>NW_027125593.1:0-479373 GCF_004936735.1 Cryptosporidium sp. chipmunk genotype I
AATATAGAAGAAATAAAGGAATGTGTGGAACGAGTATTCAATGGGGTCCTTGGATTGAACAGGGCATGGCAGCAAGCCTTAAACAACATTTAGAAAAAGTTGGAATGTATGGTATATCTAATGAATTGGGTATTCGTGTTTTAAACGATATTCTATGTTTTGTATCAAAGAATAGCTCTGTTATTGGTTGTCAGTCATTGAAATGGGATACATTTATGCGTCGTTACAATACGATACCTACATTTTTAAGTGAAGTTGATTATAGTTCCCAAGGGAGATCTCAAGGCCATGTTGACATAAGTAAGTTATCCGATGAGGAATTGGTTGTAGTAATTGCCCAAATTGCTCAACAGTGTGCAAGTTCCCCTACATTACCAAGTCCAGATACTGTTTTGTTGGACTTAGGATTGGATTCATTAGGCGCTGTTGAATTTAGGAATTCAGTACTTGAAATGACCGGAGTTAAGTTACCTCAGACGCTTGTTTTTGAAAACCCTACAATATATGCAATTTCCATGTATGTAAGGGATCAAAATTCAGGGAATTCCACTATATCTGATTCTACTAAAAATTATTCCCAGGCTTCAAATGAGCAAACAAAGATGACAATTGAACAGTGGCTTCTTTCTTCACTAAAACAGTCAGAAAGGTATATTTTATATGCTGAAGCTTTTGAAAAAAAGTATCAAACAATCAGTAATTTGATTGCTGAGACTGATATTATTAGTGCATTAGAAGATTTGGGAGTTGAAAACAATCAAGACTATGACCTATTATATGTTTCTTGGAATGAACTAGTTTCTTCAGAAGAGGAAAATAATAAGAAGCAAAATGATAGCAATGGTAAAAAATTTGAACAAGAATTGATATTCGATCCTATTGTGGATGTAGAGGAGATCAAAAATTCCATGAAATTAAATTTGGATGGAATAATAACAACAACTGATCCATCAGAATTCAAAACTGCACTATTAACTGGTGTAACCGGATTCGTTGGTAGAATATTGCTTGTAAAACTAATTGAGGAATTTGAGAGTATGCAGATTGTTTGTCTTGTAAGAGCAAGCAGTCCCGAGAAGGGCTTGGAAAGAATAATTAATGTTTGCGAAGAGGCAGAAGTATGGGATCCATCCTATACTTCTAGGATTATTGTTGAATGCGGAAACTTTGAGGAGGAATATTTAGGACTTCCTGAGGAGAGATATTATGAATTATGTAAAGAAATAGACGTAGTTTATCATATTGGAGGCGATGTAAATCTTTTAAGCAATTATAAGAGGTTAAGAAAGACAAATACCCTTTCACTAATAGGGATAATCAATTTCTGTACAACCATCAAGCTTAAGCACTTGCATTTCTCTTCGACACTTGGCCAGTTCCCAGCATTTTTTGCAGTTTTTACTAGGGAGTTTGAAAATGCAGTTGTAAAAGAAACAGAAGGACCATCTACCAGAGAAATGAGCAGATTGTTCCCTCCTACAAGACAAGGGTATCCTTGGAGCAAGTGGGCAGCTGAACAAATATTAGAAGCTGCACATCAACAAGGCCTTCCTCTTTCCATTTATAGGCTCCCAAATACATATATTGCATCAGATACAGGTTACACAAACAAAACTGATTATGCAACAGCATTATTGATTGCTTCAATTCTTGAGGGAATGTTTCCAATTGGTTCTTCAACTGCACCCTTAACACCTGTTAATACGATTTGTGAAATAATAATATCTGCATCTAAAAAGAAAGAAAGAAAGCACTGGAGATATAATTTATTGGATACGAGGGTTTTAGGAAAAAAACATGTTGAAGCTTGGGCATCTCAATTAGGGCTGGGAAATTATCTAGGTGTTGCTATTGATGAATTCTTTAGTGCAATTAAGAGCAGAGGGCCTGAAAGCCCAATTTTCAAATTTGTACCATTGATGCAATACTGGAGGCACTATTGGTTTGACAATGTTGAAAGAACTCAACCTTTCCCAGTAGATACAACGAATGTTTCTGAAGATATGCCTGAAATTTCATGGCCACCGTTAGAAATTACTTTCCAAAATTCATTTTTATACTGTGTAAAAAGAGGTTATTTCCCATCAAACTCTTCTTCAATCTCCTTTACTCCTATTAAATGTTTCAGTGATGCTTTAAATGAAATTAGAGCAGAATTAGTCACAAGAAATGTTAGTTTCAATCAAGATAGATATGATTATATTTGCAGAAAAATGAAAAATAATGCAGATTCAATTTATGATTCATTGGAAAAAGTTTCACTAAACTTCTGTGCTAAATATTCTTACTACGTATTTTTGAAGCAATCCATAATAAATCAATACATGGTACAAGAATCTCTAGATTTTTCAATGGCAGAAAAGTTTAAGATGATTGATTGCTACTTTATTACGGGAACATCGTTTGAGGAAATATTAGAAATGAGAAGAATAATGAGAAAGTCACTAATTAATTATAATGAATTGAAATTTGTTGATATTTCATGCCCTTATTTCCCAACAAAGAATTCAAGAAGACTAATTTCAGAACAATTAAAAATTGCGACGACAGTTTTACCAATAACAAGATTTGAAATTAAAGATTCAGACGAAATCTTGACGGACGACTCGATTTTGTTAGAAATGTTCATGTTCGCTCCCTTTACTTTGCCATTAATATATGGAAAAGAGTGTTTCGAAGAATACAAAAATAAAATCACAAGTAACTCAGAGGAAGTAATAGAAGCATATTCGTCATTTAAAAAGTATGTTATTCAAGTTCTAATAAAAAATAATTACAGTAATGAATATCCAATCATTTTTAGTTCTCCTTTCCACTTGCCTTTTGTAAAAGAAATTTTACAGATATTTGAAAACTCCAAGGCCATCGTTATTGCTAATAAGCCAAATGATTTAACTATGCAAAAGAAGTCTTCAATAGTAAAGGCATTAAAATCAAAATATACGAATTCAGATGTGAGCGAAGAAGAAAATTCTGAGACATATTTGTCAGATATCCTTGAGGAAATGAAACATAGATTTGTTATCAGTGAACCCAGCATTGATAAAAATAGACTAATTCATCTCAAAGATTTTGCGGAAATAAACTATAATGAAAAGATAAGCGTACAGTTACAAGATTTTTGTTCCAAAGGTATAGATAGTTGATTTTAAATTAGAAATAATGTTCGAACTAGTTAGATTGTTACATTAAGATTATTCAAAAGTTTCACTTGAGAATAGCAGTGAAGCAGCCAATTCAGTATTTCCATTTGTAGCCTTTAACGCATTAATTACTTGACTTTCAGAAAACCCGAGTGATAAAAGTTGAAGTTTTTTCCCTTCATCAAAGCTCTGAGCATATTCGTCATTTGAATCTATTTGACTAATTTCACTTTTTATTTCGGATTCAGTTAAAAACTTTACCTTTTCATCTCCAATAATTAGCGCATTTTGATGTAAATCGATGCAACATTGATACCTTTTAAGCAAATCCAATCCAAATAGAAAATCGACACGACTTTCTTCAAGTACTGTTATTGAGAATGGAAAAAAAGAGTTTCCAATTTTCATTTGGGCAACGTGTATCTTGCCAACAATTTTACTCGTGCCCACGCCTTGTGCAATTCCACTAAACCTATAGTCTATTAGCCTCACGAGGTTGCACTTTTCTGCACATTTCTTAGACATGATTGTAGTTTGTGCACCGCTATCAACAAATGCTTTAATTGATACTCCATTCACCTCTACATTTATATATAGCATGTGAACTTGCGCAAAACTTTCTGGTAAGTGGTCTTGTGCTAAGATTAAATTTTCTTCAACATTTTGTTTTCTTACTTGTTCTTCAATTAACCTTTGATATTCTGGGCTTAAGGGGTCTAAATTATACAGATTTGAACTTGAACCGGAATACATAGAGCTCAAACTTCCAGAAAAGTAATCATTTTTTATTAGTTCTGTGAACTTTTTAATATCATCTTTATCAATTGCGTCTCTATATTCGCTTGATTTCGAGTAATACACCGATTTTAACGACTGGTCTTCTTTAATTTTTGTGAATAGTTGCGTTGAAAGCATATGCATTAGATTTTCCTGATAATTTGAAGGAAAATTAGCGTTTTCAACAATATTTTTGTTGCTTTTTTCTGATAAGATAAATACTGAACCCTCATTCACAATATTTGATAATGCAAGTCCATCATCTTGCAAAATTTTACCTTCAATTGAGAGTTCGTAATTGTTAAAATCATCCAAGTTGAGCTCAATCTCAATAAGCGATTTTAGGACTTCAAAAGTAGTTTCTTCGTGGATTTCAAGTGAGATGAGCTCTCCTGTTGTGCTATAGAGAACATTTACTTTCATTTCATTAATTGAGAAATTTTTGTTGGCGGGCATGCAAACGTACTCAAGTTATTTCTTCACACTTGAGATCAAAGTGGAAAAGGAAAAAACATAGTGGAAGGCTAAGTTTATAAAAAGCGATTGATCATAACAAATGTATTAATCTAAAAAAGAAGTACAATTTTTAGCTCTTAAAAGTATTATGCGTACAAAAATCAATTTTTTCCTTAAATGAAACCTACTCGGCGCTTGCAAGCTCATCTATGTATTTCTCAACACGCTCATTGAGTGAATCTATTTGTTTTTCGGGGACTATAGAAAATTGAAAATCTGACCCATGGCCAATGAATGCCATCTCTAGTTCAAGGTTTTTAGATGCTCCTTCCTCTCTAGATTGTATTATCACTCTTGCAGCCTCGTATAATGCGTCTTCCTCAGATAAATTCTTCTCTACCAGCTTCTCCAGGTCAGTTCTTGCAAATTGTCTGCCTTTCCCAACTGCCATTGCGCAGTATTTATAACACGATCCTGATGGATGGATACAATAGAGTTCAATACCCCTATCCTGGTCAAGCCCCCCCAAAAGTATTGAACAGCCAAATGGTCGGACAGAACCATAGAGAGTAAAATTATGCATATACATTGCAATTCTCTCTGCCAATACACGTATTGGTATCGGGTTTCCGTAGATTTTTTGATAATTTAACGACTCTGAGCGTGCTATTGAAATTATTCTGTTCGAATCCGTAACGAATCCTGCAACACAACAACCAATCTGATTATCTATTGCAAAAACTCTTCTATTAGTACCTGCTACCATCATTTTGCTGGCAACATATTTGTCAACAGCAAAAACAATACCAGAGTTGTAAATCATCGCAATAGCTGTTCCACTGTTATCAATAGCCTTGTTTGCATATTCAACTTGGAAGACACGTCCATCGGGAGAAAAGGTAGAAACTGATGAGTCGTATCCAGATCCTACACTAGTCATGCTTGACAATGCAATTCAAGAGCAGAACCAATTTTTTTTTTTGTAAATATTGATTTCGATAGAGTTACAAGAATTTTATCAGTTTAAAAATTATCCCCACAATTATTCAAAGTAGTTAAAAAAGTAGCGGTTAGTATTGATTAATTTGATTATTATTGATCACTACCCCCTCACTATTAAAACTAAATAAGTAACAAAACAAAACTTATGAATGAAGAAATTTTATGAATTAGAACAGTGTTAGTCACTTTTTAGATTAATTTGATTCATATCGCTTTGATTTATATTCCACAAAATACAGCTTTTTTTTTGTAATGCTGATTTATAGATAGCCCAATTGCTTAAATTCTTATTTCAATAGTTGGCTGTACTACATATATATATATATATATATATATATATATATTATATAGTAAACAATTTTGATTGTAATATTATTTCATGTACTTAAATTAATTACAGTTGTGGGGCATGAAAATTGACTTGCCTCCCCTCACAATCTAATTGGCTTTTATTTAGTTGTTAATCAAAGCAAAGAAGTGATTAGAAAATTAAATATGTCAGAGTAAGTTTATTTAAAATATTTAGTTCAACGATTTTATATATAAACTTTTAATTTAGCTGCTTCATGCCAATCAGAGAGGTTAATGTGAACAGGCAAAGTATTTCTGTTAAAGGCCGTATCGTTCAAAAAAGTTCTCTACAAACTTTAAAGAGTGGGCTACGGTTTTTTCATCTAGACATAATAGACAAAGATAATGATGTCATTAGAGTCAAGTTTTGGCGTCAAAAAGCAGAAGAGTATTATAATATTTTACATCATGGCTCAGTATATATTTTAAAGTGCACGGGAAACGATGTTGTTGTTTCCAATACTAAATTTAATGATACTTCAAATCCATATGAAATAAATTTTTCTGATAGATGTCTTATTAAAAAAGTTGAGAATGATGATCATTCAATATGCAAGACGCCAAAATATGTTTTTTCAACAGTTAAAGATATTAAAGAAATTTCAGTTCCTTCAATAGTTGATCTGATTGGAATAGTTAGGCAGTTTAGCCCTTGCACAAAAGTGATTTCAAAAAAGAACAATGACGAGGTTTCCAGAAGAACAATTTCGGTAGTAGATAAAACGGGCTTCCTGGTAAATATTACATTATGGGGAGAATTAGCTGAAGTTAGCGATGATAAACTATCTGGAAATCCAGTGGTTGCATTGAAGAGCATACAGATAAAGGATTATCAGGGTCGACAAGGATCAACATTAAATGGGAGAAGCAATATGGAATTCTCAATTGATGACAGTAAAATGGAGGAGTTGAGAATTTGGTTTGATAGTATAGGTAGCTCCATAAGGTTTGAATCAATAAGCAATTTGTCCCCAAGTGAATCACCTAATAATATTGGAGTCAGCGAGAAGATATACTCGGGAGGAACTCTCAAAGATATAAGGA
The DNA here is from genome assembly GCF_004936735.1 of Cryptosporidium sp. chipmunk genotype I. Lineage (NCBI taxonomy): Eukaryota > Apicomplexa > Conoidasida > Eucoccidiorida > Cryptosporidiidae > Cryptosporidium > Cryptosporidium sp. chipmunk genotype I. The sequence goes on from NW_027125593.1 coordinate 6,774, forward strand.
GTCGGATGGAGGATAATGAGTTTTCATCAATTCAATCATTCCAAGTAATCGCAAGAATTTCGAAAATTGGTTCAATAAACGTAAATCAACAAGTTCCTGGAGATAAAAGTGGCTCATTGACATATGATGCGTGCCCAGCATGTAAAAAAAAAGTTCTTTTCTCCACTTCTTATTGCGAGAAGTGCGACGAGTCTGTGGTTCCAGAGACTAAGTTCCTTTTCCCTGTTACTATTGAAGACCACACATGTTCTCTAACCGTTCAGTGTTTTCATGAAATTGGTTCAACATTTATTAAAGAATTGAGTGCTTCGGCCTGCAAAGAGATGGAGCAAAATAACGACAAGAAGTTAAACTTTATTCTTAATTTACAATGCATGTGGAGGCATTACAATCTTAAAATTCAATTGAAGGCTGAAGAATACAACAACCAAAAAAAAACTAGGGCAATAATTCAGTCAGCTGAGCCAATTGACTTAGATCAAATTTCTTGTATTATGCTAGAATCAATCAGCCAATCAATATTAGGTAAACCTAACAAACGTTCTTTATATGACGAGAACGTTAGTGCGAACAAAAGAATTTCGGTCGGATGATTAATTAGAAAAGATTTCATAGATTTCCACTAGAGTAGTTATAATTACTTGAATGTTAGTTGAGTGCTTAGGCTGCTGGGAATTATCTGTAAATTAATTTTTGCGTGAGGCATCACGCGCGCGTTGTTACTTCAATTTGGATTCATAATGTTACATTGCGATCAATATCTGCTTAGTACGCACAAAGTAATTTAAAATTTTGGAAATCATGTCAATTTCGAAAAGAATACAAAAAGAAACTATGAATCTCGCCAATGATCCATCACCTGGAATAAATGCAGAACCTGACGAAGACAATTATAGATATTTCAAAATTATGATGATGGGCCCTGAGGGGACACCTTATGAAGGTGGCAACTACAGGCTTGAACTATTTCTACCAGAGCATTACCCTATGGAACCCCCAAAGGTTAGGTTTCTGACAAAAATTTATCATCCAAATATTGACAAACTTGGAAGAATTTGTCTAGATATTTTAAAAGATAAATGGAGTCCTGCCTTGCAGATTAGAACAGTATTGTTAAGTATCCAGGCACTACTAAGCTCTCCAGAACCCAATGATCCCTTAGATACCATGGTTGCAGATCACTTCAAAAACAACATATTGGATGCAGAATCAACGGCTAGAGAATGGAATAGGCTTTATGCCAAAGGGTCATAAAGTTTCAAAAAGGGGAACAAGAAAAGCGAATTAGTGTAAATGTATTCATTATCTTCACTTTTCTAATGTTTGGGATGTTTGGAATTGATTTATACTAGATGAAAGTTTTTAATCAGTTTTAAAAAACTAATTTTAACAAATGGAATATTAGAAAAGTTAAAAATTTCAAATTTTTTGTTTGCTGAATATAAGAGTTCAGCCTATATAACTACGGGTATTTATGCAAAGAACACCGTGGCAAATCGACAGAATTTTCTTAGAACAAAAATCATTCTAAAGCTTTTTTTCTTCTTTTTTGATGAGTTCACGAAGTTCTCCCAACAATTGCGACTCTTTTAACAATCTTTGTTTTTCGTTCTGAAGAGCTATATTTCTTCTCTCCTCTGCTGTATAAACTTGGTTCTCTTTTCTAATTCTTACAGCTGTCATCCTTTTGTGCATACTTCCACTCATTACATATCCTACCTTCTCAAACGATTCTATTTGTTCTCCTGTTAATCCAACCTCGCCTCTTCTGGGTATTCTTTTCCCTGCTTGAACAAACTGTGCCATAGCTTCACCTTCGCCATATAGAAGGGCCGCTCCATAATTTAGGTTTTGATTCATTATTGTTTTTTGAATATCAGAAACACTTGGGCCGAAGATATGATTGTCTTCAGTCTTTTCTTCATTATTATCAATGCCACTTTTTGAGCTAATTGAGGCAGTATCCTCGCTTAAAGATAAGTCTCTTTCAAAAGAAGACTTTCTTTTTTCTTTAAAATCTCCAATAATATTTTCTACGTTTGAAATATCTTTTTGTTGCTCTCCATTTAATGATACTTGTTCATTCCATAAGTTCTTTATATTCTTCTTTAGTTCTCTTCTTTTTTTAGTGCGTTCATGTAACCATGAGCTCAGCTTTTCCATATTAAACCATTCTGAGCTTAAATTGACAGATTAAGCCACGAAGTATGCATTAATAATTTTATCGGATAATTTTTTTTTTCAAAGTTAAAACATTTACCCTCAAAATGTTGCCGGTAATAAAGATTGAAACCCACAAAAGTTATCAAATTAAAATATTTTTTTTTCATAGAAATAAATACCATTGTAGTTGAGTTTGTAATAATCATGGAGAAAAGGTTTGATCTGAGATATTGTAAAAAATATCCAAATGATTCACTGATAAATGGATTTGCTCCTAAAGATCTTGGTACAAAACCAAAATGCTTGCCACAGCAAATTCAAGAAAGTGTAAGTTGAGCACAATAACTTTTTAAATTTTAAATATCATTTCTTTTAGGGGTTCATTCGGACAGCGGAAAATGAGTTGAATATGCTTAGTGCTATACAAGGTTATCACTCAGCTGTGAAATCAAGAATGGAACAGGATATAGTTTCCAAGGCACAAAGGCATCCAGGAATCCCAAGCTCTCACTTAAGCCTTGATTTGCTGATGGAAATGGACGACAGGATTGAAGTGAGTGATATTCTGGGCACAGAGAAGCCAACGAACCCATTGGGAAAGAAAACAATCAACGATGCATTAGAGTCTATATTCAATATTAATAGTTAAACTAGGTTCTCTCTACACTATTAAAAATATCTAATTTAGTAACAGAAAAACCTGGATATTACTGAGGACTAGATAATCTAACTCGCCCTTAGCTATTCATTTACTCTGCTTCTTCTCTTTGCTTCCTCAAACGTGCAATTGTTGATCTAGCAGTAACTGCTGCTGCAGTGCTTAGCTGCCACGCACCCCCTGCCAGGACCTTTCTACAACCCTTGCATTCCCAAATTCCACAGGCAGTTCTCTTTGTTGCAGTTTTGCCACAAAATGGACAAACATATGTTTCACGTTGCAAGATCTCAGTTTTCTTCACTTGTTTACGTAAAGAAGCACCATATCTAGTGCCAAATTTACCAACTATACCGACCTATAGTGAGGAAGAAATGAGACAAATATAGAGAATTCTCAATAATAGAGGTCGAAATCGAACGAGTAATGGATGAGCTTTAACATAGAATATGTAGCTCAATACAGCGACACTAAGACGTCCACTCGTAAAAATATCCTCTTCATGCTCGAATGAAACTTACCTTCTTAGTTCTTTTACCCATTTTCTAAAAATTACTTCAAACTAAAGTTAGTGCTCTGTAACACTTCCTTTTTTTAAATCTCAATGAGACAGTTTATTTGAGCGCGTTGTCTCGATTTATAGGCGGTAAAAACACGTATTTTAACAAGAATATTACTCATCAAAAAATTGAGTGCTAGTTGTAATTGAAACAATAAGAAACTCCAAAGTTCTGTTAGCTATGGACTAAATTATCAAAAGTATCACTAGTAGGGTTGAAGTGATTTTAATATTAGTTCTAAGTTTTCCTACTTATAAAAATGATAAAGTGCCATTTTTCTTGTATACGTCAACTTATTTGTGCGTATTTATTAAGACTAAAAGTCTTATAAGAATTTTATTTTTAAAATTTTTCCTTGAACTTTCAGTTATAAGTTTAATAGACTTGATCATATAATGCGCAACTCACCGCCTAATTATACACACATAAATGCCGCATGTGAAATCTTTTTTTTCTTTTAATTCTTTAAATCATTTACTTTTGGATAATTATTGAGCTTTATAGCAATATACCGCTGTGATCATGTCTGAATTGGAAGCCCAGGGCAACCAAAATATTGAGTGTGGCGTGGCTCAAGAAAATTCCACAGAAGAGAAGGTTGACACAACAGAAAATCTAAATGAAATTTCAGTAGATAACAATGCCGCTATTGAGTTATTAAATGTTAATTTGCAGGACATGTTTGCTAACTCTTTTATTGGCGCTAACGTTGTTAATGCTACAAGAATGCAAGAGACGATAGGCGAGTCCTGGCCGTTTGACCAGTATCAGGCAACTGGTTTGTTGCCGGTGGACTACGCATACTGGCTTACGCCTTATAACACTTCAATAGGCCCAACTGCATTTGTAATGATGCAAGCCACTGCAACATTCCCAGATGGTACTCAGATGGATGCACAACAAGCGAGAGCCCGAAGAAGACGCCATGTATTTGGCGTATGCTGTTAATTGACTAGACCTAGATTTATGAAAATATCGTTAGAGTAATAAATTCAAAATATCAAAGATATAATTTCTATTAGGCTATAATATGCGACTATTTCGAGGAAGGAGTGCTTTTATGTACAGATACTAGTTTACCAAGCGTTTTTTGCAATTTTGAATAATTATTTCAACCGCACTTTTGAACTCCTTTAGCATTGCATGCTGCTTTGCTTCTAAACTGACCTTTTGAGATATTTTCTTAATACATTCAAATATTTCATTTTTATTTCCCATTAATTTATTTTGATTGAATAGTTTCACAATGTTATTTTCATGTAAAATATGTTCAATTAATTCAGAAATCAACATAAATTGATAGGGGTCACATTTTCCAATATTCTTGCTGATATATTTTAATAATTTGGTGGTTTTATCGTATTCATTCTCTCTCGCAATCAAATGCAGAGCTCCCCTAGATGAAAGCAATTTCAAGAGTGAAATAAAATGTGACCAGCTCATTTCAAGAGTGATTTCTAATGCCTTTTTATAAGAATATGATCGTAGTAACCTGTCAAGTTTTGTTTGACGTTTTTTGTAGTTTTTAATTTCTATATCAATAGCACTCGCATCCACTCCTCTACCTCTTTTATAATATCTTATTGTACCTGTTCTATATCCTTTTCTTAAGTCAGTAATATCTTCATCAGCAGTGGCCCTAGTCGCCTCTTCAATTTCCGAACAAACTTTTCTTCTTATACTCCAACTACGATCTTCAAGGGCAATTGCAATATAGGATGAGCAATTTGATATTGCAACTTTTACTACTCCTTTATTATAATTAAAAGATCGGATAAATTCGAACGTTCTTGAGTTGTAAATAAAAACATTATGATCTAAACATCCGACAACAAATATACTGTCATTAGAAGAGATAGCTGTAATTGTTCGGCCAAAGTTTGTGATGCTGTGAATACATTCATTACCAGTTTTTGCTAAATCCCAAATTTTAAGGGAAGTACCTCCGCATGAAATTAACTTATTATCATTAATAATATCAATACATTCAACGGGGAAATTATGTTTCAAGGCTTTTACAACAGTTATTTGATTATCTTTATTGAGTGAAGTATTATTCCCAAGATTGTTATCAGTATGTTTAAGTTCTGAAAAACACCAAATTTTAATGTTAAAGTCATAGCTACAAGTTACAAAATAAGTATTAATAGAATATGCTGTTTTTGAATCAGAATCAGAGTATTTAAATAGTTTATTTTTAAGTGGTAATATACACCTGATTGCATCATTATGCGCAGGAACTGTTAAAACAATTTCACCTGAGGAAACTTCTAAAATTGAAATTTTACCCGTTGATGTTCCAGAAATAATTTTGCTTTTATCGGATGAGAACACAATTGACGAAAATTGTTCATTACTCTTTTCAAACCTACGGATAACATTCATGGTTTCAGTATCTAGCGCGACACATTCATTATTTTCCATTGAAATTCCACAAAGTCTACCATCTTTTCTTAGAGTAGATGCGGTAATTAAATTTTTTGAATTGAATGAAATAAGTACACTTGAATGTTCTTCATTTCTTTTTATAAGGCTTACTATTTTTAGTTTATTTCCTGTTGTAATTAAGAGAGAAACTTCTCCTTTCAAAATAACGAATTCTAAATTCTTGATTGTTTCATCCTCATTCCCACCGTTTGAATATGAGTACCTATTATTAGATAAGATTCCAGAATATAAAGCTCTTCTCTTTGACTCGATTTCAATTGGAATGTAATCTCCCATTTTAAAATTTAATTTAAAGTCAGATTTTACATTTTTTGTCTTTCATTTAAGAGGTCATGGCGCTTATAACATTACAACGTTGGCGCTCAAACTCACACATCTCACACTGCATGTTTGCTTACAATTATCAAGGAGATGACATGAACTTACAAAACATTGTCTCAACATATAGTAGTAACTCTAGTTCTTGTCATAAGCATTATATTTCCGGAGTAGTATCATGATCAATTACCAGAAAAATGGAATTTGCAAAACTTGTTAGTAAACCCAGCTTCAAACTGAATTTGGATAAGATCAATAATAAATTTGATGCAGAGTTTAGAAGTAGTAATAATTGCAAAGTTAGTGATAATGAAGAAAAACTCAATCTCACATATGAAAATTCAGGCGATACTGTTTATCTGGGAGATGATAATAGCCAGATTTTGGAACAATTGAAACGCATAGAGGAAGAGAATATAAGGCTTCGTGAAATCAATGAACAACTTTCAAGGTCGCTTTGTATCAGTACAAGATCTATCTCAATAAAAGGCAATAACAACTCCTTTCAAATAGATAATCTTTCAAGGCAGTCTTCGTTCCTTAGCAGCCAATCCCTAATAACAACTAGATCAATGTCTATGAATCCACAAATAGTAAAAAATTTAAAGATGACAGTAAGCGATATAATTGGAGATAGATCAGAAATAGCGTTAAAAGTTATGCTACTTGAAGATGAGTATTTTTTGGGTTTGGAACCAATTTTTGATAGACAATCTGCAAGAGTTGTATTATCAAAAACCCCTTCCTACTGGAGTATCAAAAAAATACCTCATTTTTGGGAGGGTTTTTCAAACATCATGTCTTCCGTAATGAAAAAAGGTTTCTTAAATACTATAAGCTATTGGTCTTTTTTAAGAGCACCTCCAAGCCCTAAAAAAAACGTAAAAAGATGGGAAGGAATTACAATCAAATATAAAGGGCCACTCAAAGAATTTAGAGGATACTCACTTGCTGGAAACGATGATGGGTTATTTGTCTATCTTGAATCTGAAGAAGATGCTTATGATAATATATTTTACTGCAATTTCAGGAAGAAGAAGGAAAAATGTATTCAAGATTTTGGAGATAATACCAATGGTTTACAAACAAATATATTAAATTTGCTACATGCTAATACAAGAAGTTTTATTTGTATAGAGCCAAATATTAAAAGTAAGGAGGGAAATATAATGATTAAATTGTCTGAATCTAAAAAGAATAAATTGATGTTTGAAGAAATAAGTGCGAGCGAATTACTGGCTAGACAGTTAATAGTATCAGCTGAACAAATTTCCCAAGATTTTGATCTCTCAAATAGAAATATTAATCAAATGGCATCTTTTCCATCTTTCAGATATTATGAGCAAAGCTTTCAGAAGATAAACTCAAATAGATATCCTCCTGACGAGAGTTTTACGAGTAGAACAGTGGAATTATGCTCTTCAGCGGAGGCACAAAACAAAGATAGGCAAGGTTCACTTGCAGATGAGTTATCAAATGAACTTTCAACTTATAGAAATCAATCATTCGGTAATTTTTTTAGCGACGCAAATCATTCAAAATACCCTTTAAGTGATAATGTAAACTTCAAAGAAGTATTTCAGAAAGAGTGCTTGAAAGTTACCGATAAAAAAAACCCTGGAGAAAATTCAAAAATTTGTTCACCAAGAATTCGAGCGTCGAATATAATAAATGATCAGTTTTCAGGATTGGAGTATCATGAAGTTCCGTTAACTAGAAGACTAAACGTGGTGTACATTCCATCTACAACTGCTGTATTAGTTCATGACCTAGTTGACAGCGAGGAAGAACTAAGTAACAATATAGATAATGGAAAAATAAGCGATGCGGAACACGAGTATTTCAAAGTTGAATAATGTATTAGTTTAATTAAATATTTGAAATAGTTGAATTATATGTAACAGAATTGCCGTTAATAAAAATTTTATTGAATACAAAAAATTATCTTTTTATACATATCTAGCTAAATAACTTTGACTTATTAAGCCAGTTATAGAGAGAAATTAAATCTTGGTTTTCAGTATTTTGAATGTTTGTATCATTAGTTATATACTGGAGAAAGTTTTTTAATTGGTAAGTAAGACCTTTGATGGACTTAATAATTCGGATTTTTTTATCCATTATTTTCAGCAAGCTAGATATTCTCTCTATCTCATATGTAGCTATTGCATTTCTCAGAGATAACTTCAAAACATACATCTTCAATGCGTTTATTCCTGAAACATTACCTGCAAGCTCAATAATTAATGTATCAATTTCCATTAAAACGTACTTGGATTAATTTCAGCTTCACAAAGGGATTTAATTGAAGAAGTTAATCCTTTAGGAGTATTCCGTTTATAATGCATGCAGTTATCTCGCATCTTACTCATTAGTGTTCAGATAAAATGAAATCAAAGCGCGATGAGGGGCACAAGGCGTAGAAGGGAACTGTTCAAAAAAAATATATCTAATTATAGTTCGCAATTTCTAACAGCAATATTCAATGTTTTTCTGTAGATAATATCAACGAAGAAGCTTTCTGGATCCAAGGGGACATTCTCGTTGGAGTATTCAATTAATAGCTTTAAAATAAAAAAACCTAAATCATTTACTATCCCCATGGCAACAGATGGTGTGAATCTCGGTTTAATAAAGGACGCGACATCCTCAATGAGTGCATCAATTCTATTGGAACAAACTTTAATCGATACTCTTTTTGAGAATCTAGTTAGCAAAGGCCTTAAATTTAAGTTCAATATATTAATGATTTCTCTTAGGTTCCATTCGCCGCAACCTGGGAGGGATAAGTGAATAAAAAATCTGTAAGGCTAAAAATAAGTTACTTTAGTTCAAAGGAGATTGTGGATTTAAGCAATAGCTCAGACAAATGCCTCGATTGTAATCAACACCGGCTATAAAACCAATGCAATTGATATAAAATAGCTGGCAGATCTTTAGATAAGCTCGCTATTACAAATATCAAATTCATACTCGTCATCTAATTTATCATCATCACCAGATAAACCCACACAAAAAATAACCTACTTGACATGTGTTAGCACAGACAGCGTGTCTCTTCGTAGATGTACCAAATATCATTATTTCTGTATGATTCCATTTATTTGAACGAGATATTATATCAAAAAGAAACATGAATGGAAAAAGTGCATTATTCTTAAGTAGATATCGATCGATATCTTCAAGAACCAATATATATCTACGCCTCTTTGTACATGTATCTATAATATCTCTCAAATATCTTTCCAAAAATCCGATATTTGCATTGAAAATGTCCGCAGCATGGATAAATTTAACACTACAGTTTAAAGAGTTGGAAATTGATTTTACAAGAAAGCTTTTACCTAAACAGTGATGAATATTGTAATTTAACTTGCAGACATCAAAATTTAAGGCTCATATTTCAACATAGAGAATTAATGACCTATCATATAGTTCTTTTCTCATCTGTCTGCCTGAGAAAGTAACTTACCACAACCCTTATCACCAAAAACGATAATGCCAGATGCTTCATTAAAAACAATGGGAAGTCGGAAATTCGATTGTTTCGGAGAATGAAGAATACATGGGAATAAAAGATTTTTTACTTTGGAAATTGCTTCCCTGCAGCCAATAATTTCCATTAATCCGTTTTTGTATGAGGAAATTCCCTTAAAACAACTCGGACTACGTACTATATACTTGGTACTTCCAATCGATGTGTCCAATTTTCCAATAACGGAGTTAAAATAATATAAAAATACACTAAAGAAGTCAGGCTTTACATCATTTAAGACTATCGCGATAAAGTTACCACATGAAGTAGTATATGGAACGACATATTGTTCATCATAATTTAAAATGTCTTTAATGCGGACTAAATCAATCTCATTTACGATGAATTTTAATTCTTCATTAGATAATGACATGATAGTTTCGGAGTGAATGCCAGAAATTTTCTTCATTAAGTAATCCAGAGCACTTACATTGATTCCATATCTTCTATAAATTAAAAATCTCAATAAGGAAATTTTATTGACCTGAAATAAAAAGTTGCTAAAATCTATCTCAAAAAAACCCCCACATCCATACTTGAATATATATTTTATATCTGTAATTTCTGAATTTAAAATCTTATCAGGTTTATCATCCTTATCTGAATCTAGATCTGAAATAAAAAATGAAACAATTGGGATGCCTTCATCATCCCAAATACGGATAAATTTGGAAATCAAATTAAGAATAACAACTATTTGGTTCGAAGTATCATCGTAATAGTGACTACTTAGTCTTCTAAGACAGTTACTTGAATTCACACTCCCGAAACAAACCAATACAGCAGAAGGGAAGTAAAATCCATTGCATAATGAACTTCGTAAGCGTATTCCTATTTTAGATATAAGTCTCAACTTATTTTCTAAATCACAAATGCTTTTGTTGAAACGATCTTTGGCTCTTATGTCAACGATATATTTATCAATTGATACATCAAAAGTGACAGGATCACATAGGTTTGAATTTGTGAAATGACAAGTCTTCGAAAAGCTAGATAACAATTCTCTCATGAAGTATCTCTTCCCAGATCCACTATTGCCCGTTAATAATAAGACTGTAGGAAGCTTAGCAATGAAAGGATCTATATTCATTCCATTCGAATTAGAAGTACAAAAAGTAGATTCACATCTTCTTAGTGAGAATAGATAAAATATCAGCCCAATTTTTTCAAAAAAATCATCAATCAGCGGGCCGCCTGTGAACGATTCATTAAGTTTCAACCTCCATTTTGAAAGAAAAAAGGAGATTTGACCCAGATGAAGTCCATCATGTTTATTCTCGTGCATAAATTGAGGATAGAATCAGAAGTCCATACCCGAGAAATTTTAAAATTATAACGAATTAAATTGCCAAGAGACCTATGCAACAAGTAGAACAAGACATTGTCTACTTGTTGGCGCAAAAAAAACTAAATTATAATGGCCAATTTTTTTGTAGTAGAAAAAAACATTCGAAATGTCAATATTTGTTTTGTTTAATGCAACAAGATCTATTCTTCGGCATTTACGACGGATTTTTATGGTTAAAAAACAATACTGTTAAATATCTATTTAATGTTAGCCTTTCAAATTGTATAAGAATTAACGTACCTCCCTGAAACATGAAAACCAGAAAGCTGCCTTAGTGCATTTTTTGCGTCCTCAATCTCATCGTACACTACGAATGCTGTGCCCTTCGTATTCTCACCTACACCCCTATTTAGACTCTTTGTGAACACAAAACGCTTCTAACCTTACCTTCTTATTTGTCTGATCGTGCCGTGCCTCCCAAAGATGTCGTAAAGGTCGGTAGAAGAAATATCATATGGAAGTTGCCTAAAGTGAACACTTAGTTGAGGTTTAAAACAATGCATTGTTTAGTTCATACCTTACATATAGAATTCTACTAGCGTTAGACATTGCCGTGATTGAAATTAAACAAAATTCAATTATGCCTCTAATAATATATTATTTAGTGCCATAAAAGTTACCCTTAATAAAGCTAAAATATTGGGATAGCTTAAAATTACAAATAAATAAATGATTCAAATATAGGCGGTGTGTAAGTAGCGCTTTCCTACACACAATTTTACTCGCGCGTGCAATGTAGAAGTTATAATATTGCGGAATGTCGCACCATCGATTTCCTCTAATTCTCATCCAAGGAGAATTTTAAGATGAGTGGGTTGGCCAGTTCTCCCTCAATTGGGAAGACAGTACTATTTGAGAAGAATAATGATTGGGGGCTTAATTTTGATTTGGGTGAGCTCGAAATATATGAAAATAGGGATTTAAAGACTAGGCTAAAGGAATTAACTTCACCATTCAAAAATACGTTTTCTTCTGCATCTACTCTAGAATACTTGCATCCATTTACATTGAAATTTCGAAGCGAGATTTTGGAAAAGAAATTCGAGAAAAAAATCAGAAAAAGAGCAGAAATTGGTATTTTTTGGATAGGATTGCTAACATTATTGTTGATCATGCTGGATATCTTATTGGAGGTTTACAATCAGAAAGTGAATGAAGTTTCCAATAGTTCAGTAACCGCTTATTTCATAATCTGTGGTGTAGTTGCAACATGCTCACTATTTCTAATCATTTCATTTTTCGTCGATTTCTTAAATAAACATTTGGAAATCATATTTACATCAACTACAATAATAACAACAATACTTAATATTACGGCAGGAAATTTATTACTAGATGTCTCACTCTCCCCTAATAATGAATACGATCCTGCAGTTCAGAATTCTAGATCGCTAATTGTAATAACAATTTGCTCTATTTTGCATTTTATGTTGCCAATTTCTTTTATGAGCATGTTAATTTATTCAATTGCGAGTATCTCATTCTATATTATATTGGTCCCTTCTATGCTGAGACCTATTCCTAATGAAACTCAATATGTTTCCACAACAATATATCTTTTCGTATTTTGTATTGTATGCATTTTGGCAAAAAGAGTTAACGTGAGCTCCTCAAGAAGAGACTTTTTTAACATTAATCTAGTAAAGGCGGAGATGCAAATATTGGAGAATTCTATGAATCAAGCACCTAAATCAACAATGATTGAAGGAACGTTAGCGAATATCAATAAGGTTCAACTATTTCTTCGTTATTTAAATACTTCGTGTACAAAGGGAATAAATCGTAAAATGCTACATGATGCAATGGTAGACTTGACATCTGCTCAAGTCACTTTATGTAGATCAGATGATATTTATGCCGTTGATCCGGTTGCAATTTTCCTGCCACAGTCACTTCAGTCAAATATACCGCAAACTCCTTCTAGACAATCTAAGGTTAAAGCAATTGGTAGTGGAGATATAACTCCAAGAGAGAATTGCTCACCAGTTATTTCTCCAAAGATAAAACAAGAATTTGGTATTTCTGATGACGTCAGAATTCCTATCTCTCCCAACTCTCCTAAGTCAATGGGGCAATTTTTATCTCCAAAATCGCACGAAAACAAGTCAAGCTATGTGAGTATTGATTCTATATCAGCCAGAAGGAACACAGAATCAAGAGCTACTGTTACGTCAATTCCTGGCCCTTCTCGTCGTAGACTCTCAATGATGATTGCTACTGCTGGGGAAAACTCCTCAACACTCATTGATCCATCTGTTGAAAAGGTGAGGGAATATATTACTGCAGAATTTACTAAATCATCTGCATCTAGAAGAGAAGTTCTGTATGCTTCTAAAGTCTTTGATGGGCCAGTTTCAAATCGAAGCAATACTCATGAGAAGATTAAAGCTATATCTCAGAATTTAGATGCAAATCATACGGTAGAAAATATGATTTCCCGTCAAGGACCATTAGATGAACCTACAATTGATGGAGATATTGAAGATAACTATAGGCATCTTCTTAAGAACAAGCGTAAGGTAGCTCACTTCGCAACCCATTTAGCTTCAAAACTCATCTCTATTAAAGATCCCTCTGGAACAATTTCATTGCTAAGCCAGTCTCATTTTAATGAAACAAACCCACATAATTTTACGTTACCTGAACTTCCCAAGGGTGTTAGTACAGAACTATATTCTGATTTAGATAAGGCATTGAAACTTATGGATAATCAGTATTCTTCTAATTGGGATTTGGATATGTGGAGATTAAATGAATTAACTAAAGGTAATTGCCTTGCAGTGGCAGGATTATATATGCTACACTTAATTGCATCAGAAGAGAAAAACCAGGGAATTGGCTCTGATTCATCTAACCTACCTAGGGGAATAACTACAGCATATTCCTCCTCAATTACTGCGCCTTCGAAGCTCATCGGAAATATATCCAAATTTAATATATTTTTTCGAGAATTAAATATCAGATACCTTAACAACAAATATCACAACGAATTACACGGTACTAACGTATGCCACCATGCAATTTGTCTATCAAGAGCGACTGGACTTTGGAGTCATTTAGATACTGTAGAGAGGCTTGCGTCTGTTGTCGCATCTCTTGGACATGATGTAGGCCATATTGGAAGAACAAGCAATTTTCTTGTAAATTCAAGGCATATGCTTGCAATTAATTATAACGACCGATCTGTCCTGGAAATGTTTCATGCATCCTTGACATTTCGAATTATCTACTATTACGGGGGTGGAGCTGCTGATTTCTTGCAAAATTGGGATGCAGAACTCCACAAAGAGTTCAGAAGAATAGTTATTGAATTAATATTGGAGACCGATATGCACAGACATTTTGAATGCGTTTCTAGGTTTAGAGTGAGAAGACAAGCAGTTGATTGGGACCCGTACGGTGACGCTCAAGATAGACTAATGCTTGCTAGGACATGCTTAAAAGCTGCAGATATTGGGCATGGGGCATTGAAATGGAATCAACACTACAAGTGGTGTAGATCTGTTGTGGAAGAGTTTTTCCTACAGGGAGATGAGGAGAAGGCATTATCACTACCCATTTCTCCAATTTGTGACAGGGAATCTACAGATGTACCAAAGTCACAAGTTGGATTTTTAAATTTTGTTTGTCTTCCGTTGTTCCAAGAATTATGCTATGTCGACGTAGATGGTGATGTAAGGAGATGTATCGACCGAATTTTGGAAAATATTAATAATTGGGAAGATATAGCTGAGGCAGGCATTCAGTGGGATAGTGAAGATGCATTAACATTTGTTTCAGATGAAAAAGTTGACTCATAATAGACAAAGTTATATTATAGAAAAGTTAATGATAGTGCTAGTATTAAGGGTGATAGCAATCCTATCAGCAGATGTCTGAACATTGTTGATTTCAAGCACCTATCATCCCTAAATAAATGAAATAAATTTTCCGTAAAAATTTCATAAAAATTTTTGCCATTATAATTACACATATTTTCTTCTATTTTGATTTCTATCCAACTGATCCACTGTAATATAGGGATACTCTTAATTATTTTATACCGTTTCGAAATTTGATCAAAATTATCCAATAGCCTATTACATAAGTTTGTTATCTCTGTTGGATATCGCTGTTTATTATGGCAAAATATCTCATTCCCCATAACAGAGTTCCAAATAGATGCGGAATTTCTTGCTTTGCTAATATCGAAGCCAAAACTGTAAGTAAAATATTTAGAATTTAGAGTATTTGCAATACTTATCAGAAAATATCTTGCCTTCATTGCTATTTTTGACAGCATACATGCAAAGTTTCTTTTCTTTTTATCGAAACAAAAATTTAATAAAACCACGAAAAAAATTGCACAGATTGTAAATTTCCGAATAATCGAAGAATCCATAATAAAAATAATTAATGCGATAATGGGGATAGCAAAAACCAAAATACTGAAATTTTTTGTTGAAAGAAGGATTGAGAAGACGATTAAAAATATGTAATTCATCATCTTAATAGAAATGATAATATCTTTGTATGTGCAGCTGTTCTTTTGAATTCTAAATATTTTAATGAGTAAATTAATGATCAAAGTAACAAAAAACGTGGAAAAGAACACCAAAAAGATTAACATAATGAAAAAAACCCACAAATTCAAAGATTTGAGTGTTAGCAAATTAGAACATTGGAATAAAGAATAACCCATTTTATCAAATATATGCACGGCCAAGAGCACTACTGGAGTAGTTGTTGAAATCATAAATGCACTTAGAATAATTCCAATCAATAATATACTGCTTTCTTTTGACAACCGTTCCAATATTCCGATAAAAAATGATATCAATATCAGGATAATTGGCGTTGAATAAATTCCAAAGCCCAATGTTGAAAAATATGAAGTATAATAGTATTTGCTGCTTGATTGATGCAGCTCATCATGAAGGTTACTTTGAATTTTAACAACCCCTTCTAAAAATTTATAAATCTCAAATTGTTGAATTGGAAATATTGATATGAATTCATTTTTGTCGTGAATTTTTTTAAAATAACCTCTTATTTTATTATTTTCTATCGAGGATTCATCAACCAACGAAAGTGTAAATGAAGGTATATTGTTTTGCAAAAACCTACTATGAGGTTTATTCGATCCTTTATTAAACGCTTGCCTAAAGCAATAATTTGAATAAGCAGATGCTTTTTAAAACTTACCTTGCGATTGAATCCCAAAAACTCCTCGTAATAATAGATATAGGAGGGTAGGTAAAACTTGACTCAATCTCTCTTATAACAGCATTAGGAAAATCTTGATTAGCCTGCAGTCCATCCATTGATTCTACTAAAAGTTAGAAGTTAACATGCATATTTTTATTAACTTACCAATATCAATAAAGACTCTTGTCGGAGTTAAAGATAGTATTTCAATACATATTGCAGTTCTTATTCTGCCACTGTACTTTAGCAGTCTTTGGTCAGTTGCCAAATCTTTCAGAAATGAGTTGATTCCCACTGAATTTGGAATGTTGGAGTCAGTAAATAGTAGAATTATATCTTTTGAAGTCCAGTAAACTTTTTCAAAATGCTTAGAAAAAGGAATCAATAGACCTGCTGCACTTCCTAATTCATCTTTTCCATCTTTATTTTCCCATGGAAAACTAATAGAAATTACCATTACTTCTGAAGAATCGCCTCTTTTTGACGGAACTACAGCTGCAATATATCCAGGTTTTAAAAGATATAAATCTTTATATCTACTTGAGGAGTAATGCTGATTTTTTATTATATCAATATCATCAGAATCTCCGCATTCAACGCAGTGAGTTTCCTTTGCAATAGAATTAATTATACTTTGTGCAACCAATTCAGCGTTACCCGATTTTTGGGACGTTAATATCTCTTGAGTTACTTTTTTGTATTCAACTATAATGTTTTGGTCGACCGCAGCCTTATTTACTCCCTCAGAAAATCCACTTTCCTTTACTTGTGTAACTTTATCAAAACCTGGAAGAGATAAAAGTAATAAAACCCCAATAGACAGCAGAATTAATCTATGAAAATAGGAATATAATCATGTTTGAAAGTTAGCACACTTACCTGATTAATCCAACTGTATTCAAACCCATCTCCAACACAGCTATATTCAATATAGGTATTTTACTCTATTAGTATTTGTGCGCGCATGAGAACCTTACATTTAGTACCTCGCAAATATTGATACTAGTGAAAAAATTTGATCTAGTATAAATATAATGTAGGCTTTCAAAGGTTACCAAGCACTGTAACACCATTATATTGCAACATATTTGATAGTGATTTAGTCCAATGATATATATTCATCTTATTGATTTTTTCAATCTAGAAAATTAACTATAACAAGTTTTACCCGCAAAATAATTATCTCTCTTTTGCCGCACAGGCTAATTGTCATTTTTGACGAATTATAAAATGGTTAAAGGAGCATTTCAAAGTTTTGGTTTTTCTCCAAAACTTTTGGAATCAATCAAAATTATTGGTTATTCCCTTCCAACTCCGATTCAGCGCAAATGCTTCCCGTCTATTTTAGCAGGCAGAGATGTGGTTGCTATGGCAAGAACGGGCTCAGGTAAAACTGCGGGTTTCGTATTGCCTATGATTGAACGGTTAGGTTGCTCTCACTCACAAATTGTTGGAATTAGGGGAGTTATATTGTCCCCCACTAGAGAGCTTGCATTACAGACTTATCGTGTTGTACGCAAGCTTGCCTGCAAAACAAACATGGTTGTTTGTGCACTTACAGGTGGGTCATCACTTGATAGACAGTTCGAATCATTATCTGGGAATCCAGATATAGTAGTTGCAACGCCAGGAAGATTATTTCATCACATTATAGAAGCAGGGCTATCATTAATAGCTGTTAAGATAATTATTCTTGATGAAGCAGACCGTCTATTTGAAATGGGACTAGCTGACCAGATTGAGAAAATATTAGAGTCGATTCCAAAAACTAGGCAATGTATATTAGTATCTGCCACAATGCCAACATCACTCGCATCATTTTCTAAAGTTAGATTAAACGAACCTGAAGTTATTCAAATTGACTCAGATTATATATTGAGTGAAACATTGAAGTTAACATTTCTATTCGTGAGAGAAGATGAGAAGCTTGCATCTTTACTGTTTTTGCTTAGAAACACTATTCCTCCTCATGAAAGGGCTATTGTTTTTTGCGCAACTAAACATCATGTTGATTATATTGTAAAAATTCTTGAATCGAATAATATTACAGTTAGTTATATTTACGGTAATATGGATCAAGAAGCACGTACAATGCATTTAAGCACATTTAGAAAGAATAAGAGTAGAGCATTAATAGTAACTGACATTGCTGCAAGAGGTGTGGACATTCCAATGATCAAATATGTCATCAATTTTGATTTTCCATTGAGTCCAAAATTATTTGTTCACAGAACTGGAAGAACAGCAAGGGCAGGGCAAGAAGGCAGAGCGTTTTCACTTATTACTTCTAGAGATTTACCATACACGATGGACCTTTGCCTATTTCTTGGCTTTAAAATGACTACATTGACTAGTAAGCAGACTACAGATTTATCCAATGATGGTTTGAACACAGAAAAAAAGCTTGAGGTTGGTACAAATGACGATGAAATTCATGATGAAGTTGTATCTTCTGTTCAACCAGTATCTTTTGATGACTCAAATAATAATTCAAGATTAATTTTAGCTAGTTTTCCTGATTTAACACTAGAAATAGAGTCAATTGGAAGAATTATCACTGGAAATTCTGAAATAGAGAGATGCAGAAGGTCAATGGAATCTTCGTATTTATTATACTTGAAAACTAGAGCATCATCTTCAAAAGAAAGTTTAAAAAGATCACGGGAACTTTTAGATAAAAGTGGAGGAGTATCGAAAATACTAATGTCTATTCATCCAGACTTAAATATAAATCGCGATGAAACTAATTTAAATAATGGAAGTCTTCCAAATCTCGAAGTTATTAGCAATCCTCTTATAGAACATTTGAAATCGTTTAGACCAACTGAAAACAAAGCTCACGAAAATAAACATGGAGTTGTTAGCCAAGCCACTGGAAAAATGATCTTAAAGTCATCAGTAAAAATGAAAAAAATTAAGGATATGAGCATTATTGCAAATTCAATCCTAAATAAAGATAAATTAGCTATTGATACTTTTATTTTTGAGAGACAAAATAGTATTTCAGACGGGATATCTCAAAATAATAGTATTCCACAGATTATTGCGAATAAAAAAAGAAAACCTAAGAAGCAGTGTAATAGAGTTAAAGAATCAAAGCATTTCTTTATACCTTATAAAAACAGCGAAGAAGAAATTTCAAGATCAGCTGGATTACAATTAGAATCATCCAGCTTTGATATTAATCCTGATGAAGAAGGTGAAATGAAGAGACAAAAGTGCGTTAGAAAATGGAACTCCAAAAGGAAAAGGTACGAGCTATTAAATATTTCCAAACAAAACTCTATCAAAAAAGTTAATGAAAGTGGTGTCAAGGTCAAAGGAGAGCTAAAGTGTACGGGACAATATAAGAAATGGAAGGCAAATACAAATTTAAAGATTCAGAATGTTGGAGAAATTGAGGATAGAGAGCTTAATAAAAGTAGAGGTAATAACAAGTTTAGAGATAAGTGTAAAATGATTGATAGTAACTTTTCATTCGATCATTCAAATTTACACGATAAGCATAAAGGGATAATTGAAGCTATTAATAAAGGTATTAAGCTAACTCACAAGCAGAAACGCATTGCAAAACGCATTGGGATAATTAATGAAAGGATTGCCGATCAAAGTAAAAATCCAAAAAATGAGATAAGAACTCCACAACAGATTCTTAAAAAGCGAGTGAATGAAGTTAAGCAAAGAATGAAAAATGATCCGGAATACAGAAGGAAGCAACTAGCAAAAAAAAATAAGGAGTTAGCGGAGAAAAATCTTAAAAAAGTTATTCAGAAGGGGAGGCCAAACAGGAGCAAAGTTGTGATAGTTGAGAAACGTAGATAGTCATTTATGCTTTTTATTCCAAACACTAAAACAAATTAGTTTAATTTATTATAGTTTTTCTTATTTTATTAAGGGATTCTCTATTGAAAACGACTTTAATTTTCAATGAGCAGCTCTCACATTGTAAAATTACAGAAGTATCATTCCCTTTATCTTCTGAATCGGCTATCTTTTCAAGATAAGGAAGTGTTGTCCAAAAGACATCACCGCATGAACAATTATATGATAAAGTTTCCGAATTAATATCCAACCATTCCAATTCATCAACTTTTATAACCTTCCATATAAATCCGTTTCTATTATTCATGGAAAGGCCTGAATTAGTAATTAATGAAACTTAAATAATCTATACAGGTACTTTTCTGGTAATACAGAAATCGGGTCAATCTTAGTTATTAACCAAAATATTTCAGATGGTTTAGTTTTTCCATAAAATTCTGAATTTAATTGGCTCGGAACGCTGTTAAATAACAGAGATAGTGCAGAAATTGAAAGAAAAGTATGGAGTGGATCTGGACGGTTTTTTCTGTCAATATTAAAGGGAGACTTTTGAAAACCGCCATAAATAATATTTTGATGGCATAAGATTCCATTAATCAGTGTTTTTAATATTTCTAAATTAAGGAATAATGAGCAGTCCATATTTTTATTAATAGTAGTTCCTACGATTTTAAGACTTGCAGTCACCCACCACGAGTAGCATACATCGCATTTTTTCCCAATGCGGCCATTAAAGCAATATGATCGACTCTTGTTTGTTTCGTGATTTTCCGATACAACTATTCGTTTTAATAACCAGTTGGTTAGTCGATTAAAGTTAAATAATAGGTCAATAGAGTCATTTTTTGTTATTTTTTTGATTATTGCTATCGAAGAAACTGCACAAAAAGTATATCCTGCATGGGATTCATCTTTATAGCGTTTACCAAATCCACCGTCTTTGTTTTGCATTCTAACTAGTATTCTTGTCAGTTCTGAAATTTGGAAGGCTGGATCTGGTTGTTTTAGATCTGAATTGTTCGATAAATAATATACAAGTAGCGTTGAGTAAATAAACCTGACGTCAAATTGACTTAGGTAATTTTTAGAGTTATTTATATATATTTTTTCATTTTTCAAGACAACTAAGCTCTTTATAAAAACGTTTAATTCATTTTTTTTGTCTTCAACGATTTTATTGTTCAATATTGTATTTATTTGTATCCCACTAAGTATAGAAAGAATGGAAGGTTTAATAAAGTCAAATGGATTTATCGAATAAAATTTTAACCTAAAGTTGTCTATAAATAATTCACGTTCACATTTTCTTAATAAATGAAGAAACTTATTTTTAGCACTATGCAGCTGATCAAAAATATTACATTGAATTAAGTCTGAGCAACACAAAACCCAATAAATACCATGAATAAATACTGAACTCAGCTGTGCTTTTGATGAGTCATAGTTATGTATTACATCGTTTGTTACGGAAATTAGGTATTTTTTATGCAGTTCCAATTCAAATTTTTGTATTGAATTATACATATCTTTGTTTATTCCCAATGATTTATGCCGCCGCAACTCTTCTTAAATTATTTCGAATTAACTACTATGAAAAAAACCAAAATATCGAACGGTAAGTGATTTAACTGTCATCTATTACTTTTATTGTCTTTAGTTGCTAGTGGGATTTTGTCCAGATCTGTTTTAAGGGGAGACCCCGTTTTTTCTCAAGAAGAATTGCCGATCAAAAAAACAATCAAGGATACTGGCAAGAAACATAAAAAAAGAACTGTAAGTCATTTTTATTAAACAAACTTCCAATAACTAATATAAATAGGCAAATGAAAATATTACTGGTACAGTTTTTTCAAAGCCAGTGGTAACAAATCAAAGGGAAAAAGGTTTGAAGCAGTCTGCAACAAAAGGAGTTGTAAAATTCCTTAACATGATAGTAAACTATCAAGAAAATTCAAGTACTAAAGTAAATAAAGGTACAAATATTTCACCGAATACAGGAGTTTGCATGGAAACTCGGAAGGCAAGAAATTTAGAGTCCAAAATTAAACCAAATAGATTCGGAGCCATTGTTGGAATGCATTCGGATAGGTAATCATGAAAAGGAATTAAATTATCCTGCTAATGTTTAGCAATTCCTATCGTATCTAAAATTACATCCCAACAGTAATTATCTATTATATTGTTAATACATCGTTCAAACGAATATCTAATAGTGTCTTTCCTCAAAGCAGTAAACTTTTCCAAATTAGAGAAAATCATTTTCAATTCATCTTGATCTATATAATAAGATTCACTTTCTATTAATCTCCTAGCAAATTTTATATATTGGTTTGAAATTATTATTATCGACTTGAGAGTTTGCCATATTTCTGTATTAAACTGACCCTCATAGACTGAGAAAATTAATTGCAGATTTTCACTAGCATCAAGTTGGTAGGTATCAAAATAATAATTATCAATCCTACCAAGTGTTCTCTTTCCAATTATAACACTTCTTGTAAGGGTTGATATTTCCATCAATATGCTAGGTAGAAGAGAAGCATCCAACAACTTCTTTGTAGCAGATATAACTAGATTATTGATAGCAGAGATGCGATCTGAACGATGAAAAAACAAATCTTCAGCTTCAAATTTTTTTTCTTGTAGACGATTTATTAAATACATTGTACATTTTAATGATTGCAACAAATTTCCACTAGACTCTAATTTATAAATAATTGCTTCAAACAACCAATTTGACGGTACTCCCAACCTATCAACTAGAAACTTCCACTTCACATCATTTAAGTAATCCTCAGGATTCAAATAATCGGGATTCTCCTGTATGTTTCTCATAATAATACAATTAACAAGACTAGAGCTTGAGTTCATGTTAGTATGCATTACAACATAAACTGCCCATTCCCACAACCCAAGAATTTCAAGTTCCTGTATGAACATTAAGTTTAATTTATTTGAAAATTCCAATTCATTACCATTACAACTAATATAATGATAAAATGTGAGAACTCTTGTAATTAGCCAAGTAAATGAAGAAGAAAATTTTATAGAATCTGAGTTGTTAAATCGGCAGAGCTCTACTTGTCTAAGTTTTTCATCGCAAAAAAAAAATTTAATGATTTGGAATTGTATCTGATCAAACATTTCTTTTTCGCCTGCTTCTGATGGATCTATATTAATATCATTTGAGTTGACTAGTTTTTTCAATGTTTGTGTATTATCAATTAAAAAAATATTTTTCATTCTTTGTAACTTTTCGCTAAGCCTTGGATTTGTCGAATAATTTGCAGATAAGAATACATTATTTTGCCATGCATATGAAAAATCATCCACAAACGCATCTATATTGGATATTGTTTTGCATAGCCTATTTGAAGAATAAGTTAAATCCGAAATAAGACCAATTTTTGACCACCACTGCAAGTTTTCTCTTATTTGCAAAACTGACATTTTATTATTTCCAACTGATAGGCACAGAGACACAATCCTTGGAATTATAAAATACGATGAGCTTGCAGTATTATTAACTAGATCGAATAAGCTTCCGTTTGCAATATTATTCAATAGAAGATTAATCCTTTCTTCGTGTAAATATTGAGAATTTTGATTGTTATTGCTAAACTTAATATCCTGGATGTTTTTCATCACAATCTTTATCCACCAAGAAATCAGTTCCCTTAAATTAGTTTCAAAACGCCCTTCAGACTGATTATTTGAATTTTTAATTGCTAATTCTAATATTCCACCAATCAAACAAAATGTTTGTTCAAAATACTTTAAGCGTTCAAAATTCAAAGAGTTAATTTTGAAACCGGATAGATGTGAAAAAACTTGAACTTCTTTTTTCGTTATGCTCCATAAAAGGAAAATAAGTTTTATTATTGATTCGATTGAAACTCCAGAGCAACCATAACTTGTCTTATTTCCTATTATTTCAAAATATAGTCTAAGCCAGGCAGAAATCAATCTTCGAGAATAGCCCGGATTATTTGTTGTGCCTGTAGTCACAGATTCATTAATTTTATTTATTTTAAACAACGTAATCGATGTATTATAGTCGCTGACGCCATGTTTAATTTTACAAAATGACCTATGCGGCACCACAACAAAACCATTTGAGCCAATATAAATACCACTTCTAAAACAGATTGCATTATAGGCGGATTTCTTTAAGCTTTTATCTTTTTCCACGATGCTTTTAATTTCCGAATATAAACTAAAGTTATATTGGTTCTTCACAAAAAAATGGCTTTTAAATTTTACTTGCTTTGAACTTCTACAAAGTAAATTATTCTCCTGATGGTGGATATTAAAATTTGTGTCTTCGGGTTTTGTTAGGTCATCAGGAAACTCTTTATAAAGAGATAAAGGGCTATCCTCATTCAAAAAGCCGTATTTAGAAAAATGTGTGACTTCAAATTTCCATTCCCAGGTAATAGTGTCAAGGGAAATAAATCTTGCTCCCATTTGCTCAGTATAAGACTTAATTTGCTTTACACGATGATCATTAAACTCATCTATCTCCTGCGGGTCCTTTGAGGATATAGCTCTCTTCGGTTTGCAATTTTTGAGTGTTACAATAGCTTTCTTATTTAATCCTTCACCTACAGGAATAGAAGAGTCACAATCACCGTATACTGATACACAAAGAGGTTCTATAGAAACGACAAGATCAAGATTAATCCCACGTAAATCGGTAATCCCAGGCCAGACAATCTCTCCAACACCTTCCCTAACTATTTTGAAGTCTTCCACAACTGCAAGTCTTTCTTCCGAAAATGTCTTTAATACTTCTATCGACGGAATGCAGAAATAATCAGACTTGGTAAGTATTGGAGTCAAAGATTCAACAATGAATTCTTTTTGCTTTCTTACATAGGATTTACCTAAATCAGATGAAATGTTATCAATCAACTGATCTGGTCTTCTAGTAATAGGTCTAGGAGTTGTAAGGCCTATGGAGGTGCGAGCCTGACGCTCATTACTAGCTGCTGAAATAGAATTTACCGAGTTTCTGTGCTGACTTAAATATGGCGTCCTTGCCGCATTATTGCTTTCTATACTTACTCTACCAATTGAATTCCGAAATTCATCACTTTTGGCAATTTGTATATCCTGAGAAAAACGTGAAATTGAATCGAGGTTTATCAATGGCTTTGAAGTAACAGAAAGAGGCCTATTCTCAATTTTTGAAACTCTCGGAGAAAAAGTAGCTGAACTCGAATCATCAATTGCATCTTCAAATGTCTCGTCTAAGGGCACAAACTTGGTAGCATGAGATGTAGTAAATACCAAGGACCTGGTCTTAGAATTTGTGGGTGAATTGCTATTTTGTTCTGGAGATTGTACCGCGTCGAAGAACTGTTGTTGACGCTCAAGCAGATTTAAGAATGCGGCAGGAGTCTGAGGGTCAATAGTTTTTTCAATTCGCCTAACAGATGTTAAAAGTGCAGTGTTATGCCTTGCGCTTTCAGTTGCAAGCGCAGGAAGAGCTAGCTCCGATGAATTTGTAGTTCCTTCATGAGAATTTTGGCTCAAACTATCGAGTTGATATCTATTAGAACGAGAAATAAACTGTGGTAGAGGTTTCCAAAGCCATAGTGACTTTCCTCTTTCAGTGGAGTCCGAATACCTCGAATTCTGAATAATTGACTTGGGAAGCACACTATTGGACAATTTGTTTAATGCAGAAGGCCCGTTATTAAACACTATTGACGAAGCTTGTGTAGAAGGTTTACCAGACTGCCCTCCCCCTAGTATATTTTGCAGCTGAACTGAATTATTATTCAGCTGAGAATTCCCTGGTAAACTTGTTTGACTAATTGTAGAGTTCGAAACTCCAGAACTCAAAGATGACCATGAAGAATTAGTAGGGTTAATGCTCGCAAATCCAAATGATTGAGATAAAGGTGGCTGACCGAATAAGCTCGAACTAGATGTGTTTGAATTACTGTTATTTAATGCATTTTGAGGCTGAGTAGAACCAAATAGACCGCTTGAAGAGTTATTATTAAACAGACTGGATGAACTAGGCAGAGTTGAACCGAACAAACTTGTGGATAAATTAGTTCCGTTAGCGTTGCTAGAACCTCCACCTAAATTAGAACTACTTAATGCCTGATTATTTCCAAATAGCGGCTTCATTCCAAGCGAAGAATTTGACAAAGAAATCTGAGGCTGAGTATTTGAATTCGAGTTAAAAAGACTCAAACTAGTACTATTTGAAGTTGCTGGGCCTCCCGCAAACAAAGAACCAGATGTTTTGAAGGAGTTATCTAGTGACCCTAAATTGGATGGTTGCTGTCCGAACAAATTTCCACTATTTAAACTACTAATACTACCACCCAAATTATTATTATTATTATTATTATTAACAGCACTATTATTACTATTGCTAGAGAATAAACTGGGAGTGGAGAATAATCCTGAACTTGATCCGCTTGTTGAAGACTGAAGTGAAAATGAACTTGTGCTGTTTGAATTACCAAACAATCCGCTATTATTAGATACAAATTGAGGATTGCTTACGTTTGATTGAGAGTTCTGAAGTCCTTGACCAAGAATTGAAGTTTGTCCTAAACCTGAAGATGAACCATTAGAACCGAAAAGTGAATTTTGTGGTGTTGTTGATGATAAAAAAGGTGTTTGAGGTTGTCCAAATATTGAGTTTGAAATTGAATTCCCTTGTGAGCTAGGGCCAAAACCAGAGTTAGAAAATGAGCCATTTCCAAAATTATTAGTATTTGTTGAAAAGTTTGTATTTATCGATAAGCTATTTACAGGCCCTCTTTTTTCCTGATAGTCCTCCCATCTAAGCTCCTCAACTGACTTCTTTTGATCAATATCCTTCTGAAAGACAATAGACATAATTCTGGCATCACTATCTCTGTCGACTACAGGTTGAAACGTAATTCCATTTGTACCTTTTTTTGCTCCAAAAATATTTGAATTTGTCCCCATTGTGCCTCCAAAAGGTGAGCTCGATGTGTTTCCAAAAGTCTGAATAGGCATTGACCCAAAAATACCACTGCTATTTTGTTGCCCAAAATAGTTCGATGGATTGCTTTGAGATGACTGACCTCCAAGGCCTCCAGAAGTTCCAAATGAGTTTTGAAAAGAGCCAAAGCCTCCAGAGTTATTTGCCGGACTAGAATTAAAAAACCCAGAGTTAGGACCGATCGTAGAAGAAGAATTTGAACCGAAAATACTTGGCTGAGTGGAACTAATTTGCTGATTCCCTCCAAATGTACTCATCGATTGGCCAAATAGACCATTGGAGGGTTGACCAAAAACTGAAGACTGCCCAGTATTTCCAAACCCAGAAATAGAAGAGCCAGTACTTCCAAACAACCCAGGACTCACATTTCCTCCAAATAGGGGCGTTGATGAATTAAACAATCCCGTTGAATTCTGTTGTACCGTGTTAATATTTTGCGATGCCCCTTGCTGGCCAATACCAACCCCAAAAGAGGTGGATGCTCCGAATAATCCTCCAGAAGACTGTTGGTTTTGGTTTGAACCAAAACCTCCTCCACCGAGCATTTTATTTTAATTGATTAATTGGGAAAAATTTCGTGTCGTATAGCATCTGCCCCACTTGAAGTTGCCGCTCAATGGCGGCGTTTTCGTATTTTAGACATTTTAAATCTTTTTTTTCAATGCTTTTTCTCGAATATATTTGGTTTGTGATATTCTTATCTTATTCCAAATTGGGCGAGGGATCATGTTTGCCTGAATCCAAAGTATCAAAAGTAGATGACCTCTTTATTTTACTTACTATTAAAAGTTGTAGTCTATGTCCGAAATAGGGGACTGCTGTAGAGTAAACCGATGGAGCTTTTTTAAGCATCTTTATAGATTCAACACAAAACCTAAGAGATTAGTCAAAATGCTAAAAACGTAACAATTTGCTACTTACTTTTTTGTTGAAATTGTGAATAGCGTTTCTTTTCTGACTTTTGATAGTTTGGTGGTAACTAGCATGGGAATATGGCATTGGATTGTAATGTTCTTGGATTCACACTCCGCACGTAGGCTTCTACACAGAGTTTCAGCAACACTTTTTGTAGCGGCGTATGCTGAGTAAAGAGGGTCGGTCTGGAGCTGTGAGGACCCACTTCCTATACAAAGAATAGCCCCTCGATCCCTGAGCATATGTATTATTTATTTAGGAAAGCTTTAAAGCATTACCTACCTTTTTTTCATGTGGCTGTAAACAATGCGAGTCATCATCAATACAGACCTAACATTAACCTCTATTAATTCGTTAATTAGATCTATGCTAGTCTCTTCAAAATATTGTGCATGTGGATATGAAACACCAACATTATTTATTAAAATTCCAACATCATCAATTGAATCCAAATATTTGCAGAAGCTCGAGTAGCAAGTTGGGTTAGTAAAATCCATAACATAATACCTTATTTCTTGTCTTGAATCTGGTTTTTTCAGCGATAACAACTTGGAAAAGATTAAAATTCGCAAAATATATTTCAAAACTTACTTCATCTACAACACTTCGTAACTTTTCTTCATTTCTCCCTATTAAAATTAAGTTTAAATCTTCCTCAGCCATTTCTTTTGCCATTGCTTTTCCAATTCCATCGCTTGCGCCAGTTATAATTGCCCAATTTCCAAATGAAGTGAGTTTTCTCTCAGATCTGCTGAGCAAAAGAAATAATTTGTTTAGGACCATAGAAATGTAGTTCATCATTAATTTAAATAAAAATTCAATTAGGAAATTTTTGCAACTTCACCAATATTGGTTCATTGCGGCAGATACTTAAGTATGAATTTCATTTGAACTTTTTTTTCTTAACCTGAAAGATTTAAATATTTATTTTGATGTACTTTGAACTTACTTTAGATCTTCTAATTCTGTCTCTTGAACTTTAACAAAAAGGCAGGTGCAACACTTATACAAGATTATCAAAGTCATACCCAATATAACTAACGATAATAAAACAAGACATAAATAAATCCACCATGGCCATCCTGATGCACAAATATTTGACATGGTATTTTGCTGGCAAGATGCAATTGAATCCACTTTTGATGTACAAAAAAATTCTGAACTGCCTGATATTTTACAAGGAGAGCAAAACTTAGAAAGCTGGCATTCTCCACATGACTTAATTGACCTACAATTATCAAAGATATCCGTTTCAGTCAATTCATTGTTACCAAATGCACCAGCTCTAATCACCGCAACGTTATTACTCATAATTAAAAAATTTGTGTGTGGGGGGAGAAAGGATTTAGAGCCGCAGATAAAATATACAATTAGTTGAATATCTATTAAAAGCAAAATTCAAGCTAAGAACTAACTATAGACTTGTTT
Organism: Cryptosporidium sp. chipmunk genotype I; assembly: GCF_004936735.1. Taxonomy (NCBI): domain Eukaryota; phylum Apicomplexa; class Conoidasida; order Eucoccidiorida; family Cryptosporidiidae; genus Cryptosporidium; species Cryptosporidium sp. chipmunk genotype I. Next base: position 36,150 of record NW_027125593.1, read on the forward strand.
TTCTTCTTCTTCTTCGCTGAAAATGGCATTAAAAGAATTGAATTAATTTCTTCATCCGTCACTTTGAACTTGGAGTCGCAAATGCTTTCCTGTGCAAATTGCAAGCCGGAAATACGCTTCGATCCATTTGGAAGTAGCAGAAGTGTACACTTAAAGCTTGCAACGTACTCTCCTTTTCTCTCTGTCATTACAGGGTATGAATACAAAAGATTATGCCTAATGCATTCAGAAACCCCTAACCTTGCAAACTTTTCATCAGATATCATATTCAACGAAAACGGTAATGTAGGGAATTTTTTATTAACTTCACTGAGAAATTGCCTTGGGATTGGGCTTTTTAAGTTATAGCTAGTCTCAATAGCGCGTTTAAATACTGTATTTCTATAATCAGACTCCTTAGGAATACCCTCCCCACTGCTTACTAGAATATCCAATCCATAAACTTCATTTTCCTCAAATGTGAATTCATCGACTTTCTCATCTAGTGTTTCCCTTGAAATAATTACACGATTTCCATCGACAACATGTCTCTTTAGTTGATGTGATAAAACTCCCTGAACCATATTACAGTTAAATTCCTTGACGGTTCTGTTAAGCATAGATGTAACGTAGGAATTGGTGTTTCCAGGTTTTACAGTTCTAATAGCGACCTCCATTGCAGTACTTGCTGCCTTTAAAACATCTGCCTGTTTTCCTGAAATCCGCTCGGCTCCAATTACAATAGAATGTGAACAAATACTAATGAACCCATCTATATGAGCGCCTAGATCAATTTTGACTAAGTCACCATTTTTTAATGTTAAGCTTTCTGCAGGTAAAGGAGAGAAATTACCACAAATCTCGTTTACAGAAATGCATGTAGGAAATGCAATACCCTTATCCAGTTTCCTGCCACCCTCCTTTTTATTATAAACAGAATTAGATTTTTCCTCGATCAGAGAGTCGCTTTTCCTGCAAATTTCTGAAATATCTGCACCATCTTTACATAATGCAATCACATACTGAAGAGTTGAATTTACTATCTCCGCAGCGGTATAGTATTTAGTAACAACCTCTGGGTTCGATATTGACTCAGAAATACAAAAATCATTTATGCTTTCGAGCCCTTCTTGTTTTGACATTTTTACTTCAAAATAGTTAAAAAAAAAAAATAACCTCCTCGTCTTATCATTTCCCGCTGCAAACATTTATTAAACAACTTTATTTTTTAAATGCTTAAATTTAATGTTAATTATTTTGGATACAAAACAACAACGATTTTTGATATTTGAATTTAGGTTGTGGTTTATTATGAAGTCTTTTTTTGTAATATAAGTTTGCCATAATAGCGAGGCTAATGCTATTTGAAAATTCATTTGTAAAATGTTCATTTTGTATGTACGGTTAGCTCCATTTTCCTCCGACTTATCAACCAAGTTTTAGCTGTATCTCGATTTTTTTTTTGCGAATAAGCCTTTTTTCTTGTTCTTTGTAGTTTCTAGATAAATTGTCGAAGCTATTATCAAATAATTCTGAAACCTTTTTGGGCATTTCATCAATATGATCAACAGTTTTATGTTTGGGATTGAGATCCTCCATTTCTTTTGTCGTGTTGTTGCCTTTGAAACTGTCAACAGCATCTACTCTATCTAAACATTGGAATTTTTGATTATGAGCTTTTTTTTTTTCGCATGTGGAATAGGAAGGTTTTTCGTCTAAGCCCCTTGCTAAACTTAAATGTGTATTAGGTGATAAAGTGTTCGAAGTAATTTTTTCAAAGTTATTTAAAGATTGGGTAGATTTTGATATTGCGTTAAATGATTCGAGAATTCTAGAAAAAACTCTACATTTGGAACCTTTAGATGCCTTAAAATTCAAATTGCGAATTACAATAATATAGTTCTCCAATAAATATTTTAAAATGAGCTGAATATTGTTTCTACATATAAAGTCAAGCATTTCAATAACCACACTCTCCAATATTGATCCCTCTCCTCTATTTCTTGGTACCTTTAATTGGCCCATAATTAAGAAAATATATTTAAAAATATCATATTTAGTGAATAAACGGTAATAAAAATCATCTCGAGTTCCTAGGCATGTCCTCAAAAATTTAACAACTGAAATAGAAAAAATTTTATGAAATGGCCGAGTGGCAATACGTAGCAATTTTTGTGGCAATTGGTTTTGAAGTATTTTGTACTTGATTCTGTAATTGTGCTCTTGTACGCAAGTTGCGAGAATATCACAAAATAATACTCTTGCAGAATATAATGGGCTAAATTCAGTAAAAATGAGAGATTCGTTGAGTAAATTATCTATTAATCTGTCTAATATTCCCATATCATAAAATAAAGAAAGTGAATCATCTCTATCCGGAACATCCATAGTTTTTGGGTCCAATATTCGTTTAAAAATTATACAAATTTGCACTTGGACACTCTCACTTCTTGAATTAATAAAAATTTCGCATAGAGTTGCCCATAGTGAGTGGAAGTTATTAGATCTGTTGGATAAATCTCCGACTTCTTTAATACTTTCTTCTGGGTTTCTTTGGAAACGACAGTCAGTGTATAAATTGCCACTAATGTTTGAGCCATGCATAATAGTTTCTTTGTGAACTTTAACATATTGTGAAGTTGATTCATGAATAGCGTGCCTTAGAAGACCAGGATTAATTTCACAAACCATTGAATATACTTCAACTGCTAGGTCAATTGGCATTATATTAGAATAATATAAGAGCGATAAATCAGTATGATTTGAAATATTTTTAACATTATCATTTGAAGATAATTCTAGCATTTGCCTAGCTCCAATACAATTTTCATTCAAGTATCCGTAAAACTCGCTTAAAATATTGTTAACTTTAAGATTTACGAATATTTGATGGCGTTCATAAATCGAAAGCATTGGGTTTTGTTTTAAAACTGTCAAAACTGCATGAATGAATTTTGCAACAAGAAAGTTCTTCTGAAGGTTTTCCTTAAGGTATTTCCAAATGTCGCCTGTAGTTACAATCATGCTAATTATTGATGAGAAATTATTATTAATGATTGTTGCTATTCTCTGAAGGCTTTGCTCATCAAGATGCCTTGGCATAACAACATCTCTCAAATACATTAATCTATAATTAAGATGAATCATTCGAACTTCAGGTAGAGGAACAACGTTGTGAAATTTAACATTTTCCAGAAATTTTTTGTGAGAAAATTTTATTTTATAATTTTCCAATGACTCATCATATTCACATGCTTTGAAAAATTTTAAGTAATATTCATCACTTAATAAAGTTTCAAATACTTCATTAAAACTGCTGTAAAGAACTATTATTCTACGAAGGACTTGGAATATTTTATGTAGTCCAATCAAATTAGAGTTTTGTTCGAACTCCTCCATTAGGTTAAAAAGTGAATCCAAGAATTCACTACTTAATAGATCCATAACAATATTTTCAGAGTTAATATTGGAATCCAGTTCTAAATCATCAATTATTTGATCTATATTGTTTGAGTTTAGCTTGCCTAATAGCGCATAGTTTGCACTTTCCTCTGGTAATTCTGTTTCTAAAAGGTCAACGCACAGATTTGGAACTAAAGAAGTGATCATGTTCCATATTGAATTACAACTTTCCGAATGTTGAAAACTTAATGCTCTGTATAGATCTGAATTTAGCCCATCCTGCCAAGTAATGATACTTTCTTTCTGATGGCAATATTCTCGGTTCAAGTCGATAGGAGTGTTTACTAATTTAACTATGTTATAGTTTTCAACTTCAAGTAGCTCTTCAATATTCTTTCTTTGTGAATGCAATTCTTTCTCAAAATTAGGATCTTCGTCACTCAAGACCTAGGGAAGTAAACATAATAAATATTAGTTATAAAACAAGCTTACCAAAATATTAAACTTATCATTATCCTTATTTAATTTTAAAAAACCGGTTCCGCAATCAATCCAGTTACCGTTTTCAGGATTTACTTCGTAAAGCTTGACCCTACGGTATTCTAATGGCCATGCATTAAAACAATAAGCCTTATGTTCCGGGATTGTAATGTTCTTTATAGACTCCAGTTCTGAAAAATTCATAATTTATCCATTTTATAAAGAATCAAATTAAGTATGCGGCATGCTTTAAAAAAAAGTTATGAATATTTGAATAATTTATAAAAAGTTTACATTTATTTTAATTCAAAATTTGGCCTAAATTAGAAAGCTTTTTTTTGGAAATAAATTATAAATTAGCTAAATACACACTTTCTGTAAAATTTTTCAAGTTAATCAAAAAGAGCATAGTAGTAAAAGCTAAACGATATTTTAATTACATAAAAATAAATAAAAATGGAATTGTAAAGAGATGGAAAAATAGTAATTCATCCAAAAATATAATAAATTATCAAAATTGGGCAAAAATATTAAAATTTCATTTACAATTTTTTTTTTTAAGCAGCCAAATTTCTAGAAAGTTGAAAACGATCAAATATATTGATCTGAATGCTCCACAATATTATTTTAAAGCTTATTTTTAATGCACTAGCCGCCTAAAAAAATTATGAATCATTCATCTTTTTTTAAAAATAGTTGGATTCGATTCTTAAGACATGTTTGGGGTATTAATTCATCCTTTGTAAGAGGAAGCCTATTAAAAGGATCTACACCGTCAGATATCAATATTCTCTCAATTACTTTCCTATCCATTACCTTCGAGGATGTTGGAAGTAATACAGGATCCTGCATAATATCCTGCATAATCGGATCAAGAAATTCCTCTGGTATTTCTGTTTCATCGAGATTAGCCATACCCTGTCCAACTTCATTTTCTTCAAGCTCTTTCTGTAGATGTTTGATAAGCTGATTAAAGTAATCAGATTTACTTTTATTCATCAAACCTTCTCTTTGGGCAATATGGTGCGCCTTTACAAAAGTATGAATCTTAAAGTACCTTTGCTCATTTATTATTTCCGAAATCAAAATTTTTGAAATTTCTTTATTCATTGACTCACACTCGACTTTAGAATTGAATGCAAGAGTGACATAAGCCATACAGACATTAGCTAATAGTTGCCTGGGATTGAAGTTATAAACATCAAAATTACTTACTTTCAGTTCCAAACACTTAGGCCCTACTAACCGGTCAAGTGTAGAATTTAAGCAAGTCACAATTTGAGGTAGTATTAATGGAGAGTCTAATATTTCGAGAGTATAATATTCTGTAATTTTTTGCAATAAACTCGCAGATGCATGCGAAAGCTGCATATAACCTTTGCATGCATGTTCTAACCTTTCCACGGGCATTTCTTCAATTGTGCTCTCTATTTCTTCCTGATTAGAACTATTTGCTCCAGAATTGGGATTGCCCGGCTCAGCATGATTGCTATTATTACTTTGAGGAACTTGATTGGACTTGGACTCTCTCTTTTTAATCTCCGCTAGCATTGAAAGTCCCTCTTCAAGTAGATAGTTCAGATCTGAAACAAGTAAATGAATAAACTTTGTAAATGATTCATCTCTTTGTCTAACAAATATTTGTAACCTTTCCCTATGCAAATCTATTTTTAACAGAGATTCAAATAACATGATAATAGGTAATCTTAACGAAAACCGATCATAATATGGTGACTTTTGCACGTCATTAAAAAGAGAAATTAAAGCCGGGAGAATATATTCTGCAGTAAAATCACTACCTTCTATTCGATGCTTAAATTGGTGAATCTGAAGAAGGTAGTGTATCCCAACTACACCTCTTTGGCACCTGATATGGGGATTTTTGAAATAACTTCCATAATTTATAATAAAAATAATGAATGAAATATATGAATCAAAATCAAAACCAATCAAAATTTCATCATTTCCTTTTATTCTCAACAATAGCTCAGTAACAGATAATATATCTTCAATTAAACAAGATGGGAGCGATGAAAATTGTGGTGAAGGCTTACTGGATGGAATAGTTGACTTAAGTGCCATTGTAATTCGGCCTTGTTTAGAAGCCAATAGCGTATTCCAATCAGAATTTTCAACTCCATTTTCATCAAAAGAGTATATTGTTTTGAAAATGAATTGAATAAATAGAGATAAAAAATGCCAAAATGCGGACACCATATTTTGATGGAAAACTGCGCATTCAAATAATAATGCATCGCTGCTTAATTGTTCAAGATGGTGGTCATTCTTATATCTGTATCCTGGCGTGAGTCCGCTTCTATATTCATTTAAATCATTTAGAATGCTTTCATATTCCAGTAAAACTGGTTGCATAAAGCACCTGATGGATTTACACGAAATCCAAAATATTTGGGTTGGAAATTTGATCAAGTCTTGATACTTTAGATTACCTTGATTTAAGTCACTTAATTTCTTCTTTGACAAATTTAATGCAATTTCCATTTGATCTTTCTCACCCAGAGTTGCATCATTTACTAAATCACCTAAAAGATCATGTACTTCAACGCCAACATCATTTAATTGGTCAAATTTTCCGTACATATGAAATAAACAGTCCAACTCAGAAACTTTTTCAACTTTAACTGGTTGCAATAGCCTCAATACTATGTGCAAAAAATTAATTGAAAACCCACTTGTTGAAAGGCCAGAAGTTCTCATTATCAGAGAGCGTAAATTGTTTTGGATCTCTCGTGAATTTTGTACATTCCCAAACATTGACAAATCAGGTATTGAATTGTATATTTTTGATTTAGCCTCATTTGAAGTACATATAATCCCCATCCATTTTATTACCATTCTTCTACATTCTGTGTTTGCTTTAAGTATATTTTTTATAACCAAAGCTGACTGTTCATAGACCAATGAAAGATCTTGTTTAATCAACATCTTACTTTGATTGATATATGCATGAGTCTTAGTTAATATTCCTGAAAAATATTTCACAAGCGTAGGGTTTTCATTTGTTTTAAAATCCTTATCTATTGGATTTGGGCTAATAATACATCCCAAGAGAGAATCTTGCTGTTGAATCAATCCTGACGATACCTTTGTCCCTTGATTTGTAGTAGAAAATTTGATAAAAGAGGAAGTTTGAGTTATAATAAATGCAGTCTGCTTGAATTGGCTGAGGAAAATAATATTTTTTATGGAGTGAAGCTTTAAATCTGTAAATTTTCTTTGTCTAAGAACACCAATCTGTCTCTCAATATAATCTGTGAAAATAGAGACAAATAATTTAGAGTCATTACTTTCCATTTCCTGTATCAATGTGAAAAAAAATGAATTCGGAACAGAAACTTCAAAAAGATCTGAAACTGTACAATCATTACCATTGCACAATATTTCAAAAAGTTCGGGGCACTGAATTATTAATGCACAATATTTAGGAAAAAATTGAGCAAGGTCTGAAATCTTATCATTAATTTCAATTTTCTTAGGAATCGAACTCTCATTGATAAATTTGTTGTAAGAATCAATTAAGAACTGAAATGCCTTGATCCTAGGTTTATTATCTGATGATGAGAAAATAATCTTCAATCTGTGGAAAATAATATTCTCGAGATCATCAAATAATAGTGCAATTTTCTTTTCTTGAATTAATAATTCATTTCTGTATTCACCCAAAAATATCCGCTTTGTTGATTGATTTTCAATGGGGTTGTCAGTATATATCAGTGAAACCCCGAGCAGAGCACCAATGAGTGAATTTTCAATTTCCTCCTGATTAGTTAACATAGAAATTTATTTCTATTTTACAAAATTAAATCTTGCGCGCAAAAAAAGAAAAAAAAAAAAAAGATAATTATTTCACATTTTTTTGAAAACGTCTTATATATGTCAAATAACTCCAATTATTTAATAAACTAATATGTATGAATTATGCAAAATATAGAAATTTAGTATTCAATTTAATTATTCATCAAAAGGTAATAGTTAAATCTCTCATCTAACTTAAATTTTGATTCAATTTTGATATAATATTATATCTTTACTGAAAATTTGAATTTAAACTCGTAAAACACGTAACCAAAAAAAAAATTAGTGGCTACCGCTAATGCATTGTGACGTGCAATTAATAATTAACACGTAAATAAGTTTATTTAGCCCCTTTCTTTCATCGCGTTTATTTAGAAAAGAATGTGTAATTGGGAATATTATGTAAGTTTCATAACGACTTTGTGACTTAATAAACTCTTACATCAAATAAGTAATGAGAATTTACATTGTAAAAATGAATGTAAATAAAAATATTTTGTTTCCATGTATGAAAAAGGCGGAATGCAATATCTTATGTTCAAACGGAGTTTTGAGAGAAAACTATAACTCTAATGGATATATAGATATTATGGATAAAATATCAATTTTTCATATTCCTAGTCCACAAAACAACCAAAAACCAAAAAAAATATTTGTTACTAGGAAAGAATGCTGTAAATTACTTGATATTTCAATAGATGAATATTTATTCATTAATCAAAATTTGTGTGGATTGAAACCAATAATTAAATGCAGTGGGAAGATTATTATTAAAATGTCTGTAACGAGTGTTATCATTGCATGCAGAGATATTTGGATTCTGAATCCGGAAAACAGCAAAACAATGGAGATAATTGAAAGGCTATTAGAATGCACAGGATATAATATTTCGGTAGATAATAACACTCCCAGTACAAAAGTTTCATTTGCGGATGGCATCAGCAAAGAATTCATCTCTCCTTTAGTAGAAAATTATAATTCTAGTTTAGAATGTACTCTTAATAATAATTTGGATGAAACTGAGCATGTACTTTCAAGTTCAGTATTAAGCGCATTTACAGATATAAATACTTTGGATAATTCATATGATTATAAGAGACAGGAATCAATCGAATGCTCTATTTCAAGTAATACCCAAGAAAAGAATATTGATATCTACAATTATAGGTTTATTCCTCCAATCAACAAAGACTACTACTCTCATTCCTTTGCTGCTGTATGTATAGAGATAATATTAGAAGTACTGAATAAGGAAATAATTGAAAATATTAATTGTACTAAAGATGAGGTATTAAAAAGTTGTAATGTATTAATAAAGAGTAGTAAATGGTACAAGTACCCTTGGAGGTTTACTTTCAATGACTTTACAAATAAAAAAATGATTTCTAAATCAGTAAACGTAAGTTTTTCATCGGAAATTAAATTATATGTTAATTCCAAATTTAGACATTAGAAATTAGCATTTCTATATTAACCGATTGTTTAACAGAGATTTTGGAAGAAATTAAGCAAATTAAGCAAAATGATGGCGATGAATTAGTTATTTGTATTGAAGAATGGGAAGATATTCTGCACCGTTACATCCCAGCAATTTACCTAGCATCTAAAGAATTAACAGAAGTTAAATCCTCAATTACATTCAGCGACGAACTATCAAAGGTTTATCTTGATTTCCAGAGAAACGAGTACATGTACACCAACTTGAAGATTTCGCTACTTACGTTATCATGTAGCATTACCTCGGTAATCACAGGTAAGAATAATTTAAAAAATATTAAAAGAAAGTTAACTGGTCTCCTAAGGAATATTTGGGATGAACCTTCTCACTGGAATTGAACATGACCCCATAGCTTGGTATATTGTTACATTTGTAGTTGTTACCCCAATAATACTTTGGGGAATAAGTTGCTGGTTTACGGGTGCAATGTGTAAACGTGAAATAAATTACATAGGCCACAGTCAAGACGGATAATAAAATAATTAGAGTACACTAGAATAATAGTGCTGGAGTAAATATCAAACTATTTGCGGTCATTCAATATTAAGACAGATTCCCACAAAAATACTATGGTAGAATAAATTTACCTTTTCTTTGCAGCTGCAGCTGCCCTACTACCACGGCCGGTAGTTTTAGTATGTTGACCTCTAACTCTAACACCCCAGTGATGACGAAGACCCCTATGGCTTCTAATCTTCTTGAGACGCTCCAAATCCTCACGTAGAGATGCTTCTAGATTGTTTGAAGTAATATGTTTATATTTTCCATCCTTGACATCCTTTTGTCTATTAAGCATGTAAGAGGGAATGTTAAACTGTAGAGGGTTCGCTACAATTGCTACAATTCTGTTGATTTCTTCTTGAGATAGTTGCCCTGCTCTTTTCGATAAATTCACATCAGCCTTTTTGCAAACAATATTAGAGAAACGTCTACCAATACCCTTGATAGCTGTAAGAGCATACATAATTTTTTGACGCCCATCAACATTCGTATTCATAATACGAAGGATGTGCTGAAAATCCTGATCCATTATTTGCAGTGACATCTTTCAAATATATCAATTAGAACTGACAAGTTTTAACAACTTGAGACGAAAAGAAAATCACGTCTTAGCGCAAAATGTCTAATTTGAAGGTTAAAACCCGCTTCTTATTGGCGCTATTTGTGTAATCATTTGTCACAAACATACTTGGGCAGCATGCATTATACTTGGATGAAAAGTAATCTATTGTTAAAAATTTAGCTCATATTTATTTGAGTGGCTACGTTATCTTATTTTCTTATTAACTTGTTTCAAATCTTAAGTTACTTGATTTTAATAAAAATTTAGTCGCGCCATTATTTTTATTAGTAAATCTATAAATTATTATTAAAATGGATCAAGAATTAAGGTTGACAAATGATAAAAACGAATATAATATTGAGCTATCAATTTTTCTAGGGTCCATAAATGTTACAATTAATGATGATAATCAAATTAATTGTAGATTTTTCTCACTTGTTGTTGATATTGAGCCATCGTTTAATTTAGAAAACAGTTTAAAGGAAATTAATGCACAAGAACAGAACATTTTTGATTATAATGATTCAGATATAGATGGCTGTGAGAAAACTCAGTTTCGTACCAGCTGGTATGTAACAACAGACACTCCATTACATGCAGCATATGGTGTTTTTTCTAGTGAAATAAGCGGCGTTATTAAAGAGTGCAATATCAACCAAGATGTGTCTTTAAATCTGAAGTTGCCCACATGGGTTTCAAATATGGCAAAACAATTTTACAATGTATACGATCAAATTGGCTTTGAAAACTTTCTATTAACAGTCCTTCAGTTAAGAATCACAATTTGGGCTGCAAGCAATTCAACCATTGAATCAGCTGAAATATTTGAAGTTGGTGAAGTAGTTATTAAAGTTTCCGAAAATCACCTCTTATCAAAAAATTCATTTTATTTTATACATAGAATTCCTGACCATGACGCTTTTACTATCAAGAAATGCACAAGGAAAGACGAAGAATGCACAATTGGCATTTTAAAATGTTTTTTTAACTCCAGACCTGTAATAATAAAAAACATCAATCAGGACTTAAAAGATATTTGTGAAAGTAACGCAATACTTTACGATTTTCCAAAAGAGAATTCTGTATTAATTCAGAAATTGCGAATTAGTAAAGAAAATGTTCTAGAGCAGCTTCATGATTTCGTTCCTTTGAAATGGGAGTATTTAGATGATAATAATGTAATTAGAGGGCCATATAATAGCATTGTTATGATAAGCTGGATTGTAAAAGGTTACTTTAGAGAAAATAGTCAATTACGATTATTTGATTTTGGTCAAGGATCTCTATGTGAAAGCAGCACTCCAATGAATTTCAAAAAATTTCAACCTCTAAGTAATTACCTCTCTTTAATTAAGTCAGATGTATCTAGAATATTTCGATTTTCATCTGAAAATGGAGTAAACAGAGACTTAGCAGTTAGAGAGCCTAACGATGAAAAAACGAACTTACATAGTGAAGAAATGACCAATAGATCATTTTCACGAGAAAAAAATACAAAATTTATTAAAAAATCTTATGAAGGCAAAAGAATTGAAATTGAAAACGCAGTAAAAATTCTGAAAATTCAATTTTCGCATATTGAGAAAGAATTTCAAAATAAGTTTAGGAGAAAAGTACAAGACAAAAAAACAGATAACCGCTTTTCTTCAGAAGCCAGAGATATAAACAGGGATGAGTTTATTGAATTTGCAATAAAAAATGTATTTAGGCAGAAAAACAATGTTTTGTTCAAAAAATGGTGCGCAGAATATGGGCCTGAATTAGTGTTGGAAGCATGCGCGATTAGGATTCAAACCGCATTTCGCAAGTATATTAGAAAAAAACGTATGAGCAAAAAAAGAGAATTACACAATATTTGAAAAGTCGGAACCAAAAATGAGTGCTGTTCTTCACCCATATTGCAGATTTATCAACTCAAGTTCTCCAAAGACATTTATACGAAGCGTATTTAGAACAAGCAAGAGGGTTTGTAAAATGAACTTTAAACACTACATAAAGTTATATAGAATTGACAACCCTACAGGCTTTTGGCTTCTTTTTATTCCTACGTTTGGGAGTTTATCATTCGCATCTAATTCACTATTACCAAAAGCGAACCTTGCTGCATTGTTTGCGCTTGAATCAGTAGCTTGCAGAAGTACAGGATGCGTAATCAATGATTTGGCAGATCGCCAGTTTGATTCAAAGGTTGTTTATAATTCTTTTTTTATTTATTATTATCTGCTTTCAGGTCGAAAGAACCAAGAATAGACCCCTTGCTAGCGGAGAGATAACTTTCATTAAAGGTAAATTGCTAAAGTTCAATATTACTATTTTCATCTAGTTTAGCGTTAATTGCTCTCATTGGATCTTCAGCAACTTCAGCGGCTGTTTTGTCTAAACTTAACAAGTAAACAATTTGTTTAGGGATTCCATCTGTTTTTTTAATTGCAGCATACCCTTTTATGAAAAGAATAACCCACTACCCACAGCTGTTTCTAGGCTTTACATTTAATTGGGGTATACTACTTGCTTGGACATCTGTACATGGCTGTTTCAATCCATATAGGAATTCATGGTTATGCCCAATTTCATATTACATTTCTTCTGTTTGTTGGAGCGTACACTATGACACAATTTATGCACATCAAGACAAGTTATTTGATAAACAAATTGGATTATTCTCAACTGCATTGAAATGGTAAGTACTTGTATCTAGGTTTTTCTTAATATTTCTCTTAGGAATGAAACTCAGGAAGTCATTTGTTTATAAATGCAATAATTTCGGGAATATTTGCGTCATATGCAGGCATTTTTGCAAATTTGGGAGTAAGTATCGATTTTATTTTGTGAAGAATTTTAATCCAAAAAGTTGGAATACCAGATCTCGGTTCTTTTTTATATAGCTCATTTAATTTATCAGAGCAAAGCTACAAATTTCCTTTCAGAACAAGATTGCAAGAAACGATTTGTAATGAGTAAATACTCTGGAGTAATACTACTTTTAGGAATAATAATTTCTAAATATAGAGCAACTAAAAAACACTCCGATAAAAAGTTCTCAAATGCTTCTCACAAAGTTTGAGAAACTATGAAAATAAATTATCAGTAAGCTTCAACGAAATGCTTAATTTAATGCCTGAAGCTTTTGAAAAAAAGTTAAACATTTTTTTATGAATGCCCACGTCTACAGCGAAAATTTAATAATTCAAAAATAAAATGGAGAACTGGGGTAAGTTACTTTCTGACTAATAATAAAATATTTCACTTCATAAAGAGTCTGATCCAATGGCCCAATCAACTAATGTACCAGTTGTTGATAACTGGGAGGATTTGCTAAATAGTGATAATGAGGATTATTTTAAAAATGACTCCGAATTTCAGATAAATTCGAATAAAATGACCTCATCTTCAGTTTCTAACCAACGTTTGGATGATTATGAGGAACGGAGAAGGTGCCAAGAACTCGTTGAAGAAATGGATGGAAATGTAATGGACGATTTATTTGACGGGTTTGTAGATCAACGCAAAACCACCAGTAAACTTCCTGGAAATCATTCGGCTCACCCAATCTCGAACTTAAATCACCAACAAGAAACATTTAGTAATTTGAATTTGAACTCATATGGGAAAGTTGAAACTACTGCGTTCAAAATAGCGGAATGTATCAAGCCGGCATTAGCTAAAAGTCCAGCCTGGCTCAGGTTTATTGATATTTGTTTAAATGAGATTTTTCAAAAATTAGATTTAAAGGACCTGAAGACTTTAAAGAAAAAAGTTGATTTACAGCTGTCAATTAGGGAAAAGGATGAGAGAGAGAAGTCTCAGCAAAAAAAGAAACCAAACGACTTTAGTACTCTTTCCAAAAACTTTAGGGAGGAGCTTGACATATTCGATGGAATAGACTCCCTCGATGAATCTGACGATTATTAGTTTTAAAAAGTTATTAACCTCAAAACTTTAGTGTTACTTTTAATTTGTTATAATTGTTTTCGATACCCCCTCGTATTTTCAGTTACCGCAAACATTTTTGATTAATATGGGCCAAGATTTAATTTGCAGAGAAATAACTGATCTAAAGGTTGATGCAGAGCCATCTCTAAGGAGCAACTCTTCGAGAATTGAACGAATACTAAATGATGGTCTGCCTGTATTTTCAGATGATGTAGGTAGTTTTTCATCTAATGCGGAAAAGTTTTACATTTCGACATCTAAAAGAGAAATAGAAAATTCAGCAATAAGTGTGAGAAACTACTTGAATAATGCAAATTGGGATCTAATTAATAAGCAATATATTAATGTGTTGAAGAATTTAGATAGCCTAACAAGTATCATTTTTTGCATACAAAAAAATTATTGTGACAATATACAATATATTAATATTTCACAGTCTTACAGCATGGCCTCAGGTATTGAAAACATAACTACAAAATCACTTAGAATAAATGAGGCATCAAAGGAAGAATTACTAATATCGATATATAGAAGGTTGTGTATGCTAAAACCTTTTATTGAAAAAATAAATAATGAAATTCTGAAAATACCAGAGCATATTACTACTCACAATGGTGTCTTAAGTACATTAAATGAGTTATTGCCCATTTGGAAAATTAGTATAAATTCGCAGGTTAATAATGAAGCTAAATGCTTTTATAACTGTGAAAATAAATTATCAAGTGTAATATGCCTACAATTACCTCTTAAAAATATCTTCTTCAAGCAAAAAGAAAGTTTTATATCAAGGTTTATGGCACAAATAGATAATAATAGTTTATTCAACGATGTATATGTCACGCTATGTTTCAAAAAGAATGAATTTAACCCTTATACTAGAAAATATAACCTTTGTGCCTCTATAAAACTTCCAGAATTTACTTCTTATTTAATAAACAATAATTATCAGCTTTATGTTAAAACCATCCCAGATAGGTCAGTAACTAAAAATAAGACTTCCAGTACTGTTCCTAAGGTTGATTTCCCATCCTGCATAAAAAGCACACTCGCAAAACAGATACATTCAATTCTTCATAGAGTTCACTGGACATTAATTGACAGGTTAATCTTTCATATTATTTTGCAACAAATTGCCAATATGCAAAAGGATTATCCAGAAGTTATTTATATTAAGGAACTTAGTAGCGAACATGTTATAATTTCGATTAATGAAACAAATCCACCTTTTAATGCTATTAATGCTAGTTTGGGCCCCGAAATAAAAAGTATATCTATTAGTTACAAACCAGTTGGTGTTGAAGAGAATCGCTTTTTAAGTAGCAATGAACTGAATGCACTGAAATTACTTAGAGAGTCATTTTTAGAAATTTGGAAAAATTCAATTAAATTAAATTTAGATAATTTATTAGAAAATCAAATTTGTGGGAGTAAGTTATGTAAATATTCTAATGAATTACTTGAAAGGTGGATTTATAAACTCGCAAAAAAATGCATAAAATATTAGCGCAACATATCTCTAATACGAGAATACAATATTAACGATGATGAATTTAATTGGAGAAATAGGTTGGATACCCACTATAGAATATATTGATAAATGCCATATTAGTTTTGTCTTTAATAGTTTTTTGTCTAAATGAAAAGTTCTCTTAAAAAGAGTATAACTCCTACTCCTAATACAAGAAGTGAAGTTTCTCAGCAAATAAAATCAAGCTTGGTTGCAATAAACTATCTTAGCATCACTATTGACCTCTCGACTATCATTTTCTCAAGTGGCTACACACCATCTAGGCTTGACATTTTAAATAAAGGCTTTCTTTTATTGTATTACGCTGATCCCTACACTGCTACTATGGCAGCATGGTTCTTCGAAATTCAGGGAATTCCTGCTGCCACAATTTCTGGGTGGTCACTTATTCGTATATGCGGCCCTAATAAATTAGATGAAGTTACCGAAATTATATCTTTCAAACCTTTTGCAATTACCTTCTTCAATTATAAGGTAAAGTATTCATGGATTGCTGTTCACGGAATTCACACAAAACAGCTATTATTGAAATACATTAGGAACCAAAATTGGAATATTGTTGAGGCACTACACAACAGAAACTTTCAAGATGTTGTTGAAGTGTTGGAAATATTCAATAAAGAAGAAGTTCCAAATTGCTATAATAAATTGGAGTACATGCTCATAAGCCTACTTGAAAAAAAAAATTATAATATAGAAAATTCGGATCAATATAGGTTACATCAAAAATTAATTCTATTATCTAGATGTTCTAGACTGACAAATGAAATTTATTTGAATGGAGCAAATATGAAAAATAATTATGAAAGTTATCAATCTCCACTCAAGAGAAACTTGCTACTTGCAATTAGAAAATACCTTTACAGCATTCCAATTTTTACAGAAGCGTGCATATCTAAAAGCTCCCTTAAGTCGTTGAAAACAGAAGAGTGGTACTTAAGACTAGACGAAAAATCCATATATAGAAAGGAAAATCGATACTTAAAGGATTATATAGAAACAGTCAGTAATTGCAGGATACAAAGCAATAATTCTTTAAACCGAAACAAGTTACTTGAGCATATTTTAAGGGTTATATTGATCGAATTAATTGGTCAACTCAGAGTAAAATATAATAGCAAATATCCGAATATTGTTCAAGTAAGTGAATTATGGAGAATTAGGTTTGGAATAAAAGTTGACATTATTCAATTATTCAAAATAGCGGGGCTTGATGAGGAAATAAAAAATATTGTTGAAGCTACTCAAAACAATGAAAAAGAGAAGATTGATTCAAATTCAAAAGAAACTATCTTTCCAGAATATTAGTTCGTACGAACTCAAATTACATAAGTATTGAAATTATCAATTTTTTAGTATATTAATTAGGTTGCATAAAAATTGGCAAATTATAAATTTAGTAAAATTTAATGTTTTTGGCCTTTGTTTTCCACTGCTAATCAGACCGCGACTTTATATCAAGAATGTTTTTTGATAAAAAAAAGTTGGCTGAGCTTTTGAATCCATTTAGGAGAAAGATTAGAGAAAATTGTTTCAAGATTAATACATTTAATAGGAATTGCTTTGATTTATTCAGAAATAAAAATGGTTTCCGTTTTAATTATACAATTTTTTCAATCTCTATATCCATTGCTTTGCTCACCAATTATTATCAAAATACAAGCAAACAATTAAGTACAAAAGAAATAGCTAGCAATGAAATTGAAACCTTAAGTTTAAAATCTAGGAATATGATAGTATTGAATTTAATAAAAGGAATGGACCCTAATAAAAGCAATTTTATTAGAGACCTAATCAAACAAATAAGAGGCAAAGAATTGAATAAATTAAACATTGATATTTATTATACTCAAGACAACATTTACAGTCAAAGCGTGCCTAATGCTATTCTTTTTAAAGGATATGGTAGTGCAATTTCTAATGTTGATTTAAATTTTAGAAATAATCACAATATTGAAAAAATAAAATCATTTTTCGTTCCAATATCAGAGAAAATAATCAATAGCAATTCTTCAATCGTCAAAAATATATCTCATAATACTTTTGAAAATGAGGTAATAAATGCGAGCAACCAAAACAAGCCATTATTGCTTATGTACTACGATGATTACTGCTTAATGTGTTTTCTTGTTAGACCATTAATCAACTCATTAGCAATTAGACTAAGGGGTTCAACAAGTATAAAGTTTGCCAGGTATAACATTGAAAGAAATGACTTACACGAGTTCTCACCACTAGTAAAAGCAACACCAACATTTGTATTATTTCGTGGTAGACAAGAGCCGGAAAAATGGGATGAATATAAACCTGGAGATCTAATAAGCAAAATTATTGAAATTGAATACGGAGCTAAAAACAATAATTGTGATAATAACATGTTAGCTGAACTTAAAGCTTTGGAACAAAAAGTTTTAATCAGATTTCAGTTATTCACTATACTAAACATTTGGAATCTATATTTAAAAGAACTCCAAAATACATTGATTAATACTCCAAAAAATCAAATTGATAAATTAAATTTTATACACATTGAGGATTTACTATTTATTTCATCTTCACTTCTTCAAAATCGAAATTTCTCATCAGAAAACGGCGATCATTTCAACGACATAAATTTAGAAAAAATAAGCTACGAAAAAATTGCTGAAAACAACAACTTTCAAAGGATTTTCTTTGATAATATTAAACAAGATATGAAGAGATCTGACACAATAGAAGAAAATATTGATTACCTTCTAAATGAAATTAAAGGATGCTGCAATGACTACATTGCTATGAAAAGTTTGATTAAAAAAAGTTAGCATATCTGGATTTTAATGTTTGAATGGTTAAAATATTCTTCTTTAGGGATATTCATCTCTTGAATTTTATTAATCTCAGTAGAAATATTGTCGAAACATGGACATATTACAATTAAATTTCCAAAAATCATTGTCTCATTAAATTGCAGTGATTTTTGTAATATTTTATTATTTCTAAAGCTCACAAAATATACATCACGCCCTTCTTTTACATATCCATTTATCCAATGATCTATTGGCCCAATTTCATATTCTAACTTCGGCCTAATTAAACTAATTAAATGCCTTGGAAATCCAGAAATAACTACCCAATCTTCATTCTTAATGCTATCAAAATTCTCGCCTGCGGTGTAATTAGTGAATTTTTGTTCAGACGTTATTTCAAAGCGTTCTCTTGGAATCAATAATTCTTTACTCATTTTTACCTCGATTTTTAATCAATTCACTACGCGCAAGTATATTTTGCATTAAAAAAAAATAAGAAATTATTTATTAAAAATTCAATAAAAGATTTTCTACAATGAAAAATAGATAATACTCAACAAAACACATTGAATTAGAAATTGATAAATATATTTAGGAGATTAGGTTGGGGGATGATATGTATTACCAATTTAATATTGGCTAGGCGATAGCATAATTCCAACACATTATTGCTCTAATTATATTGCATTGCAGCAAATAACTATACCTTTGTAAACGAACGAGGAGAGAGACGCGGCCTCGTCGTCTAATGGATATGACGTTGGTCTTCGGAACCAAAGGTTGTGGGTTCGAGTCCCATCGGGGTCGTTTATCCATCGTTTTTAATGTAAATATATATATATATATATATATATATATATATATATTAGTTAGGTAATATAACTCCCTGATTGAAATACCTGTTGCAATGAACTGTACTCTTTCTGTATTCTATTCGTATTTTTAGATCTTTTTTCACGTTTTGATTGAGCTTTCAGTAACTTTAGAACGGTTCTACGCAATCTTCTGGTATTTACGCGATAATAAGAACAATTGTTAATATCTTCATTAACATAATCTCCATCATCTTCAAAGAGAAATTTGGATTCTACAGAATCAATAGTACATAGTTCCTGACATTGTAATTGCTTATTTTTAAGACGTTCATACAGTATAGAAATGCGGTCTGAGATGTGCATATTTTTTTTTGTAATTCTAGTTAGTGCCAATCTAATCCTTGACCAAAGTGTTGTAAGGGGAATATGAGCCGAGAGTAGCTTTGGCCAATTGTTATATTTAATTTCATCAATATGAGAATAGTTATATCTGGTTTCATAAAGATAATTTACAGCTTGAGAAAATGTGTTCGAAATGAGAGACCAGGCATGTTCGTCTTGAATAGATTTGAGTTTTGGATAGAGAGAAGAAACGTATCTTAAGCGAATTTGTCCTTGGCTTATTTTGCCATAATAATCTGACAGATCAGTCCCATTAATAGGCTGCAAATTAATACCTAACTTTTTATTAATCTTTCTGCAGCATTTTTTCCAAAAACTAATATATTCTGTAGGAAAATTTGGAGAACAAAAAGATTCAATAATTGCTTTCCATGAAATTCCTTTAAATGGGAGAAATTTTCCTGTATAGTGTTCAATGCAATAAAGTACGAACACATCAATAACAAACGGCATTTTTGATTTAAGTGGCTTTTCAATCTGAGAATTAAAGTTTAAAATATATCCTGAATCATTGGGGTCACTTTCTGCAATTTTTGTATGCAAATCACGCCACTTGTCTCTAATAGAGGCAGCCGATCTTCCAAGAAACTCCACAAACATGCTCCATTTCTTCCCATGTTCACTAACGAGTTTAATAAGTTCTTGCTCTTCTTCCCTTGTCCACTTTCCCTTTTTTCCTCGCATTAACATTCTTTTTGCGCAGTAATATATTGATTGGAGTGACCTGTTTGGTAGAGACTCTCCGATAATTGGCCAATGTCTGTCTTTTTTCCCACCCCTGGTTGAAAATAAATTATCTAACCCTTCTTCCCAGTTCCAATGCTGAGACTTAATATACTCTTTTACTGAATTATTAATTGTGTCTCTTTCACCTGAACTAAACTTTCCCTTTAATACATTTTTATTATTCAAATGGTCATTCCAACTTCTTGATTGGAATGTATTAGTTGTCATGTTCACTTCCAGGATTATTTTTTGTTAAATTTTTTTTTTTCGATCCAACTCAAAGCGCCAATTTAGTACTTTTGTGAGTTAAATTACATTAGCTAAAGTTGATATGGGCAAAGTATTGCAAAGTGATAGTTTAATTGAAGCAAGCTCTCAAATAAACCTTAATAGCTCTTTCAGCTTGCAACTATCTAATTATTTTAGACTACTAATAGATCGATCGATCGAAATTAGGAATTGGAGAAGGGGTGAAAAATACTGTACAATATTACAACTAATAAAACCACTAGAAGTTTGCGATATTTTAAGATGGTGTGAATGCCTGTTTTACTTGTCAGATTACTCTGCTATTATCAGGATTACTCAAAATATCTTGATTGAAAATGTTAATGGTTATTGCTCAAATAAAATAAAAATCTTTATTTTCAGATCAGAAAGTGAATTTTTTATGGGAAAGTATTCGAATAGTATTGAAACATCAAATTTAATATTAGAAACAATTAAGTATGCACTAAGTATAGAGACGGATTCTATAAAAAAACTGTTTCTAAGACAACTGAGAGTAAGGGTTCTGCTCGTTAAGGCTCGAATTTTTGAGTTAAATAATATGTTTGATGAGTATGATAAGATTTACACTGGCATATTATTAGAAGATGATCCAATAAATGTTGTATCTTTAGAAATGGTGTTTTTCTCACATAAATTTACACTAAATGAAAAGATTGAGATATTTAAGAAATGGAAAAATTTTGTTCCAAAATCTTATGCTTGGATTTCAACGATTGTTTGGTATAGAATAATGCATGATTACTCTCAAATCATAAACTGTTTCAGTAGAGATTTCAAAGAAGATTCAATTTCATTCTCTGTAAACTCAAAAACACCTTTGAATAAACTTCTGATGAAAATTCCCATTTATTCTAAAAAAATGATATTTTTGAAAGACAAAATTTACTCCATGGCTAATTTAAGCAAGATTAATATTAATTCACTAACAACGCAAATTTTTGATGTCTCTATGCATTTGGATTGCGAAACTTACATCATTATGCAAATTATTTCGACAATATATGACTCTGGATATATTTTGACAGTTTCAAATGTTCTTGATGAAAAAATACCCTCGTCCCCACTTACAATTTTCACAATGGGATGCTACTATTATAAACAATCTGTGTATTCAAAATCTGCGCATTTGTTTAGAAAAGTAATAGAAATAGAACCTAGGTTTTACGAAGCTCATCTGTTACTTGCGCATTCACTTTCGCTTAATAATAATAGTACGCAAGCAATTATCGTTTACTCACATATTCAAGATCAATGGAGAGGAAGTTGTTATGGGATTCTATATAAAGGCGTAGAATATTTGAAAAGAAATAATTATAGCATGGCAATGCTCAACATTAAAAGCTCTCTCACACAATTCCCAGATAATCCTATGGTATTAAATGAATATGGGGTTTTACAATTTTATCAAGGGAAATTTCGTGAATCAGAAGAAACATTTAGAAAAGCACTCGATAAATTAAATATATACATGAATCAAAATAGTAAATTGAAATATATTTTAGAAATAAATATGAGCTGTTCAATTATCTGGTCGATATTATATTGTGAAGAAATAGCTTGTAGGTCCCGTATAATTGAGGTAATTTCAATGCTTGAAGGGTGTAATAAAATGCATGACTCAGCTAATATAGTGTATTTGATCAGTTTTCTTCTAGCAGTCGCATATCTGATAAGTGGTGAAAAAAATAAAGCAAACTCAAAATATTTGGAATGCGTTAGTTTAGGTATTTTTCATCCAATTACCTTAAAATCCTTTCACATTATTTGTAGCTAGTTATTTGTTGGCGCTCTAAGTTTATACCCTCACAATGAAATTTTAAATATTACAAATTTTGAAAAGTCGAATCACAATGAATGCCTACTTAAAAGCTTATTTTTCTGAAAAATCGACAAATGGGTTCTTGTTTGACGATAACATTGGAGCAAACCCCTCCCCTTCAATCACGACTGAGTTTGCAACAGTTAAAACCGGCACCACCATTGTAGGAGTTGCCTGCAACGATTGCGTAGTTCTTGGTGCAGATACTAGAGCAACGAATGGCCCTATAGTTGCAGATAAAGATTGCGAAAAGATACACCGGCTTTCAGATAACATTTTTGCTGCAGGGGCAGGAACTGCTGCTGACCTTGATCATGTAACTTCTCTTATTGAAGGAAATTTAGAGTTACAGAAACTTCAAATGAATCGAAAACCTAGAGTAGCACATGCAGTTTCTATGCTTAGCAACCACTTATATAAATACCAGGGCTACGTTGGTGCCCATTTAATAGTTGCAGGCTCTGACTCTACCGGCAATTATGTATTTCAAGTTTCAGCAAATGGTTGTATCATGCAGTTACCATTCACATCCATGGGGAGTGGTTCGCTATGTGCAAGATCAATATTGGAGGCAAGGTATAGGGACGGCCTAACAGAGAATGAGTGTATAGAATTAGTTTCTGCTGCAATTAGAGCAGGGATCTATAATGATCTCTACAGCGGTAGTAATGTGAATATTCTTATTATCAAAAACAATTCTGTTAAGCACTTTAGACATTTTGATACTAAGGCTAGTGAAAGAATCTACAGACAGCCAAAACCCATTTCATTCCCTGTTGGAACAACTCCAATTATTTCAGAAAAGACAGAAGATTTGAGCTCATTTGTTGTAGAAGCTCCTGAAGTACAAATTGAAGACGAAGATATGGATTAGGTCTTACTAAAATAGACTTATTAGGATAGGCAGTTAAACTAAAATTCTGTTTCCAAAATTATGGTAGCTAGTGCCACCTGTTCTTTCAACCGTTAGTCCGATATTTGTAGTAGTTAAAGCTTGATCATCAGTTACCTTTCGCCCCTAATTCTTCTTGCGAGCTGAATATCTTTTGGCATAATTGTTACACGGTGGGCGTGTATGGCGCATAAGTTCGTATCTTCGAAGAGCCCAACTAAATATGCCTCAGCTGCCTCTTGTAGTGCCATTACAGCCTGAGATTGAAATCTCAAATCAGTTTTGAAATCCTGCGCAATCTCGCGCACCAGCCTCTGGAACGGAAGCTTTCTAATCAGCAATTCAGTAGAACGCTGAAAACGACGAATTTCTCTTAGGGCAACAGTACCTGGTCTGTAACGACGAGGCTTCTTTACTCCTCCTGTAACAGGAGCTGATTTCCTTGCGCCTTTAGAGGCCAATTGCTTACGAGGTGCTTTACCTCCTGTCGATTTTCTTGCTGTCTGTTTAGTCCTTGCCATTATAATAAATTATGCAAGTAAAATAATCAGGTAAAAATAACCAAAAAGCTGCGGTAAAATCAGCGCCAAATCTAAAGATCTGAAGAATAATAAAATAAAAAAGTGGATACTATCAAAGCCATTTAACAACAATATTACTCAACCATTTTTATTAAGTCACTAAAAAAAATATATTATTAAATTGTCAAATTTTTTTATTTTTGTTTCTTATTCTATACTCAGAATTATTTTTAAGAAACGAGTGAAATGTGGCAAACACCATACTTAAAGTCTTAAATTTACTATAAAAATTGAAATATCCTCAGAAACTCTTTCTTTTAATGCAATTAAAAATATATACATATATATAACTACTTAGCGCGCGTAGAATTTAGCCGTTACTTTTAAAAATGTTTTTTAATATTCATGAAAAGGAGAAAATATCATTAGAATTAGTAAGTTATCGTACACTATTGTCTGCATTGACATAATCTATCTAGCTTAAGAATATAGGAAAGGATGGTGTCTCTATTGAACTGACTAATATTGAACCATACATTATTAAAGACTTGATGCAATCATTTATATATACAGAGGGTAAGTTGACTAATTGGATATAATGAATTAAGTAAATTGATTTAGACATTAATGCCACAAAGCAACGAAATTCCAATTTCCCAAAGTTCCAGTTTAGTTTTTCTAAAGGTGACAATTTTAATAGTAAATTATACGGCGGCTGCCCAAGCTGTGGTAGTTCGTATGACTTCTTATTTTTATTAGATGCTTTTGACAATAAGTATGCAACACTGTCCCAAATCATGGTTGAAAAACATTTAAAATGTAAAATATGCAATCAACAGTTTTTGAAATTACATAATCAGAATATTTCAGACTCTTCAATTACTACTAATTGTAATAGCAATTCCTTCAAAAAGAAACGTATTTATATATCAGGTATTAGAAAATCATTGTATTTTGGGACTAGTAATAAGTGGTGGGCAAAGTCTATTAATTCCGGCAAAAGAATAGGAGAATCAGATAATAAGCTGAGTAAATCTAATAGTGTTATGAGGGTTCTTGATGCTATGCATAAAAAGAAGGCTCCCAAAATCCAGGAAATTTGCCCTGAATGTTCGCATAACGAGGCATTCTTCACTCAATTCCAAGCTAGATCTGCAGATGAGGGTACTACAGTTATGTATGAATGCTGTAAATGTCAACATCGTAGGGTTGTTAATAATTAGCGTATATTTTTTTAGCTAACTTTTTCTTTTGTGCGCTTTATATTTGCGCTTACCCTGTTTTAAAATCAAACAACTTTATTATGGGTTAATGTCTCTTGGTGTTCCTTTTAATTCAACTGAGCCTACAAAAGAGGGTCGTTTTCTATCTGTTTTGGGTCAAGAATGTATCGATATTAAACTTTTGCAGGACTTACTTTGGTCTGGTGTTCCAAAGGGTTCTCCGCCAGAGTTACGAAGAGATGCTTGGCAGATAATGTTGGGATACCTACCACCAAGGAAAGATCGAAAAGATTCGTATAAACTTAAAAAAATTAACGAATATAGATTGCTTTTGAAAGAACATATTGAACATGATAATTATTCTGAACAAGAAAGAAAGATTTTAAGGCAGATTAGGGTAGATCTACCCAGAACTTCAATTGAATTTGAATCCTTAAAAAATCAAATAATTCTCGATTTGATGGAGAGAGTATTATTTCTTTGGGCAATTCGAAATCCTGCTAGTGGATATGTACAGGGAATAAATGATTTAATACCTCCTTTTCTTCTAGTCTTCCTGCTTCCGTTATCTCCGAAGGGTGATATTGAACTTCTAGATATCAATAAAATATCTTCCGAGAAGATATTTGAGATTGAGGTTGAAATATATTGGTGTTTAACAAGGATGCTGGATACGCTACAGGAGAATTATGTTACAGAACAGCCGGGGATACATAAACTTATTGTACATCTACAAGATATTATAAAAAGAACAAACAAACCTTTGTTTCAACACTTGAAAGGGCAGGGAGTAGATTTTCTGCAATTTTCATTCAGATGGATGAACTGTTTGTTAACCAGGGAATTCCCCACTAAATGTGTTGTAAGGCTTTGGGACACATACATTGCCGAAAATACTCTCAATAAAACAAATAAACCATTAAGATCAAGTTCAATTACATCATTGGATCAGCTTTCTACCGGAAATAATGTAATTTCACATTTTAATGCATTTCATGTATATGTATGCGCAGCGTTCCTGCTGCATTGGGAAAAAGAGCTTAAGAATATGGACTTTTCAGAAATAATGCTATTTTTACAAAATTCTCCTACAAAAAATTGGACAGAAAGAGATATTGACTCACTCCTTGCCCAGGCGTTCGTTTTACAGAGTCTATTCCATTTTTCCCCAAGACATTTAATTGATTATTCTCATTGATGTTATGCCGCAAAAAAAAAATTATTGCCAAAGAAATGAATAGGTTGAAGATAGCAATATTTGCATTACAACCCAAAAAAACTGTTATTTCTATTTGTAAACATATAGGCTTATTCAAAGATCTTACCCTTCAAGTAGATTTGGTGAAAAATATTTTAAACTGCGAAATTTTGAAAAAATATCCACTCCCTTTAATATATCGAAGAAATATAATATGTGAAATAATAAAAAGCATTGAAAGTGATGGCTACGAAGTCTCCGACGAGTTATATATCTACTTGTCTCAATTAATGGGTTCATGTAACTTTAATTTACCTTCGCATATTGTCATAACTTTCCCCAATAATCGAATTGATATTAGTTTGCATGGCTCAAATCTAACGAAATTTAAGAGTTTTGTCTTTGGTTTTGAAGAGTGCAACTTGGTTGGAATGAGGCCTTGGTCTGCTGGATATCGTCTTGTGGAATGGCTGGCTCATTCTGTAAAACTTCGAAGAAACATTCTTAATTCTGATTTAATTGAACTTGGTAGTGGAATTGGCATTTCTAGTATTATACCATATTCGGTTCTACCAATAAAAAGTATCTGCTCTACGGACTACGATCCGAAAATTGTTAACAATTTAAGGTATAACTTTGAAATAAATGGAATTACACTAAGCTCAGAATCAGAAGAATATACCCAATCTAGTTCTAATAAAAAGTATGCAAGGGTAATGTGTCTCGACTGGGAAACTATTAATATTAACATCGCAAAAGAACTTCTTAAACCCTTAATAAATCCTATTATTATCTCATCCGACGTAATTTATGATAATGATTTAACTTTTTTATTTGTTAAAACCCTTAAATTTTTACTATCATCTTGTTGTGAAAAAGAATTTGGTTTTTACTCTGAAAAATGTATTCATAAAGATCCTAGAAATAAATCAGCTAAATGGAATGAACTTAAAGAAACAGACTTTAGCTCAATTTCAACATACGCAATCTCTGTAAATACAATAAGAAATCAGCATACTATACAATACTTTGTTGATTGCTGTATTGAGAATGGTCTGACAATTTCACGTGATTCTACATTCATTCCATCAATATTCAATTTCGAACTAGATACATCAACAGTAATCTTTATTATTAGTTATTAATCTCAAATTATGAAATAAATATGGCGACTTAATACTTCAAATTAATTCTAAGTTATTGTTTAATAATAAGCTAGTATTAATCATGAGTAACTCTCAAACACTTTTTCTATAACTTGCTAGATAAATAATACTAATATAAAACTGCTAGAATAATTAGAGTTTTTTCCCAACCTAATAATGAGTTCTAATCTAAATAACAGCTTTAAAAAGCATATATTCAAATATTCATCTGAAAGTTGGAATATATAGATACTTATTAAATAAGAGCATTATCTTTGGAATTATTACACTCAATATCACCTATTGGACGCTTAAACGTAGATAATAGTGTTTTTAGAGACTCTGCAATATTTCCTGTTCTCGTAGAGTCGTCACTCGGGCGCTGTGTAATAATTGGAAATTTACCAAATTCACCCGAATTATTTGTTGCTTGAATAGGAACCGATGATTGGTATAATAAACTAAAATCTGGATGAGCACGTAGTCTATTACGATCTACATGTTGCTTTGAAAATTCGGAATATAATTCGCAATGCGAAAAATCTCTTGCAACTAGCTTTCCGAACACTCCGGAAGTACCACACTTAATAGGCTTGCATTTCTTTTTTGTATTAAATTGTAGTTGTCGCTTTTGTCTTCCGTCATTCAAAACACGAAGAGATTGACTGCCTATATTTGAATTCCGGCCAGTTAAAGTGGCTCTGGACTCAGAGTTTAATGTTCTACTATGCGTATTTGCATACTGTATCTCTAAAATTACTCCATTAAAGTCATAGCCATTTAGGGCTTTTTGAGATGCTTCTGCGCCTCTGATGTCATAGAATTCCACAAACTTCTCTGATTCTCGCTTTCGATTGCTGCTAACCTTTTTAACTTCGCCATAGGCACAAAATAACTCTTTATAGTCATCTTCAGTATTCGGATCGGTGGTAATTTTATCATTTACAATCGGTTTAATATACAACGTTCCTGTATTAGTATCTCTTGAGGACCTCCCATCTCGACCTCTAGAATACTGAGCGTCAATTATTCTCCCTTGAACTAAGGAACTTTTTAATGTATTCCTTGCTCCTTCGGCTTTTCTTATATCGAAGTACTCTACGAATGCAATTCCTTTACGAGGATATACGGTAACTTTCTTTAAATCACCAAATGGCTCACAAAGTTCTCTGACTGAGTCTTCAGTCATATCATATGGTAGTTTACAAAGGTAAATTGTCCTAGAAATATACGTTTCAGTAATAGGACCATCTAAATCAGTTGAAAATACATGTTGACATGAATTTTTAGATGCGTTTTGATATTGAACTGAGGTCTTTTGGTGATTAAAATTCAAGAGCAGCCTACTATCGCTATTAACTGCAATACTCTGAGAATATGGACCTGATCTTAACATTGAAACATGTTGGGTTTTTCCCCAGAAATGTGCCAAATGATCCATTTGGAAAAAGCAATGATTTACCGCTCCAAAATATGCGCCAATTATAGGCGCCGAATCAGCTTTTTTCTTTGTTGCGATTTGTTACGCAGTTTTGAACTTTAAATGCGAATCTTAGAGAGCTAATAGTCTCATTTATTGAATTTATAGAGGGTGAAACATGCACCAGCATGGCTACTTTACTATTCCCTCCAAGTGAATTTTTAAGAACCATTGTTAGTTTGCTGTTTCTAAAAGGTATATGATCTTTTCCCTGATTGATAGACTGAATTACGTCTCCTAATGCACTCAATGACTTATTAATGAACTGAGTTTCCTTCATTCTTTCTCCCGTAACACCACTTTTGTTGGCCCTTTCTGACCCGGCTAAGTCAATTAGTGATAGGGTTGAACCTATATTCTTTGAATCGGAATTCGACTCATCTGTTCCTTGAGAATGCTTTCCGGATATCTTCAACTGAATAATGCTGTGAGACCTTGAACTTCTTTCATTACAATCTGTTGATGCTTCCGATCGATTTTTTTGTGCCACTTTCAATAAATTATTTACATCGTTAACATTATCGACTTTAATTAAATTTACACCAACAATGGTTGCAGAACCAAATTGGTCTATTTTTACTTCCGAATTTTTCTGTTTAGTTGTAGTTAAATCACGGATGGTTTCGTTGTAAACTTCAATCGCGGAATATTCAACACTGTATGTCCATCCTTTTTCACGATTCCTATTAATATTTTCAAAGATTAAATTAAGAGCTCTAGGGATCATTCCATACTCATTTACGTCCTTTCCACCGAGCATAGTGAACGTTTTTCCACTTCCAGTTTGACCATAAGAAAACAAAGAAACATTATAGCCGTCTAAAGCAGACTGTATGAGTTGTGAAACTTCTTCAAAAACTTCGTATTGAGTTGAAACTGAGGAGAAAATGTAGTCAAATTTAAATGATAAAAGATTTTTACCTCTCATGGTTGTGTTCTTTATAGTAATTGTTGATGCATCCTCTGAAATATCATACTTAATGCAAGAGTTTTGTTCAGAAATAGTAGGAGGCCTAACTCTACAAAATACTCTTATATTTCCCCTTATATCTTGTAACTCATTAAACAATTTTCTCCTGGTATCATTTAACAATATTGATTGACGCTGTAAACGATACTTCCATGATAAAATTTCTTGGTTTGCAAGTTCTAATTGTTGAGCCAAAGATAATCTTGCTGTATTTGCCCAATATTTTTTCTTAATTGTTTCATTTAAAATCTCCAACTTATTTTCAAGATCTTTTTTAATGTTTGAATTCTCTGAAAATGTTTTTTTTAATTCACTGTTTTCGTTTGATACTTCATCATACGACTGTTTTAATTTACTCAATTTTGTCTCAATTCTTGATAGTTGATATTTTTTGCAATCTAAAACATCTTGAAGATCTTTTTTAAACTCATTCATTTCATTTATATAAGCATTATGATCTTCAACCATAACAGACATTTTTTCTTTAATTAAACTAATTGTGTTATTTTTTTCTTTGTTGATCAAAATAAGCTGGTCAGTATCATTTTGTTTTCTTAACAATAGATCCGAAAGCTCAGCTTGCCTATTTTCAAGATCATTGATTTTCTCTTGAAAACATGTAATAATATCTTGTCTAGATTCATAATTTTTTATTTGTATATTCTCCTTCTTCATTAAAATGATCTTATTCACAAGATTAACTAACCCACAAAAAAGGCATAACCGCTTCAAAAAAAGCTGTAAAAATTGCAAGTACAAAAGTTATAAATAATTCTATTTTAATTTATTCAAAAATCAACTCAGCAACTGATTTTTTGTGTTTCTTAATTTCTGAACTGCATTGAGTATCGCGCTATAACATTAAAAATGTATAAATTAATTTAAACTTATGGCAAACAACACTTTTGACGAAGCCCTAATTAGGGACACGATTAAATTACTTCATGATAAGCTTTCTTTGCTATTCCACTTGAATAACTTAAAGTCTACTGAAATCCTTTTAGAAATTGATGAATCAATTTCAAAATGTAGCGAATATTGTATTTCATCTTGCGCAGAAATTATTATTCCACCCATAATTATGTCGATTCATAACTGTATGATGAACAAACCCCCAGCCCAATTGCAGTCAATCAATGAAATAAATGATTTAGATCCCAATAATTGTTTAAATACAAAATTTTCTCTGCAATTGGAAGAACTATTAAAAATTTTGCTAAATGTTTTACAAAAAATCAATTCAAAGACATCAAAGATCATTTTTAGTCGCATTTCAATTGCTTTCTTTGATATACTACACGCAATAACTAAAGTTCTAAATGTTTATATTCATGAAAGAAATGGATTTATTATCGAATATTGTATTAAAATATCATATCTCAACTTTAATATTTTTTGGGAATATTGGGAGCTTAAAGATATTAACACAAATATAAATCAGCACCTAATTATTCCTGTGATTATACAATTTTTATTGTCAATAGCAATTCCTAACAGAAATGAATTCGAGCATTCAAAGGACATCCGAATTTTAGCTTTGAAGTTATTATCCGAAATTCCAGGTATTGTAAAAAATAACATCATATTAATAAAGGTATATCCGGGAGTTTTTCAGAGATTAAGCATGCAAGTAATTAATTCTATTACAGAAGTTGGCTCTAAAAAACTAATAGAAGTGTCATTATTTGCGATAATTGAATGGATAAGTAATTGTATTCCTAATATAAATCCTGAAACAAAAAACTGCCTCTCTAGCATGGAAAATATTAAAAACACAGCTAAAATATTGAACTACATTATCAAGTATAAAACATTTGAATTAAACTTAGATTGTTCACATAAACACGGTAATATAAACTACTTCAATGATAATGCATACATGTTAAAAGTCAAATCATTTTTTGCAACTATTGCAAGCATGTGTCTAACGAATTTATTTGATGTTTTTCATGACAATTTTGATGAAATTCTGGTAACTTCTCTCGATTTTTTGGTTTCATTGAAGTGCGAAGATAATGATAATAATTCATTAGTTGATTATGTGCTTAACTCAATTTCAAAGAATCAAAGTAACAAAATAAGTACATTTTTTTCAAATTATTCGCAAAAGTTTCTAATTAATTTTGAACAAATTAACACGGAAAAATTGATCTCAGTTGAAATTGATAAAGAAAATAATTTAATAGACTTTATCCGTATTTTAACTAAATATATCGGCCTTCATAAAACGGAAAACTCATTTTTTCAACGTATAATTCACACATTTCGTACAGAAGATGTTCTCAACTTTTTCCTTAAAATACTAATATCTAATCTAAACCTAATAATGTACGAAAAGTCAATCAAAGATTTAAAGAAAACTAATTTTGAATACAAATATGAAAACCAATCATTAAATAAAGAAAATTTCATTCTTAAGATAATAGATATAACAGAAAGACCAAAAAATTATTTATTCAAAAACTATTCTGATAATATTCTCAATAAGAATAATGACAATGTAAAAAATGACAATCTGGAAGCTCTTCAACTTTATGGTGATATATTTACCTTGATTTTTTTCAATAATAAAAAACTTGGATTTGAGAAATCAAAGTTGATTTCAAGCTTAATTATTAAATCAATCTCAATCTCAATATTAAATTTGAATCACGAAAAGGTAGAGTGCAAATATATTTTTGATTGTATTGTGCAAAATTTTGTTAAGCTTAATATTAATAGATATGATTACAATCCTTTGCTTTATTTTATTTTAAACATCTCACTTTGTAATGCCTCGCAGCTCATTCTAAATCAATTAATATTGGGTAGTCCTCAATATATTGAACTTCTGAATTTTGAAGAGAGAAAACTACCAGATATCATAATTAGTTGGTTCAACTTTGTCATTGAGGAACTAAGTATGGATTTTACCCAGCAAAATTTATCAAATTGTACCGAAATTAATAGAAATATATCATTGATTCTTTTGGGAAATCTACTTTTAATTGCAAGAAAAGTTGAATTAGATAGAGAAATCTTTATTAAAAAATTTAATAAAGTCATAATGCAACTAATATCACTATATGGTTATGGCTCACCAATTACTAAGAAAATTGCTACTTATATTTTAGAGCAAATGACTCATATGCTAGGTTATTCATCACATAAATTTTCAATAAATACAATTATTGATGAATATTCCCTTGAAATTATTAGGTCATTAGAGATGATGTACTATAAAGGTTATTCCAAGGAAAAAGTTGATTTAATCCTAACAGCTCTTCAACATTGCAAATTAAAATTCATTTTGGAACTATCAGATTTAATTGAAAGGTTTAATGATATAAATATAAATAATAATCCTTGGATATTTGAATTTATTGCGATAATCACAAAACGCCTATCAACTTATATTCTAAGATATTGTGGCAATTTGTTTGTTTACAAAATATTCAAAAACGCTGAAATTTCTGTTTTCAGGCAAAAACTTGACTCTTTTCGAACATTAAATACCACAATCAGAGAAATATGCTATGGATATTTTGTAGATTATATAACTTCTCAAGAAAATAATATGAAATTCTATTCATCAAAAAATTTTATCAATGATGTTCAAAACCATAACGTAGATTATTCAGACTTTTCCGAACATAATTTACTTGAGGAAATCGATATTGCTAATGAGATTTCAAATATTCGTAAAGTTATTGAAAGAATTATTAATATTATTTATTCATATACATCAGAGATTGATGGAAGAAATTTTAGCATTCAAGATTATCAACATTTGTCTACATATTCGTTATTAAATTGCATCTTTATACTTTCAACTGAGCCGACTAGCCTATTTCCATACGTGAATATTATTACTCCTGGCATAATTAACCAATGGATGAGTATAGTAAGTAACATTAGAAGCAATGGCTTCGGTTACTTTAAAGCTGAAGTGATCAAATTACGTGAGCTTTTTCAAACAAATATTATTGCAATACAATTAATTATTTCATGTACGGAATTCGCAGTCAAAATTTTAGAGGAAAAACTAATTCCATTAATTACAGAATTTATCGAGTTTATTTTTGCAAACTGTCAAGTTGTATTTATGGATGACAGAGAGTCAGAATTAAATTCGGAATTTCAAAAACTGTGTATATCTGCACTAGAAGTTCTATATTATTTCACCAAATTTTATCTTAAATTAGGTACAGCTGAAATAAAGTTTGAAACCCTAAACAGTATAGTAAACTTACTAATATCTCCAATTAATTCGTTTTTTTCGGTTAAATGGAGAATCATCGTTTCAAAAACCATCTTGCATATTTATTTTAAATTCCCAAGTGTTATTAATTCCAAGTTAATGATTCAAAGAGAAAACTATAACACATTGTGCTTAAAAGAAACAGAAATTATGATTAAATTAATAGAAAACAACTTAATTGCCACTCTTAACAATAAAAGTATTATTTCTGAAACTCGAGGAGAATTTAATTTAAAGTTGAAAATTAACAAACTTTAGTTAGCGGGATTCTGCTACATTGATTTTTCCTCGCGTAATACAATCAACTTGCTGGGTAATAACTAGAGGAAGAATAATTAAATATAGTAATAAAATGGATATAAATAATATTCCTGGAAATAAGGAACATTTTCACCAAACAAATCTTAACCCCACAGTTAAACTCAATAGAAAGTTAATATTTTCAAGTAACGAGAAAAACAATCTTTGGGACTTTTTTTCTAGTAATTTTTTGTTATTTAAATTTTACCCATCAGGAAGTGAAATTGAAGAGGAACTCAAATCAATTCATGAAGTGATAAAAGTTTTTGAAAACTGGAAGTCACTGATTTCAACAAAAAGAATGTCTTTATTTGATTTTTGTAAAACTATTGAAAAACTAACATTTCATGCAGAAACGCAAGATTATCGCTTAAGGGCAGTATTTAAATACAAATCAATTAAAAAGGAAATGAATTTCAATTTTAGCAGTAGTAAGTTGAGATCAATCAATTCAAAAGAGCATGCTGATCAAAATGAAATAGCAAGTGATCAAAATTCCAGTTCAAAATCTGAAGAGCCTAATCAGAACTTAGAAGGTAGTTCTGAAATTGAGGAAAAGCTAAGAATTAGAAGAGAGCTGGCTTTGAAAAGAAGAAAACTACTCTTGAATAAGTATAAATAATTTAGTTTACCCTCGAAATTATTAGGTCGTTAGCACTTTTAGGCTTCAAGTATATGTTCGTAAATTCTGTCACTATTTAATATTATTTGGGAAAAAATATAAATACTATCTTCATTAAAAATGTCTTAAATATAATTATACCACCGCTTTTATTCACTAGACATGACGCCCTGATGATCGATATAATAATTGGAACAAAACACAATTATTACACCGCTATTCCTGATTTTGGTGTTGAGGTCATATTTAAGGTAAATTGTCCAGTAAACTATGTCCACAGCATTAGAGTTGAACTCTCCATTCAGTAGTAAAGAGTTAAAGAGAGTCTTTAGTATAGAGTTTGGTGTACTTTCACCTGAACTTATACGCAAGTATTCCGTACTCGAGATTAAAATATCAGATATATATGAGAACGGGAGACCTAAATCAGGTGGGCTTAACGACCCATTGCTGGGTACAACAGACTATCATATTCTTTGCGAAACTTGCCATATGGATATAAAGACATGTCCTGGCCATTTTGCACATATTGAGCTAGGAAAGCCAATGTTTCATATTGGATTCATTACTACGGTGCTTAAGCTTCTCAGGTGCGTGTGCTATGCATGTTCTAAATTATTTGTTGATACACTGGATCCTAAGTTTAAACAAATAAAACGTATTAAGAATCCAAGGCTCAGATTGAAGAAAATTTTAGAAATGAGAAGCTCTTCATCTAGATGTATAATTTCTAGTGATGGCTCTGGATGCGGGTTTGTTCAACCGACATATTCAAAAGAAGGATATAATTTGTACATTAATCAAAATCAAGATGAAAACAGGATAATTGACGATGAAACTGTTGATTCGAAAAGATTACTAGCTGCAGAAGAAGTACTTACAATTTTTAAAAGAATATCTCACGATGACATGAAGATTCTTGGATTTGACCCAGTGAAATGTAACCCTTCTTGGTTTATTAATACGGTGATACCAATTCCTCCTCCAGCTGTAAGACCATACGTTCAATTCGGAAGTGATCGGAGCGAAGATGATTTGACTTTGAAACTACAGCAAATAATTAAATTGAATGAAAATCTCAAGAAACAGATTCGCATTGGTTCACCTGAACACATTATTAGTGAAATGTCAACTGTTCTTCAATATCATTTGATTACACTTATCAATAACGACTTACCTGGTTTGCCTCAATCTAGAACTAGAAGTAACAGGCCAATCAAGTCTCTTAGAGCACGTTTGAAAGGTAAAGACGGTCGAATACGTGGCAACTTAATGGGTAAGAGGGTAGATTTTTCTGCAAGAACAGTAATCACAGGTGATCCTAACTTAGCTGTTGACCAAGTTGGGGTTCCCTATTCTATTGCTATGACACTTACTTATCCTGAAGTTGTCACACCTTATAATATAGAAGAGCTTAAGGAGTTGGTACAAAGAGGGCCACATGAATGGCCGGGTGCAACTAGTATTATTCAGGAAGATGGAACAAAAATTGACCTAAGATTTTCTAATACTTCAAATAATTCGAATAATATGCTTCAATATGGATGGAAAGTTGAAAGACATATGAAGAACGATGATCTAGTGCTCTTTAACAGACAGCCTAGTTTACATAAGATGAGTATTATGGGTCATCGTGTAAAAATTTTGCCTTATTCCACATTTAGACTTAACCTTTCAGTAACTTCACCATATAATGCAGACTTTGATGGAGATGAAATGAACCTTCATCTTGCGCAATCACACGAGACCCGATCTGAAATCAAAAACTTAATGATGGTTCCAAGACAAATAGTTTCTCCTCAAGGCAACAAGCCTGTAATAGGTATAGTTCAGGACTCATTACTTGGAATTTTTCTTCTTACTAAAAAGTCAACATTTTTAACTAGAGAAAAATTCCTACAGCTTTTATTGTGCATTCCTTATTGGAATGGAAACATTCCTCCTCCTGCAATACTTAGACCTCAACCTTTATGGACTGGAAAACAGATTATAACCGTGCTACTGGCATTTACAACAGATTTGGGTGAACCAATTGAATTGAATTTAATGCGTGATGGGAGTATTGTATCGATTAAACAATCTAATAACTCATCTAATACAGATAAAGATGATTCTAAAGAAACTATAATTAACAATCCTTGGATATCCGAGCTGGATAATCAAGTAATCATCCAGAAGGGAGAACATATTTGTGGAATTCTCACAAAAAAGATTGCAGGATCTTCCTCAGGTTCACTAATACATATTTTATGGAACGAAATTGGCCCAGAAAAAACTGGATTGTTTTTGACGTATACTCAAATGGTAGTAAATACTTGGCTTCTCGAGCACGGTTTCACTGTGGGATGCCAAGATATTCAACCTCAAAATTTTACACTGGAAAAGATAATGAACTCTTTGGAAGCATCAAAGTTACAAGTTCAACAGATCATTAGGCGTGCTCAGAAAGGTAAGCTTGACTGTCAGCCAGGTAAGAGCCTAATTGAATCTTTTGAGGCTCAAGTTAATCAGGAGTTGAATAGCGCACGTGAATTGTCTGGTACAATTGCAACCGAGAACCTTGATTCTTCGAAAAACAATATCGTTGCAATGGTTCAATGTGGAAGCAAAGGATCCACTATAAATATTTCACAGATTATGGCATGTGTTGGACAACAAAACGTTGAAGGTAAGCGTATTCCATTTGGATTTAGGGATAGAAGCTTGCCGCATTTCTTGAAATATGATTATGGGCCTGAAAGTCGTGGTTTTGTTTCAAATTCGTATCTTTCAGGCCTTACTCCTCAAGAGGTTTTTTTTCATGCCATGGGAGGAAGAGAAGGAATCATTGATACTGCGTGTAAAACTTCGGAAACAGGGTATATACAAAGAAGACTAATAAAGGCGATGGAGGATTGTATGGTACAATATGATAGAACCGTTAGGAATAGTAATGGCGATATTGTTCAGTTTCTTTATGGAGAAGATGGAATGGCAGGAGAGTTTATTGAAGATCAAGTCATCGAATTACTGCAGATGGAGGCAGCAGTGTTTCAGCACAAGTATCGTCATAGTGTTGAACATCCAAGATGGGGTTCTAATTGGACAGGTGTCCAACCATCCCTGATTAAAAATCTACAATTTGATTTAGAATCTCAGAATATCTTGAACTCTGAGTACAAACAACTTGTAACAGATCGTGAGCAACTAGGAAAAGACATTTTCCCTGATGGCGAAACGAGACAACATCTTCCAATCAATATAAATCGAATAATTCAAATGGCTCAGCAAAAGTTTCCTCAAAGGGTAGGTGTTGCATCATCAAACAGGGACTGGGGTCCAGTATACATAATAAAAAAGGTTGAATCATTGCTTGAGAAATTATTGCTTTGGAAGAACGTCGGAATTATCAACGATGAAAATAATAAAAGTAAATCTAATTTTGTTTTTGATAGTATTATCGCTGAGGTTCAAAAAAATGCCACAACTTTGTTAGGTATACATATTAGAAGCTCCTTAGCTAGCAAAAAAATATTGGAAGTTGACAGGCTTGGACCAACTGCATTTGAATGGATACTCGGAGAAATTGAACATCAATTTTATAGAAGCCTTGCGCACTCTGGTGAAATGGTTGGTACCATAGCAGCGCAGTCAATTGGTGAGCCTGCAACTCAAATGACATTAAATACCTTCCACTTTGCTGGTGTAGGTTCAAAAAATGTAACTCTCGGTGTTCCAAGGTTGAGAGAGTTAATTAATGTTGCAAAGAATGTTAGAACGCCAACCTTAACAGTTTATCTTGAAAGTGGGATTGCAAATGACCAAGAACAGGCAAAAGATGTATTAACTTTACTAGAACATACGACACTGCAAAACATTACCACTATTGCACACATTTTATATGATCCAGAACAAGACAAGACAATTGTTGAAGCCGATAAAAGTTGGGTTAGTGATTATTATGAATTTCCTGATGATGCAGATATTACAAACAGGCTTGGTACTTGGCTCTTAAGAATACAGCTAAATAATAAATTTGTTACTGACAAGAAGCTGTCAATGAAAGAAATTGGCGATAAGATTTTAATGGAATTTAGTAAAGATGAGCTGGATTGTATTTGGACCGATGATAACTCAGACGAGCTTGTATTAAGGCTCAGAATTAAAAACATTGAGCCTGCTGCTAGTAATATTCGTGATAATACGCAATCTTCTGAAGAAAATGAATCAATTTCTCCATCCATTACATCTGGAGTTGAGGAGCATAAGTTTTTGGAAAAATTGATGACGGAATGTCTTTCTCAAATCACACTAAGAGGAATAAACAATATTAAGAAGGTTTATATGAAAGAGGAGCAGGTTTCTAGATATGATAGCATTAGCCAAAAAATGGTAAGAGAGAACCAATGGGTGCTTGATACAGATGGGTGTAATCTTGAAGCAGTACTTTGTCACAGGGCAATAGATAGTACTAGAACAATTTCAAATGATATAACCGAAGTATTTAGTGTACTGGGGATCGAAGCTGTGAGAAGAGCTCTACTTAAAGAGCTGAGAACAGTTATTTCATTTGATGGAAGCTACGTGAATTATAGACACTTAGCGCTACTCTGTGATAATATGACTCAAAAGGGCCACCTAATGAGCATAACAAGGCATGGGATAAATAGAGTTGATAAAGGGCCACTTCAAAAATGCAGCTTTGAGGAGACTGTTGAAGTCTTAATGGATGCTGCTATGTTTGGAGAAACTGATTATCTTAACGGCGTTAGTGAAAATGTTATGGTTGGACAGCTTGCTCCATACGGAACTGCATGCTTTGATGTATTAATTGACCCTGATAAACTTAGGGACACTGCTACCCATCTTGAAATCCATGGAGAATTTGCCAAACTTGGAAAGTTTTCCACGCTTTCTCAAACTACCAGATCATACTCCGAAAGTGGGACACTTGAATCTGATTCCTTTGAATCTCCAATGTCACCACTTTCCCCAATGTCTCCGCTTTATCAGTCATATGAACCAATGTCTCCTATGATCTCTGGTCAGTTTTCTCCCGTTCAAATGACTCCAAGATCACCAATGAGTCCAGTTTCACCGGGAGGGATATTCAGCCCAGTCCCCTATTCTCCCATGAGCCCATCTTCACCATTAATGGATTACACTCCAACTTCTCCCATTTATGCAGCAAGCAGCCCTACATACAATACAGAAATTTCTGAGAGGGCTAGAAAAAAGTATAAGGTTAACAATACATTAAGTTCGTATTCACCGTCTTCACCATTAAATTCAGATAAAATAAATAACATAAGCCCAGATTTATCCCCAACTTCACCACACTATTCTCCAACCTCGCCCCACTATTCCCCAACATCACCACACTATTCACCATCATCACCGCATTATTCACCAACATCACCGCATTATTCACCAACATCACCACATTATTCACCAACATCACCACATTATTCACCAACATCACCACATTATTCACCAACATCACCACATTATTCACCAACATCACCACATTATTCACCAACATCACCGCATTATTCACCAACATCACCACATTATTCGCCAACTTCGCCCCACTATTCCCCAACATCACCACATTATTCCCCAACATCACCACATTATTCCCCAACTTCGCCCCACTATTCCCCAACATCACCACATTATTCACCAACTTCTCCCAATTACAATCCCGCATCTCCAAATTACTCCCCCACTTCAAACTATTCCCCTACCTCGCCTAATTATAATCCTACTTCTCCTAACTACTCTCCATCTTCACCCAATTATATTTCGAATAATTCTAGTTCTCCAGGTTATTCGCCGTCATCGCCACAATATGATCCTACAGCAATTGAATCAGTTCCTAAATCTCCATCGTATTCTGTTGGAAAGATGGTGCAGGACGCTGAATACTCACCATCTTCGCCTCTAGACGAAACAAAGAATCCATGAAACACGCGTTGATATATAATTAATAAACTATAGAAGACTAAGAAATTAATAATTTATTTTCTTGAATTATCTGTTCCGTTATCCATGTTCTCTGGCCGGAATTAATGATTTTTTTTTGAACAGCTTGCTCCAAAGCATTTTGCACTGAAAGTGATAGTGCGTTTTCAATTTTCTCCGAACAAATAACCGGAATTTTCCCAGATTGTTCAATGATAAGTTTGCATTTGTTTATTATTCTAGGTTCTCCATCAACTTGAAAAGGAAGTTGCCTAGGAATATATACGATTATATTACTACCTTGACACAATTTAATTGGTTCGGTGAGTCCTACTTGTAGTTGGGTTAAATGGAAAAGTGATCTTATACCTACAACTTCTATTAGCCCATCATCAATCTTTTGCGTCTGGAACTTATTAATTCCAAGCTTTATGTCTTCGTCACTTATTTCTGAGTCATTTAATTGGGGAGAAAGAGATATCCCTTGTTTGAAAGCTTTGGAAAACCAGGATTTGAGCAAATTGGTCGATCTTCTCCTTCCTTCTTTCAATTTTACTTGAGTATTTCCCATTTCATCACATTCTGAAGATTCTGAATTTGAGCAAGATAAGTATCCAGAGTTCTTAAAATTATCTATCGAAAATGACATTGATCTATCGGACAAACCCTTCCCTATCTTTCTGCTAGTTAAAGTGGTGGTCCTTCTAATTGCATATGTGTCTCTTTTTTTACTAGGCTTTTTAAAAATCTGATTTGAAATTTTCCAAAGATTTACTCCACCTGAAAAGCTAGGAATATTGCAAATAATGAGGCCTTCGAGTTTATTTTCTTTTGAATTATGACTATTAATTTCGTTAAAAGTGTTTTTATTCATTTTATTGTTAAATAATGAAGTTTTAAACCCTAATATGTCTGCAACCGAAATTAAAAGCCAATCAATATATTTTTTAATTGCAGATTTATACATAATTAATAAACTATAATATCCTTGAAAATAGCTATCATTTAGTAATTTATTTCCTAGTGAGTTGATAGACTCTTCGCTTTTACTTGAAAACGGCCCTCCTGCATGATTTGAAATAGATATCTCTTTCCCATCACAAAATATTTTTAGGCCATCTAGTTGAATACTCTTGTTGAAAAAATCTCTAAATCCCACTTCGCCATAAACTAGCTGATTTCCAAGCCTGCTTTTGAAGTGTTGAGGATATGCTTCTCTTAAGTTATGGAACTTTAATGCAATTCGTGCAGCAATTCCAATATCTAAATAGTTGATAAAAGTAGATGAGAACAACATATTATGATAATCATTACTATTACTGGGATCTTCATTTTTTAAATCCCATGCAGTGCATGTCCAAATATCCATTTGCTTAATATTGGAGGTGCATATTTTTTTTAAAAAGTTTAGAATATCACCGTTAAATGTAACATCCCATCCCAAAGTTCTGCTCAGATCATTTCCAGTTCCTAACGGAAGCACTGCAATGGGAGGGAGATTATTTGAATTTACTCCATAAATCTCTCTGCATCTATCTATTACCCATCTTACTGTACCATCCCCTCCACATACAAGAATCATCAATTTTTTCATCTTCGCAAGTTGTTTGAATAAAATTAGTGCTTCATCTGGGCCTTTTGAGTTTTGAATATCAACTACTTGAATTGGATTCAAATAAATATTTAGATTCTTTATTAGTCCTTGCCCAAGATGTCCGCCAGATTTGGTGTTTACAAAAACAAGTAAAGGCTTTCCTGAATTAGTGTTCAAAAAGTCATCAAAAAACCTTATTTTTTTTTTAATCAAAATAGATTTGTGAAAAATCTGAATATAATGAGAAATACTCCTTCTATTCGGAGAAGCTGTCAAGTTAGCTTTAATAATATTATCGATAGGAATAGAATCTAAATGACTTTCTGTAGCACTAAATAAACCACTTGGATTAAAAGTAGTTTTATGCTCGCTTTGAGAAGCAGAATTATTTGTAGTTAATGCTGAGTTCTCATTTTTTTCTAGGCTATAAAGTTCAAAAACAAAAGAGTTTGGAGGTAAAATAATATATTTGAGTGTTCCTAAGTCACACTGTTGCTGTGCAATTTTGTTATTCTCAGCACATTCATCATGATATGTTCGATTACACCAAATACATTTTTGCCCATATAAACCAAATGGAGAGAAACAGACAGTTTTACATGTTGAGCAAATAGCTCCTGAGTGTAAATTACCTTTCAATAATACATGAAAATGAATTTTTTGTTGAGGGATTAAGTCGTCCAAATGATTAAATATATCATTATTTGAAGAGCTTTTGTTGAATTGGATAAGTGAGCCCCCCTTTATGAAATAATTAGACGAGCATTCATCCTTACAATATTCAGAGTCTGATTGCATTATACAATGCATATGCGAAATCCGTTTACAAATTAAGCACTGCCATCCTTCATAGTTTCTCATTAATAAAAAGCGTTTTTTTATTATTCCAGAGCATTGCGTACAATATTTAGGATATTCAGGAGTTTCATATAATACCCAGTTATGTCTTAATTTAATGTGCCTCAATATACTGCTATTACTATTCTTCCTTTGTAAATAATACAATATAACTATTGTTGTAACTGAAGCTATGAACGTAATAAAGATGAGAAAATACCAATGGCTTGCTGTTAACGCAAATATATGGCTTTTTATAATTTTTAATGCGATTTTTATTACGTTTAATGCTTCACGGAATGGAATGAATTTATTTATAATTTCAATTAAAAGTGAAAAGTAGGATTCATACTTCGAGTATCTTAACATTTTTTTGAATGAAAATGATATTTAATCCGAATAGCAATATTTAACAAGTTAAAGTAAAGCAAATCTTCCAACCTTACATATTGTGCAAATTATAATTCAACTAGAG
This sequence comes from Cryptosporidium sp. chipmunk genotype I, assembly GCF_004936735.1. Lineage (NCBI taxonomy): Eukaryota > Apicomplexa > Conoidasida > Eucoccidiorida > Cryptosporidiidae > Cryptosporidium > Cryptosporidium sp. chipmunk genotype I. The sequence continues at coordinate 80,128 of NW_027125593.1, forward strand.
ATGTGCGCTGTATGACTGGAGCGGTACAGAATTTTTCAGAGTTTTGCATTAAAAATTTCGGAAAACCAAAAAATATATATATATATATATTGACTGAAGTATAATAAGATATTAGTATGAATAATAATCTGTAGGTTTAACTTGTTTCCAGAATTCTATTAATTAATCTATAATTATTATTGTACTGTTAATAAAATTAATATATTTTATTTGGATCTTGTTTATTTAATGGCGCCCTGCTGTCATTTATGACTTTTTATAATATCATTTGAATAATTTATAGAAAAAATGAATTATTTATATTCAGGTGATAATTTTGGTACAATTAAAGAATATAAAATTACAAAAGTTCTTAATCCAGATAATTTATCTACCGATTCAATAATTGAATATTCTTCAAGTGGTTTCATGAAAAAAATTACATATATTTATGTTAATAATAGCATTAATTATAACGGAAAAGTTCGAACAAATAATGATATGTTTATTGGCTATTCTGACGGTACAATAAATGTAATTTCAATTCCGCTCAATAATCAATCAGATATTCCAAAAATTACATTTTTGGTTAACGGCGAGGTAATTTTTATAAGGGACATTACTTTTAATTATTCAAATGAATCAGAAAAAGGAAATAAAGTTATTATGACAATAACAGAATCTAAGAAACTGTATTTATTTAGACTGCCACAAATTAATCAAGAGCAATTATATTTTCGATCAACAGTTGACTTCAATACTGATAAAGAAAGCATTTACAAAAATTATTCAAATTTAATCATTGAAATACTTGATCTACCATGTACTAGTTTAAAATGCGTTGCATATAATAAAATAAAAAATTCAATTGCTTTTGGTGGCTATGATTCAGATATCAAGATGATTGATTTAAATACTATGAAATTGACATGGAGTTCAAAAAACATACAGCTAAATATGCTTAAGCATAGAGTGCCAATTGACGTTACAAAATTAGCATTCATACAGGAAGATCCAGAAATATTATTATGTGGTACAGGGTATGGTGAAGTTCGTCTGTATGCTCCTCAATTACAAAGAAGACCAATCATTAATTATGAAATTTGGGAGGAAAAATTACCAGTTACAGGATTAGAAATTATTAAAAACTGGACAAAGTTAAAGTCGAATAACTCATACGGATCAGTAGTTGCTATTGGCAACAATAAAGGATCTGTATTACTTTTAAAAATTTCGGATACGCAAGTAAATATTCACAAAAGGCCGAATTTTTGTTTGGAAAATCGTGATTCTGCATTTAAAAAAAAAAAATTACTTCCATTAATTAGAGAATATGTACAATTTAATATTTCCATTAATAAATTAGAAGAAAACAAGCTACATAATATTAGGAGCATTCATAAAGTTGAAATTTCGACTTTAGGGAGTTTCAAGGGTATAATGGGAGGCATCACTACAATAAATAGTTTTAAATTAAATGATAAAGAACATAGCGATAGCATATTCCTTGCGATTGGTGGGCCAGGGCGATATATTTATATATTTGAAGTTAAAAAAAGGAGATTAGTTAAAAAAATTTACACATCACAAAAAATAGTGTTTATTGAATTTTCGGAGTAGACTTATATTAACTATATTCTCAAATAATATTAACTATTAAATAGTATTAGTAAACTTTTTCTCTATTAATTTAAACTCAAAAAAATGGTGTTTTTCACAAAATAAGAAAGAATAAAACTTCTTTAACAATTTCTGATAGATGATGCCCGAGAAGTCATTTAGATTCATTTTAACTAGTAAATCGTTGTCTGCTGAATTAAGATAATTCGGTATATTGCAGGTATTATAAATTTCATTATCAATTTCCAATCTAATAGAATCAAAATCGACATAATAAAATTTATTAAACATTTTTGAGAGAATTTTATATGCGTATTTACCAGAAATGTGAGAATATCTTAAAATATTACTTTCTGAGGCAACCATTTCAGCAACTAAACTGTGCGACTTTAAGGCGAAAAGTTGAAGAATTAAATTGTTAATTATTTTCTTTTTATAAATTAAAAACGTCTTAAGAAATACTCCAATAATTTTTAATTCTTCATTATCACGATACTTGATATTTAATATATTACATATGCGTTTTCCAGAAAGAATAAATAAATTATCTTTTTCACTTTTAGTAATCAGGATTGGAAAAATTAAATTTGAAAATAAACGAGTTCCTAAAAATAGATAAGAAGCGGAATTTAAAATAATGTTAAGGCAGCATATTAGTTCATGAGTACTATAGCAAGAAGGTTTATAATATTTGCTTACCAAAACCTCTTCCATACGAACGCATGTAATACTATTTAATATATGCTTCTTAAAAGATGAATTCAACCCAACGAATAAGTTTTTTTTATTACGGTCAAAAAATAGTTTTTGATCGCTGCAATCCATCAGTGCTTCGCCAAAAATATACCAGTATTTGAAAAAATGTCGGTCATCTATCATATTGACTATAATGAAAGAGAGCATATTTAAAGTAAATTCAGAAATAACTTTTTTATATGAAATAATATGGTCAAATAACGGTTTAATATTTGAATTCATTATTTGAAAGTTTTCATTTGATAATGAAATTTCAGCTCTATATAGTACATATGTATATTGTAATAGCAAATAAAAAATGTCAAAAATTAATGTAAGATTTAATTTTTTTGAATAGTGCTGATCGAATGTTAAATTAGAGATTTCATGTAGAAATTCATTTAGGCCAGAAAAATTGATATAAATACCCACTTTTTTCATCAAAGTTTCAATGTTTTTAATTACTTTCATGGTTAATTTGTTAAGTTGTGAAATATCAAATAAGTTTCTCGATAGCAATTCAATTGAAAATATTATAATAAAATGACTGTTTTCCATTTTCTGTAAGACCCTGTTGTACATCTTGTATAAAAAATCAAAGAAGTTATTATTATTAGAAAATATGTTTGAATTTTCCCTTGCAAATATTAATTTAACAAAATCAAATAAATCTATTGAATTATTGTTATAAGATTCGATTTTTTCATTCAAATACAATATAATTGCTTCAATCAAAAGTTCAAAAAAGTCGATTTTAAGTGGCCTTAGTATATTAGAAATTACGATATTTATGCTGTCATCATTAGATTCCATAAATAAGACTAAAATAAATCTAAGAATTTGCTTATATGTAACCATTTGAAGCCCATTATTTTTGTTTTTGAAATCAGGGAAGTACAGTATAATTTTTGTAGTAATTATTAAATTATTCAAATCCAGAAATAAATTTTTTTTTCTTTCATCGTTATATTGGTTATCTTTCGATAAATGATTAATTATTATTGTAATAATCTCTAGTTTCTGCTTATCATTTGGTAATTTTTTCACAAATTTAATTGTAGAATTATTATCTTTTGATAGGTTTTTCAATAAATCATTTAAAATTTGAGAAATGCAGTTCCCATTAGGTAAAATTAGACTTTTATGTGCCTTAATTGGAAATTTTATGTTCTTTAAAAAAATATAATCTAATAATTTAAAAGAAAACATTGGCAGCAAATCTTGATTTATTGATTTAATGAATTTTAATATTAACCAGTAGTTATTCCATATCTTTGAAAAGTTTAGTAAGTCAATTATATTTTTTTTAGCAATTATTTGCCTAATGAACAAAACTTTGCATTTTGGAAAAATTTTATATATTTTTGTGAATTCTCTAAATTGATTTTTCTCTATTAAAAATGGAACTTCATTTTTTCTTGTTTTGTCTATGTTTGTATGTAAAAGTTTAAGGACCAACAAATATATTGAAATAATTATATGCCTTATACTTTCTTGTTGAAAGCTTTGAATGTAAATCCGTACTAATGTTTTATAACAATACAATGGATAATTCAAAAAAACTTTAATGTGATGATCAGTCATAACTGGCATTTTTAGTTCACGATTTCTAGCTATAAAGTTTTCTGTTAGATAATAAATTTCAAGATATGAAAATAAATTGGGTTTTTTGCAAGAATTCTTTCTAATAAAAATTTGTTCAACTTTATGCATCAATGGTACAATATCTGTAAATGGTAATATATCTAGAAAAAGCTTCCATCTTTTTAGTGAAGAAATAGAATTAAATTTAATTAAGTAAATTGGAAGACAGTCTTCATATTCTAATAGCCTTGAAGCATTCACTTTTATTGATTTAAGGTCTTGAACTTTATTAATAATTTTAATATAACTACAAATCGCCGAAATAATTGATAATAAAGTTTGAATTGATCTTAAAGTTCTGGGAAGCAAATTTTTAATCGACAAAATAGAAATTAATGACAAACAAATCAAAATTTTAGTTCTTTGATTAATATTTGCTGAGTTAATAATTAATTTAGATTTATATCCATTATTAAAAAGTAAATCAGCCGAACAACAAATAAGTAAATCATATTTATTGATATTGTTCATGACTAAATTAGGATATTTTACATCAGATTTAATAAATTTGTAAGTAAAAAAAAGATTAAATGCTGTATTACCATCATTCGAACTTTCAAAGTCACAATAATATTTGCTCAAAAGGCATTTTTCTATATTGACTTGAATCTCTTTTGCATTGAATCTAATATCTTTATCATGCATTGGTATACTTTTAAAGTTTAAGAAAAGACTTAAAAAATTCAGTGGAGAATAAGATAATATGGTTTCCTCAATAATATTCAACAAGCAACTGTTTTTACTGGAGATTCCGTTCAAATATTCACTATTTTTTAATAAGTAAAATACAATTTTAATTATTTCACCATCAATATATTCTTTATTTGAAACAGATTTAAATAAAATTTCAATTGCAAGATTGTAGAGCCCATAAATTACTAAAGTCGATATTTGGAGTTTGAATATACTTTTCCAAATTACTTTATCTTCATCTGTAAATAAAAATTTTTTTATAATAAATTTAACTTTATCCAAAATTATTGACTGACTATTTATAACTGTTAATAAAGGATTAGAAAGGAATATTTCAGTCAGTATTTTCTCCTTGTTATTCTCAAAAATAATTGAATTTGGATGGTAATAAATAAATTCGAATCTATTAAAAAAATTTTGGCATTTCAGTTTTTCTAACTCAGTTTTGGAACAATCTCCGAATATTGAGCTAATTTCTTTTTCTTCAGGAGAATATTTGACTAGCTCGTTAATTATATTTGAGATGCAAATATTTTCACATATTAATCTGAATTGAAAATTTATAGCTTTATTATTTATTAATAAGATTTCTTTGTTTAATTTATTTACAAATACTGTAAAATTATATAAAGGTGGTTCCAAATATTCGTAGTAGATACGATTGAATAATTGTAAAAAAAGATTGTTGAACTCATATTCATTTATGGAAGTGATATTTTGTTTGATTTGCTCCACTAGATCTCCAATTATCATTTCAATATTCGGATTTTCTACAACGAGTACTTTCTCTAATAAATAAAATATTAAACTGAGTAAATTTCCCAACGGATAATTTGGAAGTCTTATTGAATTTATTATTATTTTATATATAGAAATGACTACATTTAATGAATCAGTTGTATAAAAAGAAGGAAGTTTACTAATTAAATTGATTAGGAAACATTCCGCATTAACTGGATTGTACAAAATTTTATGTATATCATAAATAGTTATTTCGTTAATTAGCTTTATTGGGAGCTCTCTACAAATATCAATAAATAACTGATGCTTTTCGATAGACTCGATTGAAAAAAATATATTATTTAACCAGTTTCTAAAGCATTGAATAGATTGAGGGCCTTGATATAAAACTGATAAATTTTTACAAAAAGGACAACAAATATAATCGGATGTAGCATTATTATCTATTTTTAAAATTGATGAGTTCAACTTTTGAATAATTAAATCTTTCTTAAGGTGTTTGATTATTATTGTGCTTTTAGGGGTACATTCATAAATTTCATCTATATATTCCTGTATTTCTAATGCATTTGCGTTTAACAATGGTGACTTTCTACCATTAATACATAACAAAATAAATTGAATTACTCTGATTGGACATGCAATGTATCTGTTTGTTGAATTATTTGTTAGCTTACTGTTTTCGACGATTATTTTAGATATTTTGCAAAATAGATCGATTTTAATATCCTTTTCATCAAATAAATAATTTATTACTGCTTCTTCTAAAGGAACATGTGCGTTCGAGAATAAAGAACTTTTAAGACTATTCTCATATTCGTAATTATAGTTAGTATCATTATAATAAAACTGCTGAAAGTGACCCGAAGAACAGTATTTTTGTACCAATGGTTGGCATCTTAATATCTTTGTAGATTCAAGGCTATCTTTATTCAGTTGTTTATCATATAGTGAATTTAAATATGAAATGCCATAACAGCTTCCAAATAAATTTGAAAATAATTTACTGATCTCTGCGTACGAAGAATCTGAAAATTGTTCTATTACCAGCTTGAATCTATTCATAGGGGAATCAAGAATGAACTTGACAGGGTCTAACATTTTCTTGCATAATTTTATATTTTTTTCATAGGCTATACAGTATTGTTCAAGTATAGAATAAAAGGAATAGAGCATTAAAATAGAGTTGAAGTGGTAAATTGAATGTTTTTCCTGCAAATTATTTAGCAAAATATTTTGATTTGGGATTTCAAAACCCAGGTGCTTTATCATAAATGATAAAAATGGCAATGCAAATTCATTAATATTCAATGTATTTTTTACTATATGAAAACAGCGTTCAATAGACCACTGAGATATACTTTCCACCGAATCATAAAATATATTTTGTTCATTAGTTAATAAATGGTTCCTTTCATAATTATTTCCAATCTGTATATTTGCTGGTTTAGGAATTATGTGTTTGTATTCATCGATATGAAGTGTTTCTGGAAAAGAACTTAGGATTAATTTCCAACATTTTCTGAGTTCCGGATCATTAAACAACAAGCTTATGTCATCAATTCGACATTCCGCAGCAGCTAAAAGTGCAGCCTCGAACATTATGTGTTGATTAAATTAATTTAGTTTAATAATGGGGGTGTTTCAGTAAACATTAACCCGCAAATGCAATTCGAATCGTCGGGAATTAATATTTCAAATATAGCTTTTACCGCCAGTTTAACTTGACCATTAACTAACTTAAATTCTTGAAAGTAGAAGGAATAATAATAAATATGATTGTTCATACCGAATTATTTCGAACAAACAACTTAGATTTGGCAAAGAAAATTTTATCTGAAGACCCCGAGATTCCGGGCGAGCTTTTTTGGTCTTTGCTATTTTGGAAAATGCCGGAATTATTTTTTTTATCAGTTTCAAAATCAATACAAATTTCAAAGGAACAGCTTTCCAATTCATTGAACAAGCTGATCTTAAATGATTTTAATAGTACATTTAATTCAATTATAGCAGTTTTGGCAAAACTCAATGACTTAATGGAGATACAAACTATCGTACCTAACGAATCTAATTCATCAGATAATATTACTATTCCAAATCTAAAAGAAGTTATATTTCTATATTCCACCATTATTTACACTATATTCCAATACTTTAACGATGAGAAACTTTTTAGAGCATCCCAGGGAATCCAACTTTTTCCAATACTTATTAAAACTAACAAAACATTAAGCAAGTGCAACTTGATTTATAAAGAATTTGATAGAATAACCAAAAAAGTCTGCCAGATCAATGAAATTAAATGCGGACTACTTAAGGGGGTGCTTAGCGGAATTGCGAACCAAATTACACAGACACCTATAATTCAACAACTAACATTTGAATAAGTAATAGCGATTATTACGTCTTTTATCAACATTGATAATACTAATAAATTTGTTTGTATCAGCTACCTATTTATTTCTTCCTGTGACTCTTTTACACATTTCTGTACCATTTTATAGTATTCCAATTTGTTCTCAATATAAAGTTGTGCAGCTTCTGCATTTGCAGGAGAATTAGGGTTCGGATCATTTAGTAAAGATTGAATGCAGGTAAGAATAGAGCATATATCAAGAACAGGGCTCCAATGTTGTTGTAAAATATCGAGACATATATTTCCATTGCTATATACATTTGGATGAAAAACTCTTGTCACGAATCTGATCTTAGGAGCTTTATTAGGGTATTCTTCAGTAAATTGAATGTCAAGCTTGAATATCCCACCTTCCCAAACAGTTCCCTCAGGCCTAAAAAAAATCGCTTCATGTCAAAATGTCAAAGGCTGAGAAACTAACCCAAAAATTACAGCATCCCAATGCAGCATCTCATCATCAATAGGTGCTCCACAAATACCGTGTGGTGGGCTATTTGAAAGTTTTGCAAAATCTCTTAAAAGCCTACGTTTCTATCAAGTATATAACGAAAAAGTTAAAAAGTTAATTAAATATAATAATTAAACCTACGGCTTGAAAAGACATATTTTATCATAAATTATATCTTACTCATAATTCCGCGGTTCTGTAAACAGTTTAGATTTTCATCAAAATGGATTCTCTCTTTTCAAGAATAAATATTATCTTTTGTTCGTTTATTATTTCTTTGGCATGCTGCGCAGCTGGAAACTTTGCATCATCATTTATTTACAAGGAACACTCAATAGGAGATGCTGAATTACACTCAATTTTAGACTTGGGAGTGAGTCCATATTTAAGGAATGATCAAGCAAATATTGCACTCAATATTAATACAGACCTTTCTAATTCATTTAATTGGAATACAAATCAAATCTTCACTTTCGTATATGTAAGTTATGAAAACAAGCACCAAAATAATTATGTGACAGTTTGGGATGATATTTTTTCAAAAAAAAAAAATAAAACGAGCTTTTCTATAAAAGGAGTGATAAATAAGTACCCAATTAGGGATATCGGAAGAAACCTTAGAAGTAAAAGCCTAAATCTTAATATTGCATTCTGTTACATGCCAGTTGTGGGAAGCATTAAATATTACCATTTAAAAATGTCGAATGGAAAAAAATTACCGGTGAATTATTTTCAATATAAATGATAGTAAAGAATTAAATATTCAATAGTATTTCTAAATAACATAACTTATCAATTATTTCCTAGGCTACTATCTAATCATTTGTCAGTGAATAATTTAATTTTTTTACTAAAAAAGTGAATTGAACTTGTTAAAACAAAAATATAGAAAATACTTTTCAATTTTAGTATTGGGTAAACCACCTGAAGAAAAGAAAATTCTTCAGAACCACCAAAAAAACAATTCTTGTATAAGTTATCGTTGTTATAATTTGTACAAATCTGAGGTATTATACTCCATTGAATTTCTTCTTCAAACAATTTTTGGTAAATATCGGTTAATGTTTTGAGGATAGAAAACCTGCCACTATCGAAATCAATGAGCAAAAAATCTGAAGTGGCTACATCACGTGTAAGCTCCAAAAAGCCTTTGATATTAGACATGCTAGGAACCCCCCTGACTTTGCTCAATAAAGCAACTTGAACGGGCTGAATAAATATTTCTCCAATGTCTTCCTCAGCTTCGACGTTAATTGTATTACTTGCATTTCCGGAATTTCTTCTAACTTTAATATATTTTCGACGAGAAACGTCTAGTTCTCTAACAACTTCTTGATTTTGAACTATTTCATCCAATTTATCGTGTATAATCACTAAGCAAATTACTCGATTTAAACTGTTAGACTCGCATAAACTTTTAAAATTGCTGCTATCAACAAAAGGTACATAAATTTGTTGCGTATAAAGCAATGACTGTTGTAACTTCTGTGCTAATGAGGTAGAATTAATAATAAGGTTCAATAATTGATCATCTATATACCTATTTTGCAAAACACTTCCATTTGAAAAGTCACCAAGTGGAATTATAAGTTTTGGTGTTAAATCCGTATTTTTAATCATTTGTGGAAAAGCAATTAAATACGGTTTATCATGCTTTATCCCCCATTCATGAAGTGTAATAATTTTTTTGTTATTTTGAAAATATGCAAACTCGAAAGTTGAACTCCATTTTAATGCAAATGAACGAATTATTAATGCTGGTGAAGATTTATTAGAAAGAATTAATATTTTTGGTTTATAAAAATTATTCTTTTTTACCCATGCGCTTAATAATTTTTCCGAGCTTAATAGACTCAAAGTCATTGGGAAAGAGTTAGTGAGAAATTCTAGAAAGGATTCTAAACTTGGATCATAAATTTTAGAGTATATTTCGTATTGATATCCATTTGTGATTACAAAAATTGCAGGAAATACCTTAACACTTAATGGTAGTTTTTTAAGCAATGAACTTTCTTTTTTGGCGTGAATTCTTCCAAATTTGTAATATTTCCCCATTTCTTCAATAGATTCTTCCCAAATTGAAGAAAAATAGTGGCAAAGCTCATCATGATCTGTATAAACTTGTATAACCCATGAATTAGTTGTCTGAAACATGACCAAATCATCGAAGTTTTCGGATGTTAAGGTAACTGCAGCTGAAGGAATTATCTCAATCTCACCGCCTTGTGTGGTATCGTAAATTTTTCTTTTCTCATCATCGCCCAATATTTCATATGCTTTTGAAATATCTCTAAACTTCTCCAAACATGGTTCACAATCTGGATTTTTGTCCGGGTGCCATACCAAGCTAAGTTTTCTGAATGCCCTTCTGATTTCCGAGTTTGTTGATTTCTTCGTTATACCTAAAATTTCATAATAATTTCTCTGATTTTCATTTTTGTTTAATTTCCCGTGAATACTGTAAAATTCTTCCCCTGTTCTCAAAATAATTGTGAAGATCAATATACTAACAATCAGCAATACAACAGATAAATTTATTACTGCTTCCTTAAGTTCCCCCCATTTGAAACCTAGAAAGTAACTTAGCAAACAATTTGTTGACGACTGAAACTTATTCAAGTTATTTCCTACAATTTTATCAGTCCTCCCGAAAATTACATTTCTTTGCAACGTGGTATTTAGCTCTTGTTTATTGTTACTTCTTTTTTTCCCCATTTTTATTAAAAAATAATTTTTTTCAAGACGATAAATATTAATACCGCAAAAATAAATTTATTTTCAATTATGGAAGAAAATAATCAAATTTCGCTTTCCCTTTTAACTTTTTTAAGATATGAGTATCTAAATTATTGTATTGACAAATCATCCGAATCGGTTTCTGATGAAAAGAATCTTCAACTTGAAAAACACTTCAAAAAGTTATCAATAAGTGGATTACAAGTTTATAAAGACTCACTTATAAGAGAACTTTCCATGTCAACTCTCGAAGAATCTGGATTTTATTTGGGAATTAGATTAGTTGAAAGGTTAGTGACACGACCATTCATTGAACAATTACACGTACTTTAGATTATCAGTATTCCGCCACAGGGTTTACGATCAAAAAGAGATAATTAAATTTATTTGCAAAGATTTATGGAACCTCATATTTCTTAAACAAGCTGATAGGCTCAAGACAAATAGAAGAGTAAGTTAGCATTTTAATTAGTATTACTGTGAAACATGTTTTCAGGGTGGCTATGCGATATTAGACAACGAATTGATGTGGCTTTCGAAATTGCCAAGTTCAATCAACGCAAATTCTAGGAAAGTGCAATTCGAACCAGCAATAAATGTTATTATTGTTTGTGGAATTATTAGAGGTGCATTACAACACTTAGGGCTTACATGCTCTGTGGCAGCGGAAGTTAGCAAGATTCCCTCTTGTAAGTTATCAATACACTATTTTGACTCTAATTCAGTTTTAGGCACGTTTCAAATACGTGTGTATGCCCCGTCAAAATAAATTGATAAAAATATTCAAATTTAATTTGCAAAATAAAGTGTAATATTAAGCTAAATGTAATTCTTTGCCCCACATTTTTCATGTGGAAGGAATTAGGCGCCATTCATCAGGCGGTCAACAAAAATTTATACTAAACTAATTATTTCATGATTCAATAGTGAAATAATGATATATTTTTAAATAAATTGCTCATTTATACGCAAAATTGTACTCTTTGATGCATATAGACAGGATAAAGAGTAGCTCTATTACGCCTTTGAGGCAGCCGTTTGAGACATTCGTCACTGGGAGTGATGAAACGTACAAAAGCGTTGATAGATGGAGGTCAAAATATTACTCTTCGAATGATGACTACTTGTCTCCATCATTTCTGGATGACACATGCTCTTTATCGTCATCTCCGATATTTCATGATGAAACTCCAAACACTATAATTGGTACGCCTGTTGCTTCTCCATGTAATAAGAGTAATACAAGAAAAGTCCGGGCTTCAATTGACTCTGTGCACACTAATTCTAATGAGAATACACCTACAAACAACCTGATTTATAAAAGGTCAGCTTCAATCAGCACTCCAATACTTACCCCTCAAATAGCAAAAACTGCTGCGCATGACAAAGAAGGGTTTTTGATACCTGATCTACCAGGAACGTCAAGGAGGAGGAGTTATAGGAGCAATCGTCGAAATGATATCTCAGAAAGCTATAATAACTACTTGCAAACAGATTCTGTATACATTACAATGCCCCCAAGACTAGGACTACCCTCTCAAACTCCGTTGAACATGAAAGACCAATATAGAAAGTCCCCTCTTCCTGTTGTAACAGCAAACTTGGATTACAGAACTGTTTATATGGGCGATAAACTGGCGACAAGGGCGAAAGATTTAAGGAGAGATTATGGTGCATCTTTTCGTGAAGCTTCTCCACTCTATCATGATAATTATGAATATGATCATTCTTATTTAGATCCCAAAATTTATGAAGATGACCTTATTTTGCACCATGGAGAAATATTAAGGAACAAATATTCAAAGCTATACAAAGCTCGAGCTAGTTCGAATTATTTGAGCATTGATCATAGGAGTAGATCACTATCTTCTTATTACTCAGAAAGTACGTCTAAAAAAACCTTCTCTCCAGGATATAGAAGTAACTCCGTATATAACAATCATCGTCATTCAATTTTAGGGAGTTTGAAGTGGAATAACAAGAGACGTAGATTAGGAAGCTATATCGCAAATCAGAATGACATTTTACAACAGCATATTCAGATAATTGATAAATCTCTAGATAAATCTTCAAACAGTGATTTTGTTCCTTTTGAAGGTGAAATGCTTGATTCTCCAGATAGTAATAAAAATTGTACGCAGGATTCAAGCAGTCCGATCAAAAGTAAATTTATCAATTCACGAGAACATAAATTAGATTTCGAAAACAGATCGATTAAAGCCGTCTCAAGTACAGGCAACGAAGTTACGTCATCTATTATGAACTCAAGTAGAACACGAAATTCAGAGACCATAGATCACTCAGTGGATGATATGAAGAACTTAGAAGAGCCGTCTAATTTGGGTAAACTTATTTTTGAACGATTTAACTCAAATGGACCAGATGATTCTGCACAACCCACCGACCAAAATGCTCCGTTTAATTTAGTTTTTGACTCTTCACAAATGAACGAATATGTAGAATCTGACAATCAGGGCCCATCTGTTGAAATGGATAGTGCATCAAGAATGCGTTTATCTTCTGCCATATCCAATTCAAGTTTAGATGAAATTGTACCACGTCCTTTACCCAACTCTTCTGAAATATCCAACCGAGATATAAATGAAGTTCCCCCTGAAATCGACTCATTTGTCAGCAATGATGGTCACTTTAATGATGAAAAGTCTGATAAAAGTAAAAATTTAAAAGGTAAAAGGATCAGAGCAAATAATCAGAAAAAACACACCAGAGGTAAGACAGTAAATAGAAGGCGTCATATTGACTACCATATTCCAATAGATCAAGTCAAACCACTGCCTGGTATAGCTACAAAACCATTATCGGATGATGCCCAAAACTTTGACAACTCATCTAGAAGATATCCTAAGAGACTCAGAACGGCTCCACTTAAATGGTACCTAGGTGAAAGGCTGGAATACCATCGAGATGAAAAAAATGAACTTGGTTACACAATTGCTGCTATACACAAAGTTGCAAACCCGAAGATGCTTCCTAATGAACGTGGGAGTATTCATCCCAACGGCGACATTTCTACAAATAAAGTCCCTCACAAAGCTAATAGTATCGACGAGCGCGGAGTTCAAAAAACAAATAGTCGTGATGTCTGTTCAACTAAATCAAGACTCAGAACCGAAAATTCGAACATATCGAAGAAGGTAAAATCTAAAGTGAAGTGTGTTTCAGGGAATAATAGAGAAAATAAGTCCAATGCTGTTATTCTTAGAGATTACGAGACAAGTGAGGAATTTTCTATGATATCTGTATTTGAAAGGAATACACTGTGCTGGGCTGATGTTGAGTATACTGCAGGTAAACCATATAGTGTTGCTCTTTCTTTTATATCTAGTCAAGCAACTTGCTGTGAAATATGCCTCCCGCCTCTAACTGAGAAAGGGTTAGATGAAAGTCAAGATAATTACATACTTGGGCATGTTTATATGGCCCCAGATAGTAAATCTTTACAAATAATGATAAGTGATAACAACGTTTACAATATTGGTATTGGAGACTGGTTCTTAATACCCGACAATACTAACTACAATTTCAGCAACATTTCTGATCACTCAGAAGTTTATATTTCTTTGTACGTTATTAAGGATAGTTAGTTATGATAATTTATTGTTTCCTTCTATATCCACGCTCTTTTTAGTATTTTACCCGGTAAATAAATATTTACCAAGTAATCACTAGAAATTGATTGGAATGCCTCTAATTCGCATTTAAAACCATATTCATTCATCAGTTTACATTGCTGACAAAGCATCTCACATTCCTATTTGTGATAATTATTCTCATATTAAATTTGTGTGCTTACCTTTATTGTCGGGTCTTCTATTAGTGATTTCAAAATAGATCTATCTTTCTCTGATAGAACAATTTTTGTCTATGAAAGTTTATTGCATCTTTTAAAATAAAATAACTTACATCAGAAGGAAGGAGTTTCGTATCTTCATAATGTATTCCCAAATAATATATACTTGAACAAGCTGAGACATTTAAAGCTTATATTTATAATTAATAAAGTAGCATACCTGTCATTTGTGATTCAAAACTATTTGAACCTCGAACATATGTTAAGTATATATTTATACCATGTGGATCAAAGTCTCCCAAATACAAAGCCTATCAGAGCTCATGAAAATAACAAAAATAATTGACAACTTACTGTAATTCCAGATTTATATATAATATCGGATACCAATTTCCTAGTTGAGATATCTGGAAAACCTTTACCTGCATTGAATTATTTAAATTAAAAATCTTTTCTTACATACCCGTAATTATCAAACAAGGAATTCTGTTATAAACTTCCCTTTCCATTAAATACTGAAATATTGAAGCTTTTTCAATTAATAATATATATCTTACATTTGTCTTTATTATATATTTACTTTCATTTAAATCAAATATATCTGTAATCGTTGCTCCAGATACTCCAAGTTCTTCAACATCTAATAAATCTGAATTCTAAAGAATAATTTAAAAACATAAAAACAGAAATCCTTACTTTATAAATTAGTTTTATTCTTCCTCCAATCATTCCTTTTGGAGAAGGGAATAATCCAAATGATATTCTGGGTGTCTGCAGAATTTCTGAAAAATCTAATTTCAGGTTTATTAATTATCATTTTTTTTTTTTTTTACTTACTTTGTACTATTCTATTTACTTGAGATTGACTCTTTAGAAAATAATTAAGTAGAAATATTTTTCATAAACACTTACTTTAAAAAGCCAGCTATTATGATAATATAGCTCTCTTAATGTCAATCTTCTACCTTTTTTCTGTGCATTATGTAAAACGTTTGCAATTGAAGTAACTAATTAAATGGTTTGGTTAAATCAATTTTAAAAAATCAGCTTACTCTTTGCTATATTAATTACATCACTTTTTCTCCTTGATGAGCTAATAATAAATTGGTCAACCTGAAAAGATCCAATCCAATTTAGTGCATTAAAAGATGCAGATTTCCCTAAATTAAACAAAACAATGTCTTCGATTAAGTTCATTTTAAAGTTTAGCACGCACAAATAACAAAATATATAATTCAAATCTGTTTCTAAATACTCACTTATATAAGTATTTCAATATAATTTTTTTCCTGGCAGTTTTTTTTCTTGAAAATCTAATAATTTTAAAGAAATTACCGCTAATTAAGATTAAATACTTTTCATTAAAATTGTACCAAATTATAATGATAAAAATAGTTAATAATGAAAATCAAAGGACAATTATATTGAATAACAAGAATGAAGAAAGCTTTATCCATTCATTTAAAAGACTGAATGTTATAAAAACAGCAAGATATTCTCTTTTATTTTTTTTACCAAAAAATCTATATGATCAATTTAACAGTGTTGCAAATATTTATTTTTTGGCAATAGGTATTATGCAAATGGTACCCTCAATATCATCATCTGGTGGGATACCTACAATAGCTCTTCCTTTAATATGTATGTTATGTTTTTCTGCAGCTCAAGCAGCATACGAAGATTGGAAAAGACATAAAGCAGATTCAGAAATAAACAACCTTCCAACATACGCATATGACCCAATTAAAGGTAATTTTGTGATTACAAAATGGGGTGAATTGAAGAATGGTGATCTTGTTATTGTGAAAAATAGGGAAATTTTTCCTGCTGATATGGTATTACTTGCCTCTAGTCAAAATGATAATCGAGTATTCGTTGAGACTGCTTCAATGGACGGCGAAACCAACTTAAAGCTTCGAGAAAGCCCCAGAATTCTTTTTAATAGTGGGGTTAGAAATATTAGTGATCTTCTTACCATTTCAATTGGTATAATGTATTGTGGGGATCCAAATGACCACCCAAAAAAGATACATATTAATTCAAAGTTTTTATTGAAAAATTCTAAGAGCGATGAAAAAGAACTTAATTTTTCGTGTAATTCATCGAATATGTTATTACGTGGATGTAAATTAAGGAACACTTCATGGGCACTTGGTGCAGTGGCATACACTGCTCATGAAACTAAAATTTATCAAAGCAATTTTAGATCAGCCCCACATAAAATGAGTAATGTACAATCACTATATAACCAAGTAACAGTCGCATCATTTATCTTCTTGTTAGTTATTTGTCTTTCTTTTGGAATGATTGTAGCTTTTATAGATTACTTTGGAGGGCCAGAATGGTCAAAAAAGTTTATTCCAATTGGGAAAATGGAACCTAACGAAAGCATCCTTAAGGCTTCAATAATTACTTTTTTTACCTGGATTATTGTTCTTGCAAATCTAATACCCATTGGGATGTTTTTTTATTTAGTAATATCTAAAGTTTCACAAGCAATCATTATAACTTCAGATTCTAGATTAACAAGTCAAAATTCCACTGTAGTAAGGAATTCGGATTTAAATGACGAATTAGGTCAGATATCTTATATTTGCACAGACAAAACAGGTACATTAACAAGAAACTACATGGAATTCAAAACTGTTTGTATTAACGGAAATGTATATGGGGGTAATCATCACGAGACGAAGCAGGATATAAATCAGCTGAGCATTGATCAAACTGGAAAACAAAAAATAACTCCGCATGTCGATATGGAAGATGAAACTCTAAGAAAGAAACTGAGAGAAGGTAACAAAGAAGAAATAGAAATACTATTAAATTTTGCTCTAAACCATACAGTATTAATACAGGAAAATGAAGTTGATATTGATGAACCACCGCTTTACTCAGCAAGTTCAACTGATGAAGAAGCACTTGTATTAACTTCCCACCATTTTGGAATATCGCTGGTTTCCCAAAACTGCTCAAAAAATACAATTAAATTTTCTGGGATAGGAACTAACCAAACTTCTGTTGAGTTTGAAACACTATTAAGATTTGAATTTGATCATAAAAGAAAAATAAGTTCGGTCTTGGTAAAATTTCCAAAAAAAATCTTCAGTTACGAGTCAAATGATTCAGAAGGTTATAGATATATTCTATTTTCTAAAGGATCAGAATCTGCGATAAAAGAATGTTGTATTAATCAAGAAAATTCAGGTATGGCTGATAAAACATTTGAATTTGCCACGGAATTTGCTACTCATGGCTACAGAACACTATGTTTTGCAAAAAAAGAACTTAATGAAGATGAATTTCTTGATATTTTAAGGAGCTTTAAGGACAATAAAATAAACTTGGAAGAGGTTAGAAAATTCTTTGAAAGCAACTTGATTTTACAGGGGTGTTCTGGAATTGAAGATATTTTACAGTACCGTGCCCAGGAAACAATTGAGTCATTCATTGTTTCAGGTATCAAAGTTTGGATGCTTACTGGTGATAGACAAGAAACTGCAATAAATATTGCAGTTAGGGTTGGAATAATTTCAGATGAAATGGAAGTTATTATTTTTGATGAAAACGAACTTGAATTATTCTCAAATAATCAAATTAAAGAAATTTCTGACAAATCGAGTTTTTTGGATAGAGAAAACAGTTCATTTAATTTTTCGAATGTTGTATTAGTCATTGACTCCCAAATGTTAGAAAAGGCACTAATCGTTGATCAAGCTAGATTTGCAAAAATTGCAACAAAATGTTCATCTGTAGTTTGCTCCAGAGTTACACCTCAACAAAAAGCACAGGTTGTTAGGTTAATTCAAGAATTTACAAAGCAAAGAGTTTTAGCAATTGGAGATGGTGGCAATGACTGCACTATGCTACAAACTGCAAACGTTGGCGTTGGAATCCATGGTTCAGAGGGTATGCAAGCTTACAATGTATCCGATTTTGGAATTTCCCAATTTTGTCATCTTCAGCCTTTGGTCCTTATACATGGGAGACTATGCTATAGAAGAACATCCATTTTGGTATTATATAACCTTTACAAGTGTTTCACATTAAACATAGTAAGCGTTTATTTTGGTTTTGCATCGCTTTTCACCGGGTCTAAATTGTTTTTTGAATTACTATTTCAGCTTTATAACTTTCTATATACCTCAATACCTCCCATAATTTTTGCAACTTTTGATTCAGATATTCCCATTACATTACCATATGATTATCATGAACCACTTTATTTATTAGGCATAACCAAGCCATTCTTTTCATTAGAAATATTTGGAATTTGGTCTTTGAATGCTATTTTTCATGCAGCAGTATCATTATTCATTCCGTACTTTATTTTGGGAGGGAACAACCCAATATCTAATGATGGATATGTTCCAGACTTTTGGATTACAGGGCTAGCAGTTTACACTAATGTTGTAATTGTTGTAAATACCAAGATATTACTTGAAGCATTTACTTCATGGAGTCTTGTTTTATTTTCAGTAATAATCTGTGCCATTCTATTTTTCGTATCAATTTTGTCCTTCCCGTGTATTTTCCATATACCAGAATTGGAATTAGCAGCAAGAAGAGCAATCATTACCCCAATGTTCATCATTACAATTCTTATATCAATTACACTTACCATTTCACTAGATTGGATATTAAAAATTTATAAAAGAAGTTTATATCCTGAAACTTCCCATCTGTTACAGAACAAGTGGTATAAAGTATACAAAAAAAAATATGAATCTCACAGGCAACTACTTCTAAAGCACCTATCGCTAAATTGGCTCGAGTCCATGAGAAGAATAAAAAGAAAAAAATCTGTTGAATTTGAGCAAATTCAAGTGAGGAAAAAATCATCTGATATAATTGGATATGCATTCAACTACCCAGATGTCAACGTAAGTCAGCTATTTCTATCAAATAAAACTATATAAATTTACTCGATAATGAGATTTAAAAATTAATTAAACGAATGAGTGTTACCTCTTGAATAAGTATTCCCCAATAGGTATTCCTTATCAAATTCGCTCTTAATAAACTTAGATTTGTCTATCACTTTTCTTTCTTGCTTGAAATAATCATTTGTTGCCTTGTCCTCGAGATAATTTTTCAAAATGTTCTCACCTCCTAATCCCCAAACTTCAATATCTGCAACGCTGAATTTATTGATTTCTGTTGTTGATTCGTCACTCTCTCCGGAATAAGGAGTTCCTAATAATAAACAACTATTTTTTTTGCCAGAGTTATTACTAGGTTGATATAACATACCAGTATTGTACGTAAGATCACTTTTCAAACATGTTCCAGTACCAAGCGTAGAATCAAGCCACAATCTTGAATATTCTGGCTCTCCCCCAAACCCTATTCCCTTCGGAGAAAAATCATATTTTGTATTAATATACATAAAATTTCTTCCTTTACCAGATTGCCCAATTATAGAAAATATTGGTCTGAAAGATGTTAGAAAACATGTTTCATCACCACAATATTTTCCGTTTCCCTCTTTCCAATCTCCAGTACAAACCGCACCGAATATACAATTGTCAGTAGTCCTAATCAATAATAAAACATGAGATGAATATCCTTCAATTAGTGATACTAGTCTATGCAAGCTTAATCCATGCTTCCAACTAGCATATAACAAATTCCATGGCTGAAAAAGCGTTAAACATTCTCCGCCAGACGCCTCCCCAAAATATTGGCAACGTAAAATACAGCAGTGTTCAGTTAAAAGTATACGGCTATTATCGTCAACCCAACGACTTAACTTAAAAAGGTTTAATGAACAAATGCATCTACCGTTTGAACACTTTTTCTGGCAATCTTTTTGCGCATTGCTTTGACTACTGCCAGGTGGTTTGGATTCATCTAGATTCGTGCCCAAATCTTCTATAAAAGTGTTTTGAACATTGTTCGGATGTGAAATCATATCAAAATGAACTCTAATTGACAGTCTCATAAAAAAAGTAAAAAGAGGGAGGTATTCTTGAATGAACTCTGAAATTAAATCAATTGATGGCTGACTTGAGTAATTAATTGTCGTCTTCTTTTTATAGTACTCTTTAACAATAAATTCGAAATCTAAGTATGATGCAAGTGATGTCAAATATTGTTGATCACTTTCATTCGATTCCAAAAATAATATAGAGTATTTTGAATCACATAAAAGAAAACTTATTTCAAAATAAACTATAGAAAGTACTATTCTGAGTACATCCAAATCATTTGATATATTTGATATTATATACTCCAAAATTTTGTTTAATATTCCTCTCTTATTACAATACAAAATGGAATTCATGCACTCAATAAAATTGATTAAATTGATCTTCCCAAAATCATCTTTGCAGTAAAAAGAAAAAAACCCCAGATAAAATCTTCTAAGAATAGCAGGAAACCGATTTTTTATTGAACTTAGATCTATTTTATAGTCTTGTTTTATATTTTCTATATTTAAGTCATTAACTCCAAATATATTACCTATTTTTTTCAGTTCTGCATGATCCAAATTACACCAGGAATGGCTGTTACGTACATCACCACTATTATTCTTCTCAAGTAATTTGTTTTTTTCAGTACTTTTAATATTGCCCATAATAAGCTATATTAAGTGGGTAGTGTAATTATTAAATTATTTCTCAATTAACTACCGCCCGTATGTTAGACATGCTCGAACGTAATCAAACAATTAACACTTTACATGTCACATTTTACATTGCTCAAAAAAAAATTCTGATGAGGAATAACTTCATCGATGAAAACATATTTAAAATCGATGATATTAACTTACTAATTGGTAGTGAGGGATTATTCAATAGCCCATGTGTAGTCATTCAAAATGTTGATTATACCCCTTTACAAGCATCTTTAATTCACAATAGCATTAAAATAAGAGACTTTATATTAAAGCAAAATAGTGTTGATATTAATGCTCAAAACTCCAAAGGAGAAAATGCTTTGGTTACCGCAATTGTAAATAAAGCCCCCTTAACTTTTATTAAAGAATTATTTAGAAGAAATATTGAAATTTGTTTACCTAATAACTCTAAATATTCAAGTATAATAGATTTTGCAGACCCCCAATGGGAAGGTTATTCTGAGTTAAAACATATGGTCCAAAGAAGAAAATCTTATAATTTCAACTATAAGAAACAAAATTCTGAAAGGCAAATCGAGAATAAATGTAATCATATTGAGAAAAAAGAAACTGAGTTATCTAATTATTCTATTGATGTAACACAATTTGGCAGTGAACTAGCAGAAAGCCATGAAAAAAATCATGGTTCTGATAATAGTATATTAAATTTTAGCAAACTAAATGGTATGAATTTTGATCACGCAAGCCTTAATTCAGTTACCAACTACTTAGGAACTGACGAGGTCAAGTATACATCGGAACCTTCTAATCAAATTGCTAACAAAAAAAATACAATTCGGAGTATTTCCAAATCTATATTTATTCCAAAAAATGTAGTGAAGCCAAATATCCAGAGCTCTACTAAGAAATCAAAGAAAGATACTAGCCAAGCAGAAAATAGCATACAAGAAATTACTTCTATAAATTATGAGTCTGAAATTTCTCTCGGAGCTTTAGGAGCCGAAAAAAAAGGTGAAGAATATCAAGGAAGTTTAGTTAGTATGCAAAATATCATTCTAAATGACGAAGAGCATGGAACAATAAATAATCGATTCGAAGTAAGAACTGATAAAAATAACTCATCAAAGTTAATTTCAGAAAAAATATGCAAATTTAAACCGTCAGAAAAAAATACGAAACATGAAAGAATTACGGAAAAAATGACAAAAAATCAAGATTGTAGCAGCGATCAAAAGGATGAAGATTATAATAAGTACATTGGTGTCGATGATGAATATATGTTGTTAATTGGGCAGCAACTTAACGAATCAATGGAAGCTTCAAAGAAACTTTTTACATGTACTTGTTGTGCGGGAGCCAGACCTTGGAAATCAGAAGCCCAGTAAATTTGGAGTTTTGTTCGTAAAGTTGGCATGTATCAATCTAATAGTTATTTTAAATTGGCATTTGATATGCTCATTCTAATTATTTTATGAACTAGTAATGTCTGGGTGAATTTTTTTATCGAATACAAATGCGCTCAAATAAGTAAATCTTGAATCTTTTATTCGCTTTTTATATTTCTAGAAACAACATCAACTTCTTTAAATTTCCAAATGACTTATTTTTTTAAAAATTTAGATAATTTAGTTTCAGATCATCCCCAACTTTATTCAAATTTAAAGCAACAATATAAATCAATTTTAGAAAATAAAGATCACATTTATTATGAATTATTAAAAAATAAATACATTAACCCTTACTTAGACAAAATTGATTACAGTAAAATTTTCAAAAGATTTTTTTCTCAGGAAAAGGCAATAGAGTACTATTGTTCTATTATCTCACACTTTGGACAAATAGAAGATTCTGACGATTCCAGAATATTACCGATTGGAGTTTTTGCGGAAGAAACTAGCGCAAATGGGAGCAGAAATTATATTGTAAGTTCTTATGAATCAATCTGGTACTATATCTCTTCATTATGTAAGTATGGAATACATCTTTATGAAGTAATACTTGTGAACCAGCCTTGCTGGCTTTACTTTGATATTGAATACAACAAAAATCAATATAACTTAGATGACAACCAAATATTGATCGATTTTACAAATAACCTTAAATTGTGGATTAATTTTGCATTTGGGTACTTAATTGACAAAAGCGATATTATTTACCTCTCTTCAAGTAATTTTGATAAATTTTCATATCACATCATAGTTAAAAAGATTGACAAAGTTCAAAATTTTTCAACATTATTCAAAGATAATATATCGATGAAAATTTTTGTAACTCATTTCATTTCTTTTTTGAATAAAAAGAATGTTTTGCTTGTTGGATTTGATCATTTTAAGCTTGAAAACATAATTGATACAGGAGTTTATACTCGAAATCGCTGTTTTAGAATGCTTTATTCTTCAAAGTTTGGAAAGAAGAGCATCTTAGAAATTGATGAGACAAATACAAGTTTTGCACTTACAAATATTTCACCAATAAAACTTTTTCGGTCTATGATTACGTTTTTAAATACTCATAGTTTTTCAAAATCAACGTTTATTTCTAGAATAAACGTAATCAATCAGCTTTGCTTCGATTTGGAAAAATCTTTTCTCACAAAAATTTGCAACATAAGCGAAATTTCCTTAAATAAATGTAAAAATATTGAAAATACGAAATTTATTCCTAAACATCTAGTAAAAGTAACAGAATATGTCATTTTATTTTGGAATAAATTGTGTGAAGAACTACAAAACAATCCAAAATTAACTTTTAGTTATTTAGAAGAAAGTAAATTAATTGATTACTGTTTGAACAAAATTAATTTTGATTTCGTTGATCAAATTTCGATTAGAATTCAGATGTTTATTAGCACTGCAATGTATTTTAAAGAAAAAGAATTAATCGTTATTTCAGTCTCAAAACTTAATAGATTATGTTTTAATGTTGAAAGAGAGCACATTTCAAATGGCATAAAATTAATTATCAACTTTAAAAAGAAGCGGTTTTATCAAAAATGTTTTGATCCTGATTGTATTAATTTTAAATCAAGATCATTTACTATTCCAGCAAGTATAATTAATTATTCATCTGATATACTTGAGCTATCTGAAATGGTCAATTTTTAATGTTTGTATCATAATAATGTAATAATTAATAAAATGGGGTTTTCAATCGAAGACTCTTCTCTTATTTGTGAAAATTGCAGAGGAGATCGAGTCTATATTGATACAAATACTGGAGAATATTATTGTGAGGACTGTGGAATCCAACAGCAGGAAATTAGGGAACTAGAAAGAGATATTGATGATGTCTACTTTGAAACATCAAACGGGCCAGATGGTAGAAGAAGTAGTGTTAGGCGTGCAAACCAGTCTACTGAAAAGCTGCCAAATAAAGAAGGTAACTATGAAAGCTTAAAAGATGATGATACATTATATCCTCAGGATTTAAACAATATTTCTAATAAGAAGCAAACATATTTTGATAAATGGTTCAATAAAAAACCAAAAATAGTTAAAAATTCTGACTTCTTAATTGGAGTACAGTTAATTGTTCAACGCATAATTAAAGATATGATCGAAAGGCGTCAAATAAAGAATGAGGTTTTGAAAACTTCAAAAATTACTTGGTTTTTATTTTTGGAATACTTGTGTAAAAATAGGATTCCAATTAGAGCATTTTTTGCTGATTTAAGATGCTCTGTGCTCAAGGTTCCCTTTAATGAAACAGCTTCAAACTCAAATATGAATAATATTCGAATTGTGAATACTAAAGCTCCCAATATAGAAGATAAGGTTCATGGAAAAGAAAATACTTTACTTTATGACTTACTATACAATTTATTTGGGTTAGATAGGGTTGAATATTTAAAAAAAATTTGCAATGGAATAATCAGATACTGTAATTCAACTAATATTCGTAAAAGAATGGGTAAAAATGTTCTAATAGACGAAAATTCTGGTGGAAATTTACTGGAAGAATGGGAAATTTCCGCAAGAAAACTTCAATATTTGGCAAATGTAAGAAATATACCCTATTCAAATTGGCACGGGGAATCAAATATCCCTAGATCAGAATTAATTAAATCTGTAATTGATATGATTTACGAGTATGACTTTCTAGAAACCTACTTCAATAGAATAAGCAAAAGCAAATCCGATGGAAATGATCACATCAATCAGTCTAGGTTTAATGAATGGATAAACTTCCATGTAATCTTTTTTATAAATAACAGAAAAATAAATCAAGAATATATTTTGGTTTCAAACTATTTAGAATTATCTAAAAATGAATTCCAAGATCGTAAAGACTTAGAATTTCAACTCCACAAAGTACACATTATACATTTACTGTTATGTAAAATACTGGGCAAATGTTTAATGAGAGTGTTTCATAATTCATCGCTCTCTAATTATTTGCCTTTATTTAAATTTTTCGAAAATACTGAATCCAAAAATCTTAGAAAAAGAAGTCTACCTAAAAATAGTTTCAAAAATGCAACTTTAGAATGCCCAAAAATAGACTATAGTTTTATATTGTGCATTATTTGGATTTCAATGCTGAAAAGCGGTTACCAAGTTACATCTTTTGACATTATTGAATGGGTAAAAGTTGGAAAAATAGATGTATTCAAATCCGAAAATGTGATTCCAAAATGGCTTAAGGATGCAGGTTTCAAATGGGATAACGACATGAACTCTATTACTAAAACTAGATCAGTTACACAGGTTTCTAGAATTCCAAGCCCGGCAGATCTTGAAAGAGTCATCAAATTTTTTTCAATATCAATTAATATAGTCATTCCACCTTTTAATGTTCCAATCATGATCCACAGAATTTTGTCAAACTGTGATTTGTTGGGATATAGAGGAGGGATTTCAATACAACCTCTTTGTATTCGTCTTTGGGAATTTTTGTTCGAAGAAGGCAAAATTATGAAATTATTTCGAAAATTAACAATTGCATCATCTATCGTAATTGTTATCGCAAGATCTATTTGGCCAATTTTTGTATATCACTGTGTACCTAACCCAAAATGCATATTAGAAAATGTAGAACTGCATAATGAATTGTCAAAATTTAATCTCTCTGAAACTTTAGGACCACTTTATCTTGATTTTGGGTTTAATATGAAATTATCGTCTTGGATCTTAAAAACAAGAAAAAATAAATTTTCATCGGAAGAAAATATTCGATTTTGTTCAATCCTCAATGGTATTGAATGGAGTGGGATGTTTGCAATTAACTGGCTATATAATTACTTTTCAAATATACCCACATGCCTTGAAGACGTAAAAAATATATTTAAAAATTTTTTTGCAAAGAATCCCGAATTTATAGAAAGAAAAGGAAGATCAAAAGTATATTCAAGAGGTAATTTCTTTACTTCAATTAGAAAAAGAAGACAAGGTATAAAGAAAAAGATTGGGAAAAACAATTGGTCCGGGATTATACCTTCAGAGTCAAAAAATGGTGAATATTATTCGTTTGACAAAAAGAAGATTAGTATATTTTCTAAATACTTACCTTCTAATCGAGAAATATTCCACTCTTTGTCATTTAATTATGTAAGAAAGACAAATTTATCATCTGATAATGATATTTTACAGTCATGGGATTCATTTAATGATGATGAAAAGGTGCAAATTATTAACAATTGGGGAAAAGTATTATTAACAAGTAAGGAAACTGAGAATTCTAGCATTCTTAAGAGCATTATTGAAGAAAATTCGCCCTCTACCGTGTGTTCACTGTTCCCGGTATTAATAGACAATGAATTCTTGAAAAGTGAAGGCAAGTGCTTTAACAACATAGAATCTGTAATCGACCATGTTTTCAACCTGAAATTTGATTTATTAAGAAAATTGTTTCAAGAACCTGGGGTCTTTACTTCTATTGTTTTACCTTTGCCTCAGTTTATTCATTCCAGACAAATGTATACTAATTCTGAAGCATCTTTGCCAACTCCTTATTCCATTTTGCTATTGAAATTAGCTAAAATAACTGGAGAAAATCATTTAAACGTTCATAGCTGTGTTATTAAAATTGAGGAAATATTAAGGGAAAGGCTCATGAAAAGAAGGTAATTTCTTGATCTCAAAATGATTGGTGCCATGCTTTTCCAAGTCCTTTACCTCTGAAAACCTGTTTATTCATTGACTTTCCTAAAATTTGTTTAAGAACCTTACACTTGCTCATAACTTTTTGTAAATCATGCTTCAGATGTATAAATGACCCACTGATTCTATTTATTGAATTACTTCTAATATCTAAGGTTCCATTTGAATTCGTGCTTTCTAAGTAATCTAATATGGTTACAATTTCAATTATTGATAATTTTACTTTGTGGGATGAGGTGCTTAAGCTCCCTTCGCAAAATGCATTTAAATCTAGAGCTCCAATTGCATTAGCATTAACCAAAAATTCCAAATAGGAAACTGAAAAGTCAACGCTGTAAGGTGGCCCACAAAATTCAGACAGCTTTATTGTAAAATCTCTAATCAAAGTTTTATCTAGGTATTTAATCCCAACTCTACTCATATAAGCAAGTACTGCGCCGTATAATCCGCCACCAACCAAATAAACAAAAAAGTCAATGATCCAACGTCTATTTTCAGATTTTTTTGAAGCTAAAGAGTTAATTATAGATGCGCTATTTGAACTTTGATCATGTAACCCATGTTCCAAACACAGCCTGAGAAGGTGAAAAACACAGATCCTTTTTTTTGGGTGCCACTGAGTAATGTGCTTAATAACTACAACAATTGAAGAAGACAGTGTAATCAATGGACTACTCCCATTTATTCCTGAGAAAAGGAAAACTTCGATATATCTCAGTACAGCGCTTGCCCCAATTGGCGTCGTGATCAAATGATCTAAGTATGCCCATTTTACTTCATCTCTTATTAAATTATCATGAATAATATTGTAAATTCGGAACAACTCCTTCCTAGCTTTATTCTTAAATCGTTCGCACAAATCCCTTAGATTCTGAAATTGCTCTTTCATTTTTTTTGCTTTGTTTTTTGGCAATAATTGAAGTGACCCTAAAATCTTTTGAGTGTGAACATTTCGATAAATACACGAATCAATTGTGCTTTTACATCCAATTGTAGAGTCTGTTTGTTTTTTGGACTCCAGTGATATTGAACCTGAGTTTCTAATATTGGCTTGTGCATTTTTAATTCTATTTGAAAACCAACAGTGATTTTTTTCTTTATTAATCGAGCTATTTGATTCTGAAATTGAATCCATTGAATTTGATGATTCCGAAGAAATAAAATCTGAAAGTGTGTCAATGTTGTATTTTATCTTCTCATCACACTCAAAATCATCTTCAGAATTGCTCCAAATATCTTGAATTGAATTGTTTGCATGAGAATTAATTTCTTTTGTGGCAACATTCCACTCTTTTTGTTCTTCTAAAAATAATAGCAGTTCATATGGTGAATAAACAGACAATAATAAAAGTAAATCGATCGTTTTGCTCTGCTCTTCGGGAGTTAACCAAATACTTTGGCTTACAAGAATATCAATTAGTGTATCTAATAGTGCGCTTTCTCTCAATGCATCCATTGGTGGGCGCTCAGGGCCTGTTTTCAATCTTTGGATTTCATCTGAACCAGGAATATCTCCCATTCTACTTACAGATGGCATGTCAAAAATTGTTTCATTAAAAGAATTTATATCGCAGTTAGAATTTTTCGCTTCACACTTTTGTGAGTTGAATATATTATTTTCGAAATCGCTCGAGTGTTCACAGATTTTTTTTTGAAAAGTTTCTGATAGATCAAAAGATTGTTCCTCATTTTTATTTAAACTGTTTGTCTGCAAGAAACTTTCTGCTGAACAGTTTCTTGAAGAAATATTTAATTCCAAGTCTCTAAGAGAAAATTGTAAAGATCCCAGAGATGCCCATTCTTTGGTATTTGCTGAAACTTCATTTTGGGTAGAATTACATCTCTCAATTGTGTTTTTTTTAATCGATACGTTTAAGTATTTTTGTTCAGAATCTATTTTATTATCTTTGACATTTTGAATTCTTTCTCTTTCATAAAGAAGCATTTGCAAAGATTCAAATCTAACAATTATTCCGCTTAACATATCATAAAGTGCAGAAATTTGATTTGGATTCATTGAAAATTTAATAGCTGACTCAAAACCTCCCAACCCACCATTTGCTGATCCTTTTTCTTCCATTGTGGATATGTCCATTTTGAAAATTGTTTTACATAATTTGAACAACTCAGGAAAATTTGTTAAGTTAGTAAATAAAAGATTTAGCTGAGCGACTCTTGGTTCCTTTAATGTGACTCTTACATAGTGATAAAGCATTTGGCTCAACCTCCGACATCCTGAATAGTCACCTCTCCAAATAATCATATAGTGTAGTAATGCTTGTGCATAAAAATATGCATTTTCTGATTGACTAAAGGTAGAACAAATTTCCTGAATGATACTAGAAGTATAATAATCACTTGAGTTATTTTTCCCATCCATTGAGTACAAAGGATTGTTGATTGTCCCACTTAGTGGTAATAAATTCGTGCCTTGCAACGCTGCCTCTATTGTTTCATCGGTTAATAAAAAGTCCGCAAGCAATTCAGTTACGTTTTTAGTGAATACACTAAAGTTACTAGTTGAAGAAAAACTCATTTTTTTTGGCAAACAGTCGATATTTGGATTTGTTTTAGAGAAGTTGTGTAAATCTTGTAAAAAAGCTAATAGAAATTCTGACTTCCTGTTTCTTGTGAACAGCTTTTGAATAGAATTTACAACCGCAGGATGTTTCATCAAGCTCCAATAACAAGGAGGTGGCTGCCAGCCACCTTGCCCAAGTAGGTCTCTATTGTTATCCATATATCTCCTCAAAGTTTCTGCATTAAAATACCTTTCAATAAGCATTGCCATTGGCTCAACCATATTTTCTGAGAATAAAGTGTTGTTAAAATTAGATCTTCCAATTTTCTGCATTTTTATTTTTTTTTTACTGTTTATTTTAGATTGTGTTGGTGTAATATGATTAATACTTATTGCATTAACATCATTAAATAAATTAGACTTGTAATCCAAAATATCTATCCATTCAGACAAAATTTGGCACATAGGTGCATACCCTACATAATTCTGTACTATTAGACTAAGGCATTCGGCAGTTAACTTCTGGGTACTAAATGAAGAATCTTGTTGGCCACCTTGAAAAGGATTTGCTTCAGATGATTGATTATTCTTTTCCGAAAATAATTTAAATGAGATATATGTTTGAATACTTTCTATTATATCATCGTCCATAATAGAGTCCAGCGTGCAAATATTCTTTTTTGCATTTTCAAACTCCTCTTTTGATATACTCTCCCCAATTAGTTTGAAATTTTCTGATATGGTCATATATTGTTCTTAAGAATTTCATTTCTTTAATTAAATTCTTTCAAATTACTATGAAATGAACTTCTCCCCTCCAATAATTAACCCCCCGGTAATAATGAAAAATTCATCAGCATGAAATAAAATAGTTTTTGATTTTTCAATAATAAAATGTAGTATAATGGAAATGGACTTAATCCCTACAAATATTAGTTTTAATCCATTTAGAATTGAATCCTTAATTGACGACCATACTGCAGTTTCATTATATAGAGGTATTTATGAATGTCTTGAATTAATCAAAAGCGGAGAAACCCACAAATTAAGTTTTGAATTTCTATATAGAACATGTTATAGACTTACAATAAACAATTATGGTGGAATGCTTTATGGTGGTGTTTTGGATTTTATTATTGAGATGTTGGATAAAGAAAAAAAATGCGAAACTCTGGAAGAAATTGTGAATTTTTGGAAAACTTTTGAAATAACAATGGATACTTTGCATGACGTCCTAATGTATTTAGAGAAGAATTTTATTATATCAAATACAAAGGTTCCTATTAAAATTGCTGGCATGTCAATTTTTTCAAAGTATTATCTTTTTTCAAACAATAGGATTGCCAATATTATTAATAATGTACTTAAACAATTAAATGATTTTAGAAAATCAGGAAAATTAGATCAAAGCTGTTCAAAAGAGATTAGATTTATCGTCGAGCAAATATTGAATCTTCCATCAATCGAAATAAATATTAAGAGCTTGCCAATTGATACAGTTGATACAATCAAGTTTAATGAAGTCTGCTGCCAAAGCACAATTATAGAAGAAGACGAGTTTATTTCATTCAAATCTAAGATACCAGTAATAAATAGTATTCAAAATAGCAAGATACTTATTTTTACATATAAATTTAATCGCAAAGCCCCAGAATTTAACTGGAAAGATTTTACCATTTTCAATCAATTTTTAATGCCATCTTTTTTAGTTGAATCCCGAGAATATCATGAAAAAGAATTTGAAATGACCCATAATTTGAATAAAAATTCAATTTCGCAAATAAGAAATTATCTGAACAAATGCGAGAGAAGCTATATGTTTGAAAAAATGTTGGTTGAAAATTTCCTAGTTTTTCAAGTTTGGGAAGAGCTTATTAAAGAAATGGATAAGATTTGGATTTATCCTTTTTTTGAAAGATTTTTTAATATCAATTTATTTGAGTTTTTTTCAATTGGGACTAAAGGCGATCTGCAACAGTTATTTAGAATTTTAAGCCGTGTACCAGAGTGTCTAGAAAAATTGAAGAATTCTCTAAGGCATTTTTTTTCGATTAAATTAGACAAAATATTCCCATTTGATGAAGTTTTTATTGACGATGGATTTAATAAATTTATTAGTGAGGTTCAGCTGTTCAAAAACCGAAGTGAATTTATTTTTTTTGAATGCTTTAAAAATAATAGTATGTTTAACCAAGTTTTAAGTATTTCCTTTGAAGATTTTTTTTTAAATAGAAACGCAACAACGGCCATAACTTTGATGGCAAGTGGATTCGACATTGTAATTAGATCTTTATATAGTGATAACCAAATTGATGAAAATAACAAGTATCTGGATACTTTATTTTGGTTATTTAAGCATGTTTCTAATAAGAATTTGTTTGAAGTTAAGTATAGAACTCTTCTCTGTAAAAGATTAATGGAATTTAATGTGAACAAAAGGAACATAGAACACAATGTAATAATAAGATTAAGAGGAGAATGTGGCCACGGGTATACATTAAAACTTGAAGGTATTCTGGCAGATATAATGCAATCAGAGGTTTTAAATTTAGAGTTTCGACAAAGTACTAATGAGGTAGTTGAAGTTTCAAGTACTATTATTAATTACAAAGTAATAACCCCGAACTTTTGGATCGTTAATCCATATATTAACTTTTCCTTATTAAATGATCTTAATTTCAAATTAGATAACTTTGCACAGTTTTTTCATTCAAAATATGAAAGAAGGAAACTTCAATGGCATTTTGGGGCCGGAAACGCAATTATAAATGTTAACTTTAAAAGTCAATTTTATAAAAGTTTTATTATCGAGTGTTCGACCATTCAAATGCTTATATTAGATATCTTTAATACATTTGACTATATTTCTTTTGAAGAAATGCAGAAGATTATCGGATGTAGTGATGTAAATCTGCTAAAAAATAATTTGTTAAGCCTTGTATTTGAGAGTGAACCTTTATTGAACATTGTTCCGATAACAAAATGGAGAGAGGTAAAAATAAGCTACAATGATTTAAATGAAAATAAGGGATTATTCGGACTTCTAGAATTCAACATCGGTACGAAGAGTCATTTTTCTTTAAACAAGAACTCGGTAATAACTTCAGTTTCTCTTTCCGACATTATCTGCGTTAATAATAACGTGAATTTAGAAGCCAATTCTTTTATCAAATACAATTGTGATCTCCTAGATCTTAATTCTGAAAATCAACAAAATTTTGACTTAGAAGGCTCTTCAATACAAGATAAAGGTCATATTATTGATTCAATTATAGTCAAAATTTTAAAGAAAAATAAAACTCTTCATATTGATGACATTACCAGAAGAGTCATTGACCATAATGACATACTACTTCATGGAAACACTGAGCTTATCATTGAAAGGTTAGAAATGCTCTGTCAAAAGGAGTTTGTTTCTAAAGATTTATATTCGCAAGACCTATATAACTATGTTCCATGAATAAAGACTAAAATTAACAAATATTTGTAATTAGCTGAGATTTTCTTGCAAGTCTTCGTTCTTTTTTTCTCATAAATTTTATTTTCCTCGCTATGATTTGCTCCTCGGATAAATTAGAACTCTTTCGTTTCTTCTTAATTTTTCTATTTGATTGTGGAGCGGCAGACAAGTCTGAGCTTATTGCAGTTTTAGAACTAACCTCGTCTTTACTGTTATGTCCATCTGTTAAATTATGAAGAGTATTGAACCTTTCTCTTATTTTCCTTGCGTTTTCCTGTTTTTTTTGCCATTTTTCTACCTTGCTTAAATGCTTTCTAGATTTAATATGCTTATCAAGATCAACTTCATTGATAATTATCTTTTTTGGGCAAAGAATGCACTTAAACTTCCCAACAAAGTCACATTCAATGGAATCGGTGCTTTCAGTTTTTATTTTTGGACTCTTCAATAAAGGGTCTGTATATTTTCCCAATTTCTTCGGGTATTCGTCTGAAAAGTCATCTCCATAAACTTTATCTATCTGCCTTTCAATATTTTCACGCAAATATTGACAATCTAATGAATTTGCAAGCAAATTTGAAGAAAATAAAGCAACTCTCTTATACATATCTATTTTGAAAACTAAAATAATTGATTTTAAAGCGCCGCTTTTATAGTTAAAATATTTTTTGAAATTAATTATCTAGTATTGATGACACACGATCACTGAGTTTTTGATAAATGCGAAGCTCTTTTAGAATAGATAATACTTTTGTTATGGAAACATTATTCTTCTCAAATTCATTTTCTAAAGATTTTATACAACCAGCGATTTTCAATTTATTTTTTTTTGATATTTTATCAAAGCCTGAAATACCAAAATCAATGTTCGTAATTTTCTTCATTTCTTCATCTAACTCAAATATTTGCTCTAATAAACTTGAGCTTACTGGAATTGTATCCATGATGTTCATTAAATTATCTCTTGTTATGTTACTCTTCACAGACAACAATAATAGAGCCCTTTCAAATGGATCGTTTAGAATATTATATTGCTTAATTATGTGAATAGAAATGTTTTCGTTTGCAAAATTATTTACATCAGGATGCAATTTTCTCATTAGTTCTTTATAGTTCAAATCAATATTTTTCTTGTCAATAGAAAATTTATTTTCGAGATCAAATAACTGAAATGCATTCATGCTTAAAATTCTTGATAAATCTTCCTCATTTGAGAGCTTAAGTGTTTTTCTAGTAGCTGAATAGTAATTTTTATCTTCAAAAAATTGACTTGTAATAAAATTTGAATTTTTTAATAGATAAGATGAGAGAAATTGCTTGAAATGAGGAATTAAAATTTTGTAACTTGGAGCTAATTTTAACAATAAACGTGAAGATAAACGTTTTTCAATCCGAAAATTATTGATCATTAATCAATTATATGAATTTAGCATAGCTTGGCGGTAATTAATTAAGATTAATAAATCTAATTAAATAATAGTTAAGAATGAGCTCGAGGTTTAAATATCAACAAAAACCACTAATACTTACTTCCAACCAAGATTCATTACCTCAAATAGTCAATATTCCTCATCTATCTAGTGGCCGGAGAGATGAGATTTGTAGATATATTAATTTTATTAAAAAAAGCAACTCTACAAAACGATGCTTCCAAAGACTTCCACCCGCAATTAGGCGTAGGTCAATGTCATATAACATATATAGAGCACCAAGGAGAATTAGGTCAACTCTTTACTACGAGATGGTGAAAGCACCTCCAAAGATTTCAAAAAGGAGAAAAAAAGAAAAGAAAAAGCTACCCTGGATAAAACGAAACCTTTTACTTAGGGCCATTAATCGAGAAAATTTTGGTGGAATGGAAAGTTTTCCATTTAAAACAAGGAATTCAATTGATTTAAGTACTTTATTTCGCAAAAAAGAACAAATAAATATAAAACTGCCATTTAATCAATTTAAATGGATGGAATCACATTTGTATCATTCAAAAAGATTTCAAATGTGTGATGCTTTTGGTTACAAATTGCCAATATGCTCAACTTCAAAAAGAAACAGAAAAATTTATAGAGCATTCAAACATGGGTTTGTTGTTCATGATTCATCATATTTACAGATATTTGAATTAAATGGTGTTATTGAAGATATCTCTATATTATTTAAGCTATGCAATTTTAATGTTGACTTTTTGTTCAGCAATGATTATTTTAATAGCAATTCTCGTGGAGGTGGATTCCTTTTTAAGCTCGAAGATAATATACTAAATGAAATCTCTATTAAAAAGTTACTTTATGAGAAAATTGATTTTTACTCTTGGGAAAGAATTGCTCCTATCGAGTTTTTATGGACTCCATTTTGTAGAAATTGTGGTTACAGTAAATCTCTTTGGGTTTGGATGCATCCTATTGCTTCTCATCAACAATTTTTCTATTGGGAAAAATGTATTGAAGTATTTGGCCTAAATATTTCAATAAGCTTAGTGGAAGATGTAAATAGATTTGAGTTTATAGGGCCCAAATCTCTGAATTGCATTGAATCACTTAGATGCAAGGATTCCTTTTCTCAAATTGAAGAATTTGTGATAGAACAAGATTTTGTGAATAATATTGAAATTAAATTACCACTAAAATACAATTCAAACAAAACACTTAATTACTTTCGGGGGCTAAATAAATATCCAATTTTGAAAGATAATTTTATGAAATGTTCGTTTTTTTGCAAAAAATATAGAGAGGTCATTAGAGAAAGATTTTGTTCTTCAAAAAATTTACTCTTAAATAGTGAGCATAAAAAAAAACGTGATAAATATTATACACCTTTATTCAATACAATAAATAACAGAAGTAGAAAAAGAAAGAATATAAAGACCATTCTCACAAATATTATTGAGAGAAATGAAAAAGACAACTTTTCCTTTAAGTCTGATTTAACGAGTAGAAAGGGAAATCAACAACAAAAATTAATTTTCTCAAAAGTACTTATTATTTTTCATCAAGGCTCAAATTTTGGTTTCGATCTTATCTTTCCTCGTGGATTAAATTCATCATTGTTACTAAGATATTTGCATTTGTATTCTGCCCAAATAATTGGAATTGGAGAGAGAAGGAAATTATTTACTCAATTTGGAATTCCAATGTTTCCGTTTGATTTCATTGAAACTTTAAGTAACCAAAAATTGCAAATTTCGAACCCGATTTGCACTGAATCAAAAAAGTTTCTTGAAGAAATAAGTAATGAAGTAATTAACTTTTCAAATTATATAAAAACTCCGCCGAGCAAAAGGATAAACTATTTTTTTAACAAAATAGAGTTTCCTTTTTTAATTAATTGGAATAAAATTTTGAATGATTCCTGTCGAGAATTTACTACATTTCAAAACAACTACTTAAAACTTAATCAAATTGTCTCAACTTCATCTGCTATTCCAAACAAAAATACGGAAGTTGAAAATTACAAAATATTTGTTAGTAGGTTTGGATACAGAGGAACTAGAAAAGAGTATGAAAATGCATTTTCTCAAATTCTAGCAAACCCAATAATGAAGCTAAAAACTCTATTGTTGGTGAAAGTTACATCACTACGTAAAATAAATCATAAAACGCACATTTACTTGTGCAATAAAGATGATATCAAAGAAATAAAAAAGAAAAATTATTTGATTGAAGAACCTAATAAAAATGGAAAGATGTCCTTGAAAGAAAATTCAACAAATCAACTCGAATTTTTAAATTTTAGCAGCCCAAATTTTTCTACAATGAGAAAACTTGTGGGTATTGTTACCAGTGGAGGATACTCAATGGTAATGAGGAAGGGAATAGGAATAGGTTATATTTCACTTTTCTCATTTGATGAGTCTTGTTTAGAACAAAATAAAGAGTCATTATTTTTCTGGATTAGAGATCGTGGCCTTAGATATACTCCAGTTAATATAGAAAAATACAGTCCAATCGACTTTCATTTTAATATTTATTAAGTTTATAATAATTTAATTTTAGGTTTTCTTTTTATTGATGAAACTTTTGATAACAATAATTTTGGAGACTTAGTAGATATTAAGTATGCTCTGGAATCAACAGTTTCTGATAATTTACTGTCTTTATTGTATTCAATAAAATGTCTCGGAATACTAATAATATAACTTTTTGTATATTCCCTGGGTAAATTTGATGAATAATCCCTACCATATTTATATAATTTATTTTCAATTTTGTTATAAAAAGAGAATCTTGTAGTGGGATGTTTCCAACCTTCGTCTAATTCAAGGATAGTGTCTATACCTTCTTCTTTAGAATCAAGCATTACTTGGAATGTTGAGCAGTAATTTACATCTAAAGGTATAATGTCTAGTACTGATACAGCCGTGACATTTTGTTTTGTTGGATGCATTAGTTTTACAACTTGATCATTAGTTTCTATAATGTCCCCCTTCGCACAAACAGACTGACTAATAATATCGCATTCATTTGTTTTAGTACCGTAATAAATTCCAATTATTTCTTCATCTATTATTGCCAAATCACCTGATGATATATGATTTTTATGAGAGTGATTTTCAACTGTATCTTCTGCTTTAATCGAGTCACTTGAAAAGCCTGTGTTATGCCTGGGGATCATGTTTGTTTGTAAAATATTTGTGTACTCAAATAGAGTTGTAGTATATTCTTGAATGTTGCCTTGGTTAATTGGAAAATTAATATATTCAGGTTCTGATGATAAAAAGGGTAGTTTAATTAAGCCAGAAAAAAACTCATGCTTATATGGGAATGGCATATTAGAGTCAGATATATTTGCGGATGAAACTTGCAGACTCTTGCGAAAATAATCTGCAACATAATGGTTTAACTTGCTTCTTAACTGCATTTGATCGAAAAAATTCGTGATAAAAAAAAAATTATAAATTTTGGCTCCAGAAATATGCGCCTTAAAAAGTTTAATCATGTAACTATTGACATTTCTTAAATTCAAATTTGAACAAAATGATCATTTTTAATGTTTTTCAAGCTATATGGAAAAATGTTGACAAAACACGTAAAGTCGATTTCAGTTGCAGAAAATACTGAGATATGCAATTAGCGCCCAAATACATAATAATTTTTATATAAACAATTTGCTAAACGATTAATTAATTTATTACTCATGTTGGAAAATGGCAAATCAAAACACCAAAAAACTAGAAAACTTGACAACTATTGTAATGTTTGTGAAAAAGGATTTATTAATCATGAAAAATATGCATACCACATTTTAAATTTTCATGTGGCCTGCGATGAAGAAAACTGTAACTACTCCGCACCAAAGGAAATAATGTATTATCATAGACTAAAACATATTAATAACAATGAAGGTAATAGTATTATAGAATCAACAGAAGAAATTGAAAGATGGTTAATCCGCAGGAAAATGAAGTATCCTAGATCTGAATATTCAAAAAAAAACTATTCATTTAAAAGTCAAGATTCAAACGAGATTATGTTAGACGAGAAAAAATTCCAAGATACTGGAATTTCTGCATTGGAACATTACATAAGGATTAATATGAATAATCAAACATCGTTAATTCACAACGCAAAGCCAAATAAATTTTTAAATAAAAAGAATTGTAATTCAAACTTGAATGTACGTAAAATTAAAATGAATGAGAGAGCTTTTCAAGAAAATAAGAGAATACACAAATCTCTTCTATTTAGAATTTTTGAAAATGAAATCTGTATGTATGAAAGGAAAATGATATTTGCTATAAATTATATAATAAAAAGCTACAGTACGAATTGTTCGAATTAAATATCGAATCAAAAACAATTATTACCTTCTTATTTATCCGTTTTTTTTAGAATTAATGACGTCCTTCCGCTACATGAGATATCAGTGTTCTTTTTATTATTATCAGACAATTTTCTGTACACTACTTTTTTGGTCTTTTTAAACCTCTTTCCTTGATTCACTTTATTAATAATGTTGTTTTTGTCAGCCTTTATATTATCATTTTTTGAATTTGGAAGAGATAGCTCCACCAAACTTTCATTCTTGAAATTTGGAGCTGTATCTATCCACGATTCAATGTTTAAATCTTCATGTAAAGAGTTTCTAAAGGTTATTTCCGATTGAATCATTAATAAATATTTTTTCTATATAATAAAAGTATCCCGCGGTAATATATTTTTTGATAATTAAGAGTTGCGTAAATAAATGCTACTCAATGAGTTATTTATGGTATATTAAGAGCGGAATCTACATGCGATAAGATAAACCACATAAGAAATGTAAGGTAAATTTTATATTTATATATCAAATTTTCTCTAGTTATCTATACTGAAAAACTGTCCGTTATTCACTTGCGTTGCAATTTTTGTTTCAAGTGCTAGTGTCCTAAACATACTTGCAATATTGTCATGTGGATTACTATTATTTATTCCGAATGGAGAATAACTTCCCGTAGAATTTATGTGGTTATCTTCTTCACCGGTATTTTGGGTTGTTATTGTCTGTATTCCCAAACTAGGAAAGTTACTCGTAACCGAGTTCATTTTGCTTTGAGAGGATTTTTTTGTGTCTTGAAGGCCAACTTTTTTTCCTCTTCGACCAATATTTGGCATTTCATTTGTGTTTGTTATGGATTCAGAAAACAACCATGAAATAGCACGTCTAACCTCTATTAAATTTTGTGACAGAAATTTTATAGAGGAAACTCTAGAACACCATTTGATATGATATTCCGCATGTGGACCACAATAAAGCACAACCCCAAGGAAATTTGACAACTTTTTTTTTGATATTTCTTCTGTTAACCTTTCATTTAGAGCTACGTCTGCAGATGTGACAATCAACCTTTTACAACCATCAAGTTCATTGTTAACATCCAACAACTCCTTACAATTGTCTGCAATGAAAACATATGCTCCAAGTGCCTCTACCTCTTTTTTAAAATTTTTTGCAACATTAATCCCCAAATTTGCTCTTAAAAATAGCACAATCGACTTTACTTTGCCTTTAACTTTTACTTCACTGTTATGAAAATAGTGATTTGCAATAAAATTGGAATTAATTAATGAAGGTAGAAAATTATCTTTATTATAATAATCACTGCAAGTAGACTCAGCGTCTTTTCTATTATTCATTCTGTTTATATTAGTAGCAATATTAGATTGCATACATTCTTCAAAGTATTTAGTGTGTTCAACACCGCCGAAGGTTATCCAATTATTAATTCCATTAATTTCGTTTTTTTTACTTAAAATAGATGAAATATCTTCATTGTTAAATGTATTATCACTATAATAATAACAATAGCTTTCAAAATCAAGGTCAACCGTATTTCCAGTGGGTAAAGATAGTGCCAATGTTTCATTCTCCGAAATACCCTGGCTAAACGAGTTCAAATTAATTAATTTTTCAATATTAAAACCTGACATATCTTTATTTTTCTGACTTAGCTTTGTTACCAATATTAATCATTCAAGGTTTTTTGCATAGAAGGTTATGCAACTTTAAAAGTAATGCATGTGAATATTTTAGTGCATGCACGCACATACCTAGTCTGAATATATTTTTTTCAATAAATTAGAAATGATTGGAACTTTTTAGAAATAATGTTTACAACTCGTAATTGATGGGTTTGATTTAAACCCATATCCCCCGAGTTTATTAATGAAAATTTATTATTTCAGTGGTTAAGGATTAATTCTCTTCTTTTAATGAGCTAGAAATATGGGAACTAGATATTGAAAATTGTTTGTCTTCAAAACTATCGAAATTTGAATCAAATGAACTACAACTGC
Source organism: Cryptosporidium sp. chipmunk genotype I (assembly GCF_004936735.1). NCBI lineage: Eukaryota > Apicomplexa > Conoidasida > Eucoccidiorida > Cryptosporidiidae > Cryptosporidium > Cryptosporidium sp. chipmunk genotype I. Next base: position 121,379 of record NW_027125593.1, read on the forward strand.
ATGTATCAGAATACTCATCACTTTCATCGCTTAATACTGGACGGTTCCCTAATCGGAACCAAGGTAAAATTGCTTTGTTAATCATAGTTTGTAAACTCCTTGCACTCTCAAATTCCTCAGAAAAAGATTGATTCAGTACTGCATCTTCACATTTCTCAAAATTGTTAGGCTGATATATCATCAATATTAACGGAATTATATATTTTCTTATAATACTTTGGAATGCAGAGGTAGGGTCATTTCCGCAAGATGCTTCACCACAATAAAGTAATGTTTCCTTAAATTCCCAATAGTCTAAACCTTTTGGATTAGTAATTACGGCAGAATAACACCTTTCTAATTGAACGGGAGTAAGATATTCCTCAAAATTCCCTCCTAACAAACCAGAATCGTTCATTAAATTGTAAAACTGACGATAAGAAAGCCTATCGTTATTGGGCCCAGAATAATAAACAAAGATCCTATATAACTTTTTGTCGTCCTCTTGATTAATACTTGTAAGTGCTATTAAAATTTCTGATTCCGGATCTGAACTTTTTTGAATAGTTTTTTTTTGAGAGTTTTTCCTTTCATTTTTTTTTATAGATTGCTGATTTATTTCACACAATTCTGGCTTTACAACAATATCCTGAAGTTTTGGTTGATCTTGAATGTTATAAATATTTAAATAATCAAATACTTGATTTTGATGTTCTTCATTGGAAGGTTCATCGAATTCTTTTTGGATATTTGTTAAGTTTAACTCTTGTTCAATGTCACAATAGCAACTGGCATCTGAAACAGAATAAGTTGCATCTACTGCTACACTATCTACAATTTGCTCCATTTGAGTAGAACCATCCCTGAATTCAGCACTTATCTGGATATCTTTATCTTTTCTTTGCATTGCTGGGTCATTCACTTGAATGCATCTTTCAGATTTAACTAACTTGTTTGAAATGATATCAACATAATCACAACTAAGTAGAAAAGAAACCACTAAATTCAACTTTTCATTTTCAGTTGCCCCAGTTGATTTGAACTTAAACTGGGAAAAGCGATGCAAGAGCTTGAGAAAAGAATTGTATTCTATTTGTCTCTCCTCAATAGGTAAATTCTCTTGGCTTGAAGGAAACATCCTACCCAAAGTATCAATGGGTTTGCTTTTATGATAAAGTTTACTGAAATGAAGCATACTTGCAAATTGATTACATTTTAGATAGATTGAATTATTGGAAAAGTAGTAAAATAAACTTTCTAGATCCATATTTAATCTACATGGAACAGAAATAATAACTTCATTATTTTCATCTTTAACAACTTTTATTAAATTTGATCTTAAGTAAACATCATATTTGACTTCCTTCTCCAAATTTTCATTGTCTTTAATATTTAATAAATAGTCAGCTTTTCCTGTAATAAATAAATTCTTATCTTGTTTATTTTCTTGATTCACTTGTATTTTTTTTTCTTCAAGTACTTTAAAATCTTTCGAATTAACTTTATTTTTTGGTTTATATTTTATATTTTCTTTATTTGTTCTAATTTCTCCAATAGAATCTTTATTTGATAGGCCAATACTTTGATTATCAAACCTATTTATTAATGAAAATTTCTTCAAATTAATACTGCCACTATCGTTTTTAATAGTTAAATCCCCTGAATTATATTTGATTGTATTACTTGATTTCGCAATATTATCAAAATTTGAGTTTACCTTAATATTCAATTTTTCACAGTTATTTAAACTAATTTGTTTGTTTATTATTTTAAATTTCGAATTATTGGACTTTATATCAGAATTTTTTATCTTTAAACTTGAGTCATTGTTATCGGAAACTTCTGAATAAAGCTTTGATGAGTGACCATTGGACAAGAATAATGAAGAATAAAGAGAAGACTTCAAATTATTTGTACTCATTTAACCAATTTATCCATTTGTTTTTTCTTAAAATAAAATTGCACACAATTTAAGGACACACAATCCACAATAAAAAAATATTTAAAATACTAAATTGTAAAATTATTTTAATAATATTTTGGTAAATCTATTTATTGATTTTCTTAATGATCAGCTATTAAATATTTATTAAATTGTCTTTTTAGTGAATATAAATTAATCTTATTTTAATTCAATTTTTTCTAACAATTTTTCTCTGTCTATTGATCCTTTAAATGTTTTTGGGATAGTTGTCTCTATTATTTTGTATGGAATATATGATTTCGGTATTTTGGAATAATTAAGCTCGGTCCTTATAAACTCTTCTAAATTTTTACTGCCTTCGAATGGTTCATAAATAAACACTACTTTATCATCCTCTGAAAATTTGTCATCTTTATTACAGATAACGGTAGAAAAAAAGCTTGTAGGAAACTTTTTTTTGTTTAAATTCTTTAAGGTACTTACAATTCTGTCGTTGATTTCCTCAGAACTATATTTTACGCCTCCAATTTTGATTATTGAAGAAGATCGAGATAACCAAAATAAAAATACATTATCTACAAAGATATTATTTTTACAGCATGCACAAGAATTTAGCTTTTCTTCAATAATTATATTGATATCTTTATTTATGTGAACTACCTGCCTTCCTTCCCCTAATATGTGCACAGTTGATGAATTTGAATTGTTTTTAATTTTTCCAGCAATCCAATAGCCTTGATCTCCCAACCCAATATACCAAGGATGGTTGTCACAAATAAACAACTTATTGCATATTTGTGTAGTAAAGTCCATGTTATTATTTTTAACTAGTTCTTTTGTAATTAATACATTCTCGTGATTAATATAGCCACTCATTATAGTTTTTCCACGGCAAATGATGTGGCCAACTTCAAATTCACTTGTTGGGACAAGAAAGTCATTCGTATTGATGTCTATTGACTTTACAACAAAAACTTCTGCAAATGGTTGGATAGATCTACCAATAAAGTACCCATCTTTTTTTTTTGTTGATTTAGAACAAATTTCATTGTATTCAGTTTTCATTTTAAAAAATGTGTTGAGCAATGAATTATTCATCAATAAATCGGTTCCACATAATTGTAAACATGTTTCCGTTGATCCAAATCTAATTCGTGGAATTTTTCCATTGAACAATTTTTTAAATTCATTGATTAAATCATTTGATACAGCTGATGAACCAAAAAAAAAATTAACTGATGGATGGGATAAATTAGTTAATATTTCGTTGCTATCTTCAAAATAATTATTTTCAACCATCGAACAAAAGTATTCAAAATGTTTTGGAACTAACGGAATAATCATACTGAAATTATTACCATAATTATTTATTGAGATTTTGATTGTTTCATTCAATATTTGCCAATAATCTTTAGAATATTTATGTATTAATATCAGTTTTGATGAGTTCCTAATACAATATTCAGTAAAACAGGTACTGTTTACATGATGTAGCGGGTTTGTAATAACAAATATAGATTTTATATTGTTGTTATTATTACACAAAATACTCAAAGTATTGATCATTCCCAAATAATTGGCAAAAGTTAGTTTTACTCCTTTAGGCTTCCCTGTTGATCCAGAGGTAAATACAATATTTCTAACTTTTGAATAATTCTCTAATTTTAATATTTCTGGTTCTTTTTCTACTTTAGTTGAAGTATTATTAATTTCATTGAATGAATGTGTAGTTTCAATGTTATTAATAGACTGATTAATTGTTGAGATTTGGGATTTATTTGATGTATTCGTATGTTCTTGAACTTTATCGATTCCGATTTTATTTGCTGCAAACAAGTTTTCTACATAATTTTCGGAATACATAGAAAATTTCTGAGAATTAATATTAATCAATTCACTTTTTGCAAAATTAACCGAATTTAAATTTTGAGTTATTTCATTTGAGATTAAAATCTGATCTGAGGGTAGAAGGAAAATTCTTTTGTTGTATTTAGTCAAAAAATTATTTGATATTTCATCAATAAATGATTTAGGAATATCAAAGTCAAAAAGCAGGATCTTGCAATCAGCAACAAATAATTTATATGATATAATTTCTGGATTATCAATCGTATAATTTAAAAAAACAGGTATAAAAATGTTATTACTGTAACATACTTCTCTAAATATTAAATCTCCTATTTTATTTCCATCCCATAAAGTGCCCACTTTAATTGTATTACTGCCACAATTATTCTCTTTAATTCGATTCAAATTTACAAAGTTATTGAGTTTAATAGACATAAAGTAATGAAAATAATCAAATAAATCTTTTAAAATACAAGTTTTGTCAAATCTTTTACCGTTTTTTTTCCAATATTCGATACTGAATTCCTTTGTTTCATGATTACATATTTTCCCTTCTGATTGATAACATATTGAGTTGTACTCAAAATTTACATATTTTCTTTGGGCTTCCGTAATGTTTGTAACTTTCATCTTTAATTTTATAAACTTTGTATTTAAATTTAAAGTAAATCTTACAAAATTACGCACATGGAAAAAATAAGAAAAAAAATTCATATTTTCTGAAACGAATATTGAATAAATATCCGGTTATTTTATTTATTGATACATTCATCAACGATTTTTTGTGCTTCTGGTGTGATTTCATTTTTCATAAGTGAATCTTCAAGAATTCTCAATTTTTTAATGTCGTTACAAAGAGAGATCGCTATTTTAATATTGTTAAATTGAATATGACTCGGTTTATTCTCTGGTGAATATAATGTTGTATTTATTCTTGAAGGAAAAAAATTATTTATCATTTTTACAGAGCTATTTTCAAAATTTTTGACAGAGTATTGAACTAATAACTCTTTTCCAATACTGTTAGTTTCAAAAAATAATTCAGATGCGCTCCTATCTACTTTACTAATTTTTTGAAAGTCCAGATAAATTAAATTAGGAAGCATCCCTATTAAAATTGTTTTGTAATTAGGAACTTTTGTAATTGGATTATTAATCAATGACAATCTTTTCAAATTTCTTAGAAAAAATATTGCTGATATTGACTCAATATTACTGAGCTTATTGTTAGTTAGAACTAAACTCTCAAGATTTGGCAAACTCTTAGTAAATCCACACTCAATGAATTCAATTTGATTGTTACATGCAATAAAAGTTGACAGTCTATTTAAATTCGAAATGTGGGTAAGAGAAGAAATTGAGTTATCACTTAAGTCAATACATTCAAATTGATCTTTTAGTATTCCAGTATTATCAAACGTCCTAATTTTTGAATTTCTTATATTAAATGAGTATGACTCATTTATTTTATTCAAGAAAATAGTTGATAATTGAGTCAATAAGGTATCCATTATCAATGACTATGTTTGAATGACTGGGATATTATTTGAAAAAAATTGTTTTAATCATTTCTTTAAGTCAAACATTTTCGCGCTTTGCAATCATTGGGTGGGTCAATAAGGTTGTATTTAAATAATTGACTTTTCAAAGTTAAACATTCTTTAGTTTAAAATTATAAGGGCAGTTTTAATTATTTAGATTTTTTGAAATTGTTCGTAAGTAAGCAGTTCTCGAAGATAAATGCTCTTAATTAATTAAGACGACCCAAAGTATGTATTTCAAAAACGCTGTTCAAAATGAACAAACAAGTCAACAAAATTTGGGAATAAAACACTTAAATTGGTCTAAGTTAAATGAAACTCGATATTGCAAGCGTTCAAAAATAAATGGTAATCAGGTTGTGAGAAAATCTAAGTTGCCACCTGAACATTTAAGGAAACTAATAAATGTTCATGGAGATATGTCATCGAGGAAGTTTCAAAATGAAAAAAGAATTTATTTGGGTGCACTGAAATATATCCCTCATTCAATTTTTAAGTTGTTAGAAAATATACCAATGCCTTGGGAAAGAGTAAAGTATGTAGATTGTTTGTATCACGTCACAGGTGCAATAACTTTTGTTAATGAGATACCATGGGCTATTGAACCAATTTATATTGCACAGTGGTCTACAATGTGGACGATGATGAGAAGGGAAAAACGGGATAGGAAACATTTTAAAAGGATTCGTTTCCCACCGTTTGATGATGAAGAACCACCAATAGATTATTGTGAAAATATTTTAGGTGTTGAACCACTTGATTCTATACAGATAGCTTTGGATAACGAAGAAGATATTTCTGTTTATGAATGGTTCTATTTAGATTCCAAAGAACAATTTAAATATCTTCACAAAAAAGGGAATTATAGAAAACACAAATGGTATTTAACATTGGAACAACTCGGTACTCTTTATAGATTATCCATGCAAATATTACCAATTATATTTGACAATAACTCTTATTATCTATTTAACAAAGATGCTTTTTTTACTGCAAAAGCCCTAAATATTGCAATTCCGGGTGGGCCTAAATTCGAACCACTTGATAGCACTTCATTTTATGAAGACGAAGACTGGAATGAATTTAACGATCTTAACCGAGTAATCTTCAGATCAATTACGAGATCTGAATACAAAATAGCCTTTCCGCATTTTTATAACTCATTACCTAAATTTGTTTCAACATCAGTCTATCATTACATAATTAATACATTTGCAAAGCCAGATAATCCAAACTCTTCAATTTTCGAGTTCAATGAATATTACCATCCAATTTCACCAAATGAATCCCTCTTAGAAAATATCTACCAAACCTCTGATGAGAAAATATATGATATTAAAGTTCATTTCACCCCTTTTTTCAATGAATATAGCCTTGAGACTAGTTCCACATCTAATGGAATTTTATTATTTTGGTCACCATTTCCATTTAATGTTAGATCAGGCTCAAGAAGAAGGAATTATGACATTTCGCTATTAAAAGAATGGTACAAAAATAACAATATTTCTTCTGAACAACCAGTTAAGATTCGTATTTCACATCAAAAATTATTAAAAAGCTGGATATTGAACTCTCTACATAACAAAATTGCTAAGAATTGTAAAAAACGGAATTTTCTAAAAATATTGCAAAATACAAAATTCTTTCAATCAACTGAAATGGATTGGGTAGAGGTTGGACTTCAGGTATGTAAACAAGGATATAACATGCTAAATTTACTAATACATAGAAAAAATCTAACGTATTTGCATTTAGACTACAACTTCAATCTCAAACCAATTAAGACATTGACAACTAAAGAAAGGAAAAAGAGTAGATTTGGAAATGCCTTTCATCTTTGCAGAGAGATATTAAGGTTAACAAAGTTAGTAGTTGACTGCCATGTCCAGTATAGACTAGGGAATATTGATGCATTTCAACTTGCAGATGGATTACAATATATTTTTAATCATGTAGGTCAACTTACTGGGATATATCGATATAAATATCGAATTATGAGACAAGTTAGAATGTGCAAAGATATAAAACATATTGTCTATTATAGATTTAATACTGGTTCAGTGGGGAAAGGCCCTGGAGTTGGATTCTGGGAACCAAGTTGGAGAATTTGGATATTTTTTCTTCGTGGGATAATACCAATTCTTGAACGTTGGATTGGAAATTTATTATCTAGGCAATTTGCAGGGCGTCAGAATGCGAATCCATATAAATCCATTAGTAAGCAAAGAGTTGAAAGCCATTTTGATCTTGAGTTAAGGGCTGCTGTGATGCATGACATACTTGATATGATGCCCGAACAGCTTCGATCTAGTAAAGCACGTTCAATATTACAGCATTTGAGTGAGTCATGGCGATGTTGGAAGGCAAATCTTCCTTGGAAAGTTCATGGAATGCCACCTGCAGTAGAAAATATTATTTTGAGGTATGTGAAATTAAAGGCAGATTGGTGGACGAACTCGGCATATTTTAATAGGGAAAGGATTCGAAGAGGGGCAACAGTTGACAAAACTGTGGTAAAAAAAAATCTAGGTAGATTAACAAGATTATATATTAAGGCAGAACAAGAAAGACAGATAAGCTACTTAAAAGATGGCCCCTATATATCGAGTGAAGAGGCTGTTGCAATTTATACTACAGCAGTTCATTGGTTAGAAAGTAGGAGATTTATTCATATTCCATTTCCTCCATTAAATTATAAACACGATACGAAGTTACTTATTTTGGCATTAGAAAGGCTCAAAGAAGTATACAGTGTAAAATCAAGACTTAATCGTTCACAACGCGAAGAATTGACATTAATTGAGAACGCCTATGATAATCCACATGAAACTCTTGCTAGAATAAAAAGACATTTATTAACTCAAAGAACATTCAAAGAAACAAATATAGAGTTTATGGACTTGTATTCTCACTTAATACCTGTTTATGAGATAGACCCATTGGAAAAAATCACTGACACATATTTAGACCAGTATTTATGGTATGAATCTGATAACAGGAAACTGTTTCCAAACTGGGTAAAGCCATCGGATAATGAACCACCACCATTACTTGTGTATAAACTATGTAATGGAATAAATAATCTTGATGGATTTTGGAAGTTCGAAGATGATTCAGTTGGCCTTTTGGTTGAGACTCAATTTGAACAGATAATGGAAAAAATTGACTTAACGTTGCTAAATAGACTCTTAAGATTAATTACCGATCATAATATCGCTGATTATATTACAAGCAAGAATAATATTAATGTAGCGTATAAAGACATGAATTATTTAAATTCTTATGGAATTATTCGGGGTTTACAATTTTCTTCATTTGTTTGTCAATATTACCTTTTGATTATTGATTTGTTATTACTTGGATTGAGTCGAGCAAATCAAATTGCAGGGCCACCAAGCCACCCTAATGAGTTTTTAAAGTATTCAGATAAAAAGATAGAGATGGCCCACCCAATTAGATTGTATTGTAGATTTGTTGACAAGTTATACATAACAATTAAACTTAGTAAACAAGAAATAAAAGAAATTATTCATCGATATTTATCTGAAAATCCAGAAATTAACAACAATCAAAATTTAATTGGATATAACAACAAAAAATGTTGGCCGAGAGAATGCCGTATGAGATTAGTTAAGAATGATGTAATTATAGGTAAGAGCGTTTATTGGGAACTATCCAATCGTCTTCCGAAAAGTATTACTACATTAGAGTGGGAAAAATCATTTGTTTCTGTATATTCTAAAAACAACCCAAATCTATTATTTTCACTGGCTGGGTTTTCAGTGAGATTACTTCCCACTTGCAGGATAGGAAAAAGATCTTTTGAAGAAAACAACACTTCTTTTATTGGTAATGAAGATTCTCAATATTATACTAGAGAAAGTACATGGCAATTGAGCAATAACATTACAAAGGAAATTACATCTTATGTCTTTTTAATGGTTGACGAATCAGAAATTAGAAATTTCGAGAATAGAGTTAGGCAGATTCTTATTACTTCAGGATCTGCAACATTTACTAAGATTGCAAATAAGTGGAACACATGTTTGATTGGACTAATGACATATTTTAGAGAGGCAGTTATTTATACTGAAAAGTTATTGGACTTACTTGTAAGGTGCGAAAACAAAATTCAGACTAGAATAAAAATAGGGCTCAACTCAAAAATGCCAACAAGATTTCCACCTGTGGTTTTTTATACGCCTAAAGAGCTTGGTGGACTTGGTATGTTATCAATGGGACATATATTAATTCCACAAAGCGATTTACGTTTCAGTAAACAAACTGATTTAGGAACAATTTCACATTTCAGAGCCGGAATGACTCATGACCAAGACGAACATATCCCTAATTTGTATCGTTATATTCAGACATGGGAAAGCGAATTTATAGAATCTCAACGTGTCTGGCTAGAATATTCATTGAAAAGGCAGCAAGCTCAGTTACAAAATAAGAGACTTACACTGGAAGACATAGAAGATAGCTGGGATAAAGGAATTCCAAGGATAAATACTCTATTTCAAAGAGATAGGCATACTCTAGCTTATGATAAAGGGTGGAGAATTAGACAGGTTTTTAGGCAGTTCCAAATATTAAGAAATAATCCTTTCTGGTGGACTCACCAAAAACATGATGGTAAATTATGGAACTTAAGCAACTATAGAACTGACATGATACAGGCATTGGGTGGTGTCGAGAGTATTTTGGAGCATACCTTATTTAAAGGCACATATTTTTCAACTTGGGAAGGACTTTTCTGGGAGAAATCGTCAGGTTTTGAAGAGAGCATGAAATATAAAAAACTAACTAATGCACAGAGAAGTGGACTAAATCAAATTCCAAACCGTAGATTTACTTTGTGGTGGAGTCCCACAATTAATCGTGCGAATGTTTATATTGGTTTTCAAGTACAACTGGATTTAACTGGTATTTTCATGCATGGAAAACTTCCGACGTTGAAAATTTCATTAATCCAAATTTTTAGAGCCCATTTATGGCAAAAAATACACGAATCAATTGTAATGGATATTTGCCAAGTTTTAGACAATGAAGTTGACGCACTAGGGATTGAAATGGTACAAAAAGAGGCTATTCATCCCAGAAAAAGTTATAAAATGAATTCTTCTTGTGCTGATATTTTGCTATTATCATCTTATAAATGGACAGCAACAAACCCATCTCTTTTACTCGACAAGAAAGATGATATTTCCTCCGATTCATTAATTAGCACTAACAAATTTTGGATTGATATTCAGCTAAGATGGGGAGATTATGATTCACATGATATAGAAAGATATTGCCGTGCAAAGTTCCTCGATTATACTAGCGATGCAATGTCTATTTACCCTTCTCCTACAGGGGTATTGATTGCAGTTGATTTAGCTTATAACCTTTATTCTGCGTATGGAAATTGGATTCCAGGGCTTAAAGAACTAATCCAGAAAGCTATGGCAAAAATTATGAAGTCAAATCCTGCATTGTATGTTTTAAGGGAAAGAATAAGGAAAGGACTCCAACTGTATTGTTCTGAGCCTACTGAGCCATATTTAAATAGCCAAAATTATAGTGAACTGTTTAGCAACCAGACAACCTGGTTTGTAGATGATACAAATGTATATAGAGTTTCAATTCATAAAACATTTGAAGGTAACCTAACTACAAAACCAGTAAATGGTTGTATATTAATACTTAATCCATGCAATGGAAAGTTATTTATGAAAGTAATACATACTTCTGTTTGGGCTGGTCAAAAAAGACTTTCACAATTAGCTAAATGGAAAACAGCTGAAGAAGTTGTTGCACTTATCCGGTCTTTACCTATCGAAGAACAGCCAAAGCAGGTAATAGTTACAAGGAAAGGTATGCTCGATCCTCTAGAAGTTCACTTACTTGATTTTCCCAATATTGTCATTAAAGGTTCAGATCTAAGCCTTCCGTTTCAGGCACTCCTTAAGATAGAAAAGTTTGGAGATTTAGTGCTTAAGTCTACGCAGCCATCAATGGTGCTTTTTTCCCTATATGATGATTGGCTTAAAACGATTTCTCCATTTACAGCATTTAGCCGATTAGTGTTAATTTTAAGATCAATGCATATAAACCCCGAAAGAACAAAGGTTATTCTCAAACCAAATAAAAATATTATTACAATGTATAATCATATTTGGCCTTCATTAACAGATGAAGAATGGGCTAACGTTGAAGTTGCACTGAAAGACATAATATTAGATGATTATTCCAAAAAAAACAATGTACACATATCTGCTTTGACACAGAGTGAAATAAGAGATATAATATTAGGAATGGAAATAACTCCTCCCTCAGTTCAAAGACAACAAATCGCAGAAATTGAAAGACAGGTTAAGGATCTTGCAAACAAAACAACTGAATGTTCAGAAGTTACTAGTTTAACTACTAAGACGGTAAATGTTCATGGCCAGGAAATTGTTGTCACGACTCAAACACAGTATGAACAGAAAACTTTCTCTTCAAAAACTGACTGGAGAGCAAGAGCTTTAGCTTCAACAACCTTAAGCTTAAGAAGCAACAATATTTATATTTTATCTGATGATTCAATTTTTAATATTTCAAATGACCCAATTATTCCATATATTATTCCAAAGAATTTACTAAAAAAATTTATTGAAATTTCAGATTTAAGGACACAGATTGGGGCATTTATGTATGGTAAAAAAATAATTGAACCAGCCGGAAAAGAAAAATACTATTCAGAAAATAGTTGTGAACTGGAAACTGTTATAGAAATAAGATGTTTAGTATTAGCTCCTCAGCATGGTAATCAAAATTCTACCAATATGACTGATATTTTGCCAAAGAACCCGGAAATTTTAGATTTGGAATTCGTTGGATTAATAAAAACTAAAGTTCAAGAAGAGTTTTCTGTAGCTATTTCTGATATTGATTACTTATGGAGGATTTCTCAAAACAATTTAGATGTTCAATTAGACAATATTGCATTTGTAAGCTGCTGCTTTACTCCAGGGTCTACTACCCTTTCTGCAGTTAAAGTGAATCGCGATTGTATCAATTGGTATAAAAATAACATTGAAAATACAGAATTTAGCTATGAAAATTTTAGAAATTGCACATCCGACTATACAGAAAAGGTAAAGCTGGTACTTTCAGAAACTTATAATGGATTTTTTTTAGTTCCAGAAGACGGAGTATGGAGTTACAATTCCATGGTGGTTAAGTATAGCAATTCCTCTAAATGCTCATATAAAGTAGACAATCCTAATGCATTTTACGATGAGGTTCACAGGCCACAGCATTTTTTGCAATTTGCATATTTAGAAAATATAGATGATCTTGACGAGTATGGACTTTTAGAAATAGATGAGATTTTTGAGTAGTTTTTTTATATTATTTTTTAAATAATTATTCTATTTTTTTCCGCTCCAAAAAGTCATTTCATGCAACCTCGTATAATTAGCCACCCCACTTTCACTTGACCTTCAATACCTCTTTCATGAATTAAAACCTTTTTAATATGATTAGAACTAGAAAATTGAACTTAAAGTAATGGAATGTGTAATAAGATAGTTTATTTACTTTTATTGAATTAAGTTGAAAGATGTATCAAGTTCCAACTGTACTTAAGAGTTCAAAATCGTGGTCAAATTCAACACAGAGATCTGAATATAACAAAAATTCGAATAGTTGGATCGACTTTAATCTTAATATTGAAAAATTGAGTGGTGGTTGTTCGAATTCTAGTTTTATTGGCAAGTTTGTAAATACAGATCTTTCTAGAAGCTGTTATAAAAGTACTGATAAACCAGAAAAATATCGCACACAAAATGAAAGGTTAATTCAAAATTCATTGATAACAAATGAAAATAAAGTTTCAAAGCAAAAAATAATCAATTCAAAGTCAATTAAGACTGACTTTAAAACAGCTTTACTTCCTAATTCATCTTATGTTAATGGGCAAAGACATCTAGTTCCTTTAGCTAATAATTTAAATCTATTTGAAACTTTCGAAGTTGAGGTTAGAGACTCTTATACAAACAAGCCACAAATAATTAATAACAAGTTGGTGCATTACCTGAATTATTCCAACAAAAAGATAATTAACTCATCAAATAATAATTGTACGCAGTTTTTACCCATAGCTTGTAATAATTTATTTCGTGCAACTTCTTTTTTAGAAAGCAGGCCAAATTTGAATTATTCAAACAATAACTCAAGTTTTTTACGAAAAAATTCAAATTTTATATCAGAAAATTATAAAGGCAACAGTATAAAATCTTATAACCTCTTATCTTGCACTCAAGAAAAAAATTACAGTTCGAATAGTCTATCAAACAACCAATTAAAAATTGGTTATTCAGCAAATCAAGAAAATTCGGCATCATTGAGCAACAAGCCAAACAACTCAAAAATACCTAATTTTCTCAGCTCTAAATTGTTTATAAGAAGTTTTCCAAAAGTTTCGATCAATAATTTGAATTCAAAACCAATTTACCATATAGATAGTCTCGAATCCAATCATAATGAAGCAGAAGTAAATTTGACTAGTATAAAGATTTTTTCGATACTTGGAGTTGGGTCAACTAGTTTAGTTTATTCAGCATTTTGGAGAGGGACTGAAGTTGCTGTGAAAATTTTGGGCAGCTATCCAAAAATTACCGAATCATCTGATAGTTATTACTTGAAGTTAAGTATAAATAAAATGATTCAACCAATGGAGATTATTAAAAAGGATTCCCAACGTTATTTGGAATTCAAAAATGAGATTAGAATAATGAATTTGTTACGGCATCCGAATATAGTACAGTATATGGGAGGTAACATTAGTTCAAATCCACCATTTTTGATTTGCGAGTTTTGTTCGGGTGGCACCCTTTTTAGCCTATTACATGGTGATTCAAAAAAATGTTTAGAATCTAACAGCTTTGCTTTCTCTGGGCCATCTGTTAACTTATCTTTGTATCAGAGGATAAAAATTTTGCAAGATATAGCTCGAGGGATCCATTTTCTACACTCTGCAAACCCTCCAATAATTCACAGGGACATTAAATCACTGAATATTTTCTTGTCATTGCCAATCAAATCTAATGCCGATATCCCGATTGCTAAAGTTGGGGATTTTGGTCTTTGCCAACAGCTACTCTCAAAAAAAGGATTTGCTGATGGGTCTGGAAATTTGGTTGGTACATATCAATGGATGGCACCTGAAGTGTTAACAAACCAAATTTATAACGAATATATAGATGTATATAGTTTTGGAATGATCATGTATGAAGTTCTTTCAAACAAGACACCTTTTTTTGAGTTAGGAGTTGATGTAAGCCCAGAAATATTGGCTGATGAAATTATTAGAGGTATCAGACCTACATTAAAGTATATAGTTAGCGATGCACCCGTCGAAATTAAAAACATAATGATGCGATGCTGGGATCCACAGCCTTCCAAGAGAGGGTCGATGCTTGTTATAATTAATGAGTTACAGAATTTTATGGAAAAAATAGTAAATTAATTATAAGGGAAACTAATAAATTTGACTTAATATTTATTGGTTTGGTGAGTCAAAATGAAACTATTTTTTCTAATTTCCTACTTAAATTGAGAATTGCTTGCTTATTTGTAGAAATTAAATTTTCATTTGAGCATTTAGACTTTAGAATAACTAGTATATGGTCATTACAATTATTATTAAAATTTATGTCTTTAAATTCGGTCTGAACAAGAATCACTACTTCGTCCGCTTTAAGAGGGTTGAAGGTGCACATATAGCAGCTAATATAAAGTGTATTGTAAAGTGTGGGGGGATTTGAATTTAAAGAGCCAATATTCATATGTTGTATAATTTCCAATATTGATTTAGATGAAAAACACTCAATCACTTTATTGACCAGAACAGTTGCTTTATCGCTTGACAAAGGCATGTCCAAGCTATTAGATGTAGGCTCGATAATTGGTACTTGGTACGAAATACTAACTAAATCTTTGTTCTCTAGAGGATAAATGTACTGCATTATACGAGCTTCTGCTTTAGTGTGTTTTTGTGCCTTAGTAAAATCCAATTTTCTAGGAGCATAATGTGAATCATTAACATTAGGACACCATGTATTTTCACGCCATTTAACAAGCTTAACTTCTACACATAAGGATTTTAACAAGTCAAGAAGGTCCTCTAGTTGGTTAATATTGACCTTACCTATTTTACTACATTCAAAGAAACTCATTTGTCTATGATAATAATTGATTATTAAAGCATTTAGGCGGCGAGGTAATATTAACCTTTATTCAAGCTGGCTTCAAAACCTTGAATTAAAACATGAAATAATGAACTTTGGGAGAAAACTTTATTTTTCAATCAGTTTGTTATTTAGGGAAATTATCCACAAATTTTTTAATGTTGACGAACAAATTTTTATGCTAGGGAATAAATATTCCCCAGAAGAGAAAGAACATTTTTTAGAGGCATTTCACAATATTATACTGTTCACATACAGAGATGAATTTAAAAAGATTATCATGACTAGGGATGAGATGCAACCAACAAAAAACTATTCAAATAGTACAACGTCAGATATTGGGTGGGGTTGTATGTATAGAGTAACCCAAATGTCAATAATTCATGGTATTTGTCAATTTATAAAAAAATTTTTGAGTGATTTAAATATTGAAAACATTTTGAATAACTTTCAAGATAATGAAAATGCAAAATTTTCAATTCATAATATGGTTAATGTTGGTTTAAGTGAATTTGGAGTTAATCCCACGTCTTGGATTGGCCCAACAACATCATCAATGATCGCAAATAAGTTAATAAACGATAATAGAAGTATCATATCTAATATTCAGATTGCGAGTATTAGCTATATAGAAGGCACTATTTATAGGGATCAGGCAGTTAAACACTTTTCAAAAATAGGGCCTGATAGCTGCACTTTTGTATGGCTTTGTATGAAGTTGGGAACGTCCAAATTCAACATTAATGCATATAAAAAAACAATAATTTCAATGAGTAATGTTCCACAGTTCATATGTATTATGGGGGGGAACAATTATTCAGCAAGTGCTATACTAATTGTCGCATTTAGCGACTCTTTTTTGTATTGCTTAGATCCACATATTAAAGTACTTCCAGCATTTTCTGATGAAAATTTTAGTAGGGATGACTTTATTCAAAAAATTCCAACAAGGATTTATTGGGAGGAACTGAACCCATCCTTATCCATGGTTTATATTTGTCGAAACCTAGAGGATTTTGACAATTTGTGCAGTGAATTAACTAGAATTAATTCCGATTTATTTGAAGTCATAAATAATTATGACTTTGCAGCAAAGAGTAGAATGGAATTCAATTCAGGATTTTTAATTGTATAATGCTGATAATTACCAGTTTTAAAAAATGGGGGTTGAACCTATTACTGCCAGCTCAGTTATCAAATAGGGGTATTCAAGACCACGAACATTGATATTTGGATGAGGAGTTACCGCAATGGAATATTGTAACTCCTTGATATCTTCCAAGGAACCAGATATCACTCTTCCGTCAGAGTCTTGTAAACAATTAATCTGCTGTGTTTTAAATGTAAAAATAAATGTTGGTTGACTTCTTTGTATTTTACTGTCTTTGAAAGAAAATATTAATTCAGAGCTTTTTGCTCCTCTTAATTCTATATCCCCCAATTGAAGAATTTTTGTATTTAAGCTGAGCCCCATCTTTTTAAGTTCTATTATGTTTGAGTAAAGCTGTCTAAATATTGCATCTCCGCAATGTAGTCTCAATTTGTGCTCGTCGCATTTAAGATATGATTCTATGAATTTTGGAAGAATATATACTTCAAAAATTGATATGAAGTCATTCAATTTAAATTTTGGATTGATTGTCTTCATTTCTTTAACGGCTCTAGATATTTCATTTCCACTAAATATAGTTTCAATATATTTGTTTTCAAATAAATTCCTCAATAATGGCATATCCTTAAGTTTTATACAAAACCTATCCCGTAACGAATAATTATGTATTATAACAGAGTATTCTATTCCAGGAACTTCAGTTTCACCTTCAATATTCAAATTTCTGATTTTCTTGTCACTAACGTTGATTTTGCCAATTGTGTTTTCTTCAATACGATCTGACTTCCAGTTTGAAAGCTCTTTTTCTATTTTTATTCTGTTTGTTTCGTCATCTAGTACATTTTTTATTATTTTTAAGTGCTTTGAAAAAAAGTTATCTGCAAGTAGTCGAGAGAAAATTGAAGAAATTTTAGCTGTAAGAAATTTAACATGGTATAAAAATTTATTTATTTCATACAACTTTGTAATATTTAAGGAATTATTTGAAAAATAGAAGCTTCTCAATCGCAAATTATTTTGAAATTTGAAATATAAATCATCAAATTTTCTTTTCAAAAGTTTAATATCATCTTGGAGTAGTTTGTCATTCTTAATTTCATTTTTTAGTTTTAAGATAAATTGATTATAATATGAATTAATTGGTACGTAAAATCTTCGTTTTATAAGATTCAAATCACTAAGTCGAGTAAAATGCATATAATATTCGTTACTCCGATAAAATAAGGATATATTTCTGCATGTAGAAGTCTCTCTTGCAAAGTTGTATCTGAAACCATTGACGCAAATTTTTTTTAAGGCATAATTACTAAACACTTCCATTAAGAAGCATTAATGTCTAGAATGTTAAATGAATTATACAAACAAAATTAAGATCAATGATTCGTTGGTTTGGTTTCATTGAATCATGTTAAAATAAATCTTAATTTAAGCTTTAAATTAATAAGCAAAATAAATTACCGCTATGAAGCATGAAATTGTAAAATACGTGAATTTTTTTTTTTAATGAAAAGAGAAGATAAAAATGAAATTATAAATACAAATTATAGTGCACCTAAGCCTTGGATAGCCGAGGAGATTGATAACAGGTTAATAGAAAGAAACAGCATTTTTAATATTTGTGAAAATAAGTCTGAAAGAAATAAATGGTTTCAATTGATGAACATATTCTCAAAATATGGAGAAATAACCAGAGGTAACAAAATCAAATTGTTTGAAAATAGCCGGGATTCATATTTGTCAATGATTGAAAGTATTGATTCAGCGAAAAAGAGGGTATGGTTTGAAACATACATTTTTGAGGAGTGTGAAACTGGAGAAAACTTTGTTGATTCATTTTGTAAGGCTTCACGAAGAGGATGCGAAGTAATTTTATTATTAGATGCTTTTGGTAGCTATTATTTTCCTAAGAGATGGGAACAAAAGTTATTAAAAAATAACGTAAAGGTTATATGGTTTAATCCTATTTCTCAAATTTTTAAAGACACCCTTTTATTCAGAAATCACAGAAAGTTATTAATTGCTGATGAAAAAGCATTTTGCGGATCAATTAATATTACCAACCGAATTAATGACTCATCTTTGTATGACGAAATTAATATCCAAAATTACAACATAATACATAACTCAATAACACGACATTTTATTTTTTTATTTAAACAGATAATTTATTCAATTTCACCTATAAAGATCAATAAGCTTTGTTTTTACGATGTGCACGCAGAAATAAAAGGCCCTGCAACTTATGATCTCGGAAAAGTGTTTATCGACTCACTTAAAGAATCTAGATGTGGCTATATTCCAATAATGTTCCAAAGACCGAAGGAAATTAAGAATGGCACTATTTTACAGGTACTATATAGTAATACAAGAAGACAGCATAGGGGAATTCAAAATGTTTTAAATATTGCGACAAAAAATTCATGCAATTGTATATTCCTCACAACATCTTATTTTTTCCCTCCAAACTTTCTATGTAAAGCTATTCAAACTGCAATTAATAACAATGTAAAAGTTTCAATGTTATTATCAGGTAGATCAGATATTCCAGGAGATACAATTGCAACAAAGTATTTAATCAAAAGGTTCATTAATAACAATGCAAGATTTTTTTTCACAAGAAATATTCACTGTCACGCTAAGTACATTACAATAGATGGAATATGGTCATCTTTTGGAAGTTTTAACTGGGATGGATTTTCCGCGAATAGAAATTTGGAAGTTTCTGTGGCATCATTTGACCCAAAGGTTGCAAACCAATTTATGAAAATGCAGTCAAAAATGACACATTCATTTCAAAGTACAGAGCAAACTATAAATCAGTGGAGGGAACAATCTAAGTTCACAAGATTCTGCTCAAAGGCTGCATATATACTTATTAAACTTGTAAATAAGTATTTGTCATAGTATATTACAAACTTCAGCAACTGACATCTTTTTTTTTGCGGGTATATAATTGCGCCAAAATAGATGTCATATTTTACAGAGCCAAAGATTTTAGGTAAAGTAGTAAATAATCTTTGAAGATGAACGAAGATATTCCTGTCAAAAATAAGCAAATTATTTCTAAAAAGAGAAGGTATAGAAAGGATAAGCCATGGGATACTGATGATATCGATCACTGGAACGTTCCTAAATTAACGCCCGAGGATAATCCGCATGGTCTTTTAGAAGAAAGCAGTTTTGCGGTGCTATTTCCAAAATATCGTGAAAAATATTTGCGTGATATTTGGCCAGATATACGTAATGCTCTGAAAGGCCATCATATCAAATGTGAACTAGATTTAGTTGAGGGATCTATTACTGTTAGAACTACAGGTAAGACTTGGGACCCGTTTATTATTATACGCGCTAGAGATATGGTAAAGCTTTTATCAAGGAGCGTGCCTTTTCACCAAGCAGTTCGAATTTTGGGGGAGGGGGAGGATGATAATAATCTCGGATGCGACATAATAAAAATTGGACACAGGAATAAGGAGAAGATGGTTAAAAGGCGTCAGAGGTTAGTAGGTCCAAATGGATCTACATTAAAAGCTATTGAATTACTAACAAATTGCTATGTCTTGGTTCAAGGGCAAACAGTAAGTGTAATTGGCTCATATAAGAGCTTAAAGCTTGTACGCCGAATAGTAGAGGATTGTATGAATAATATACACCCAGTTTACCACATTAAAGAACTTATGATAAAGAGAGAATTAGAAAAGGATGAAAGATTAAAAGGAGAAAATTGGGATCGGTTTTTGCCAAAATTTAAAAACAAATGTGTAAAGAGGAAGGTGAAGAAACAAATTAAAAAGAAAAATAAGTCAATATTCCCACCAGAACCTACACCTAGAAAAGAGGATATATTACTTGAAACAGGTGAATACTTTTATACTGAATTGGAAAGAAAAGCTAAGAAGATTAAAGAAAAAATATCTGAACAAAAAGAGAAAAAGGAAAAAAAACAGAAAGAAAAAGAAAAGATGTATATTCCTCCTGATGAAAAATTAGTTTCGAAAAATGAAACAAATCACCCCAGCGAAATTAAATATAGAATCTTTGCACAGAATCGAGAGAAACGCAAAAAAGATTTATCAAATTTCGTTATTTAGATTAAATTATGATTTAAACTGTTCAATTAATTCTTGAATGATGTTTGTCGACTTATATTTCTTGTTTAATTTGATAATAACTTCTTTTATGTAACTGTATATTTCTTTTTTACTTAATTCGTGATTATTCATTCTATGGTTTTCTAACAAGTTAATTTGATCTATTATTGCAGACTCGGACCTAACTTGTCCAGATAGAAATTTAACAATTAGTGGAATAACCGCTTCAATTTTATAAAACTCGATGCATCTTTTAATTATTCTAACAAATTCTGTATTATATACCTCTTTGTATTTATAAATTATGAACTCATATACCTTTGTCGCCTTAATAGACTCCATTAAATATATTTCTTCTATTTGAGATATTCTTTTGAAATTAACTAATTCTTTCAATTTAGCTCCAATTTCAAAAAAAAACTTGGTATTGTCAGTTTTTATTAACTCATTTGAAAGTGCTGAAGCTAACATGTTTGAATTAGTTGAATAAATGATATAAGGAAGTATGTTGAAACCATTATTTTTATCAACAATTACTTTTATTATTTTTTCCCTAATCGTAGAAAATAATGTATAATGTAAATCAACCGGATTAAGGTATGAAAATAATAATTCGATTATAGTAATATCAAGTAAATTATAGAATTCACAGATTTCAAATTTCTGATCACGTGCTAGCGATGGCAGTTTATATCTTTTCTCTAAACTATTTATTTTATTACTTTCTGAAATATCCTTAACCAACTTCGAGAATAATGAAACGATATTATCAATTAATTTTTGATCATTTTGCATTTTAGAGAAAAAATTAGAATTTTCAATTAACTCTTTTAATTTCAATATAGAGTTTATTAGTTCAATTAATGCATTTAATAGCTTTAAAACTTCGATGAAGGGGGTGACTGGACATATATTATATATCTTAGATAGAATTGGGATCATAAATCGTTTATTTGGTAAATTATGTAGCAAATTATTTTCGTAAATGCATTCGTTCGTATCTTTGCCATTCTCTAAATATTTCCTAATTGGATTTGAAATGTATTCAACAGTATTTTTGAGTGAAAATATTGGATCTAAAACTAATAAATTCCATACATCAATGATTGATTGATTAATTTTAATTTTGTATATATATCCACTAATATACGTTGCAAAAATTAGATTACTAAATATTTTAACATCGTTTTCATCAAAAAGTTGCAAATATAAATTTTTTATTGTATTTGAAAAGAGTTTTGAATCGAAAATTCCAAAATCTATACAAAGTTTTGTGATTAAATATAATATATTGTTTAATTTTTTATCAACACTTTGAGTATTTGAATTAAAATATAAAGTGTTCGAATATTCATTTTCTTTATCAGTTATACATCTCAACTTTCTTTTTCTATTCTCATCTATTAAAAACTCAACTTCTTTTGTATCTTCAATTTGATTAAACTGTCTCTGGTTTGATTTGAGTGATTCATAAGAATTCCTTCTATTATTAAATTCCCTCCAGAGAGATCTGGCTAACCCGACCTTTTCAGATAAATAAAATTTGCTAAAATCTTGTGGAATATGCAAATCATTGAAGTAAATCATGTAGTAATTGTGAAGCCATATAACTTGTAGATCGTCATATTTTGGGTATCTTTTTTGAATGCTTTTAATTGAGGCAATTTGGAATAGAGTTCTTAAAGCATTGCACTTAGCTGAATAACTGTAGTTTGTTGAGTTTTTAAATGAGATAGATAACAGAAGTAATATTGCATCGTTCAAAGATATTCCTCCACAAATGAATGAGATTCTATCAATGTAAGTGCAGTCATAAACCTTTGAGCTTATTGATTGTCTTTCGTACCAATGATCAAGTCCTGTAATTATTCCAGAACTTTCAATATCTGTAAAAATCTCCCTTATATTAGTAGAAAATTTATTCTTTATAGCTTCATAAGGCGTTTCAAATGGTTTGCTCAAGAGATTCTTGATTATCTTCATTCTGATCTTTCTTACGTCGGAAGAATACACGCTTGATATTTCCTCAATAAAAATATTAAAATTTTCTTTCAAAATAAAATTTGAACAATCTATAGATTTTTCCATAGAAGAGTTTTTAAGACTAAAACTGTAAATTTCCTGTTCCGGTTTATAATGCATACAAAATGATTGGCAAACTGATTCCTGTAATTTGCTCTTAGATTTCCAATAAATACCTTCTGAAATAAGTGGTGTAAGATAGTAATATAAAGAACTGACGAATATATTAATGTCATTTGTCTTCTCTATGAGTTTTGAAAAGATGGCATCTAATCCATATTTTTTTAAAATGAGTAATGATGATATTAAGCTTTTTTTAGACTTTAAGTAGCTTCCAATGTTTATAACGATTTCATTATACCTGCTATAAACAATGAATTCCATGTTTATGATTGGATAGCCTTTTCTTAATTCTACTCTTGAAATTGGCCCAGACTTTCTTTCACACCATTCTAGGAGTTTGATCTTTGTTATTGAGAGGGGAAGTTCTTCAATAACAAGTAAAACTATTGCAATACCTGTTTCTAAATCAATTGAAGCAATCGATTCAATATATCTCAATAAAATTTTGTCACTCTCCACTAATTTGGAGCAATACTCTTGAAACTCTTTTGATTTTGTTTTTAATAAATTATTTTCTGATAGAAATTTATACTTTCTGCATAATACAATATTCCAGACAAATTGAATATCAATAGATATCATCTTAATACCTAAATGTTGTGACATTTTCTTTATTTTATATATTGTCTCATCATTTATTTCATACTTCAATGCATTTATTGGGAATTTAATGAGATAATGAAAAGGAATTCTATATTTCCGAGACTCCACTTTAAAATTAACTTTTCTATCCAAAAGCCCAATATTTGCATCAATACGTTCAATTTCGTGTTTAATGAACAGTTTTTCATCGTCATCTGCACCGCAAATTCTTTTATAAGTTGATAGTATTTTAAGAACTTCTAGTTTAGAAATTGTGGAAATAACTTTAGAATTTTGATTTTCAGTTAATTCATTGTTTCTTTCATTGCAGCTACTACTAGTAATAGAATAATATTCTTTCTTGGATTCTGATTTAAAGTTAAGAATCTTAGAGTTAGGAAATGAAATAGCATCTATGCAATTTTTATTATACCAATTTAATAAAAATGTAAGTCTTTCGTAATCGAAGGATGAAATTAACTCGAAAGTGTTGCCAAAAATCTCTTTCCCAAGTTCTGGGGTCACAAATGAAAGAATATTTTGCATTTTAAGTTCAAATTTAGGATCGAAGTTGTATAGTATCATTTGTTTAGACCAAAGAAATAAGACATACTCATCATTAATATTATAATCCTTTGCATATTGTAAACATAGAATTAAGTCAAAACCACTGTTATGAATCAGTTTACATATAATACTCTTCCTGTATCCCTGATTACTATTTTGAGGATCTTGTTTTTGAAAAAAAAGTGATTGGTCAAATTCAATTTTCAGTTTTCTAAAAGTATTACACCACTTAGATTGCTTGTGAAGATCTTCCATTTCCTTCCTCATGCTGTAATGGTTAAACAAAATTCCTAAATCCCATCCAATTCTTGCCATCCTTTGCGCTCTATAATAGTTATCAAGAATATTTGATGGATTTAAAGATTGAACAAAAACATTCCACGAGTCCTTTTTTTCTAGAGATGAAGATAGTGCCATGCAAAGTTGCCCATCCATAGGATCTCTACCTTTTAGTACTTTACGGAAAAATTCTGTGTTAATATTCAAGGCCAGCTTCATATCTGAAATTAGAAGAGGATGCTTTAAATATATGCTAATTGCTAAAGTTAAGCATTCTGATTGATAGAGTTGTTTTGCCAAAATATCTACATTTTCTCTTAATTCTTGAATATATTTTGCAGCATCAATAACATAGTTTTCATCGGTTTGAGTTGTCCAAAGTGTTGGATCTGTCCAAAAATTATAAATTAAAAACGGAGATATGTAAGTTTTTTTAATTGAAATCTGTTTTGAAAGCTCCTTGAAAATCCTTATTTTGCAGCAAAGGAATGCCATTGCAACCTGTTTTGCATCAGTAAATGGATAAAGAGTACAGATCTCTTTATAATACGATTTATTGGATTCCAAAGGCAAAAAATTTAAATTTTTTAGTGAGTTCATGATAATCTTGGAAAAAAGATGATCATCTCGATGGTCATTAATAAATGTATGATTTGGGCTTTCAAAGTGATCAATTGCATCTGAAGCATATAACAGAAAATCATGTGCCCATAGAATATCAGAAGAAAGTGCTACTACAAAACTGATTAACTTAACTGGGCAATAAGGAATACAAGTTGCAACTACTTGAAGCAGCTTGGAAAATATAAAAATTAGTTCTATTCCATCGATACAAGATCTTTTGTCAAATCTTTCCCCACTTTTATTTCTATCAATTGAATTAGAAGTCAGTAAATTCAAAATAATACTTTGAACTTCATCAATGATTGTAATTGCATTTTTAGAAGATGGGGTTTTATACAATTCTTGTGTTAACCTTTTGAAAATACACAATTTTCCACCATCCCTTATAGAATGCCGTATCATAGTTCTCCTAACATAACTTTCATCAACGCCAATCAAACTTCCCAGCCTTAACAATTTTGTAAAGATACCTGCTTTTTTCTCATCCGATATTTTTTTTTCAAACAATGGTTGTGCGAACTTATCAAAAATTACGCATAGTTCTTTATAACAAGACTCTTTGTATAGTTGGAAATAACCATTTCTCCATTCCGGAATAAAGCTTTCATTAAAAACTTGCTTGGAATGAAAGTCTGTTTCAAATTTTCCAAATGGATTTGCTAGTGTATTTTTGTTTTTCAAAGGTTCTAAATGTGCAATTTTGTACTGGAATTCTTTCTCCAATAAATAATTCTTATCATGGCCCATTTTGTCTATCATAATATCACTAGGCCTTAAAAATATGCCAAATT
This sequence comes from Cryptosporidium sp. chipmunk genotype I, assembly GCF_004936735.1. Classification (NCBI taxonomy): domain Eukaryota; phylum Apicomplexa; class Conoidasida; order Eucoccidiorida; family Cryptosporidiidae; genus Cryptosporidium; species Cryptosporidium sp. chipmunk genotype I. The sequence continues at coordinate 147,081 of NW_027125593.1, forward strand.
CAAATTGAAGCTGCTGAAGTCTAATAAGTGTACTAAATGATTCATTGGAAGCCCAGAAAGTTTTTTGTCTTATTTTCCAATTGTTTTTTTGAATTAATTTAAACAGCTCTCTTAAAACAACTACTGCAGAATATGTGGCAATTTCACATTTTATTTTTAATCCGTGAGACTTCTTACAATTTATTGAATAGCAGTCCAAAAACTGCCAAATAAAGCATACAAATTGTTGGGTAATACTATAAATCTTCTTTTTAGAATCTATATTAGAAAGGATATCCAATATTTCCTCTTCAATCATTTTATTGTGTATTTCAGTTGTTGACTTTTTGGTTATTTTTTCCCATTCAATCATGTTCCTTCTCCTGAAAATTATAAATCTTAGTCTTAAACAATATGCTTCCGAGATACCCATGAATGTAGCATTAGTTTCATGTCTTAAATAATCTATTAAAAACATTGCGTCATTAAATGACTCTATTCCTGCATCAACTTGGGAAATCACATGCAGGATCAATCTTCTGGGAGCGTTTTTTTCAAATAAGATGATTGATGCCATATTATCTAAATTATATCTAGAAAGCAAATTTTGTGCATCTATTAATGCAATTCTATTTTTAAGTTCAAATGACTTCCTACCATCAATAGAAATGTTCCTTGCATAAGAAATAAAAAAATCTATTTCACTTTTAAATGAATGAGGAAACTTTAAATTAATGTTATCTGCTGCAAGACATTTATTATTTAATGTTAAATATTGCAAAAGTGCATATGCTTTGTATTCTTCATCCGTAATTGAATTAATCAAGGAAATTATTCTTGGCTGATAGTATGTTCTGCGATTTTTAGAATTGATATTATTTTCAAGAGAGTTGTAATTAATTGTAGAAATTAGTTCTAATAAATATTCCATGATGATTTTATCAGCTTCCAATCCTCTTAATTTACAAAATGGTATAACGTGATGATTAATTTCATAATTAAGCAGTTCTGAGGAAGAAACCCTACTTAATAACTTAAAAGCAATATCTCTATTAGATATTTTTTTGTAATAAAGTGATTTAAAGTCTATTTCTAGTTTGTATCTATCTTTTAAATCATTACATTCCAAAAATGCCCAATAAACTTGATTAATTTTATTTGAAGAGAGTTTATAAATAGAATTGCGTTTATCACCAGACCCTGCCCAAAGAATACCATTAGATACAATTTGTTTTGGGAGTATCTGGTTGTTAACATCACTGTACTCATTTAAAAAAACGGATGATAAAAGAAATAGACAACGATTAACATCTCCATTTGAAATGTATTCCAATGTAATAGCTCTATCTGCTATCCAATTAAGTAATTTATCCTTGTCAATTACATATGGGAACACTTGATTTACTAACCATGATGGGATCTCTTTTTCAATTTTCTCGGATAAATTTATAGGCAGATTACTCAGTGATTCTAATATTATCTCACTTCTAATTACCTCATCACCATCACCAAAGTGAATAAAGTGCCTATTAAAAAGGAAAAAAAACTCTTCAACCAAGTTAAGAGATAATAAGCAGTTGCATAGTTTTCCTAAATCACATTTGAAAAATTTCTTCAACAAAACGTCCCAACTTGCATCTATTTCAGTTAGGATCGAATCATATTCTGAACATACTTTAAGTGCAACTTCAAAATTTCGATCGTTATTTTTATGAATTATATCAAAAGTTATAGATTTTTGAATCAAGTAGTTAATCTCCATAATATGAGCATTACTAGAGTTCGAAGCTTCAAGAGCAGAAACTATCGAAGAAAATAAATTGAGTGTATTTTCGATATTATTTAGAGGAATTTTGTCTATAAACTCAAATAAATAATTGTAATCCACTTTTTCTAAATTAGAAGTCAACTTCGTGAGTTGGGGAATTACTACATTCAATGGGGAAACACGATTAAATTGATTATTTAATAACTTATCGGAATTCTGAATGATTTTCTTATCTGCTTTTGTGTTGAAATTTTCAGATTTAGAGGCTCCTTCAACTTTAATTAGATTATAATTTGATTCTTTTTCAAGAATATTTATGGAAATAATACCAGTTCTCTCTTCTAAAGTACATCCTGCGTAAAAAATAGTTGTTTCGCACAAACACTGTGAGATAAATGGGATAAAAGATGTATTTAAATTATTGTAATTTGCCAGACATGTTTCTGAGAAAATTTTATGAGCTTCGTAGACCATTACATTAGATTCGTATACTATTATGTTCACCAAAATATCGTTTAAAAGTCTGGTTTGGGAAATATTAATAATATTTTCTGGATTTTTTATATTGATTTTGCTAGCCTTTAATGGAATAAGGTTGTTATTTGAAATGGTTATTTCAAGCCCATTGAATTCCATTTCATTGTCGATATTCAAGAATATAATCTTCAGCATATTGTCCGCTATAGTTTTATAAAATGATAGAAGTTTATAATCACATTTTCCAAAAGATTTGTTTAAGATTTCCCCAATACACAAAGAATCTATCATTATAAATTTAATCATATTACTATCGATATAAAATTTTTGTATAGAACTCGAATCTACAAAAACTATTCCATTTTCGTAAGGGATTACTGTTCCTTTATTTTGAGTTGTAATTATGTTTCCAATTTTAATGCAATAATCTGAATTGAAACGATCAATAGAAACTAAAAAGAAACCAAAAGAAAAATTAACCATAGTGATGACTCTTTGGTTTTCAATTGATTTTTTAGAAAATTTATCTATTAGTACAATCTCAGAGTTTTCAATAGCTTTTGTAAAACCATGTTTCGCAGTTTTTGCTTCAATAACTGATTCATTTTCCAAGGCAAGTAAATATACTGAGCTGCTGCCTAAAATAATAAATAAATTATTATCTATCCATATGCCATTTAATATTAATTCTTCCTTTGTATTTACTTTCCAAGAATAAATTAGTCTTGCACTCTCGTGATCATTCGTAATTATAAAAAAAAATAGTAAATTTTCTGCAATTATACATAGCTTATCATTAAAAATAGTCACCTTTCTAATACAATCTGTGTTTTTTGGTAAGTTTATATTAGGTAGTTTTCCTAGCTCGATTACTTTTTTTAGATACATCAATATTAGTTTAATTAATTTCAGAAATTCATTGCGGTACATGTATTATTGAGGGGAGAATATTCGAATTAATGATCAACAGTAAATATTAAAAAATTTATAAGTATTGGTACTAAAATGGAGTATTTTAATATTTATTCTAGATAATTTGTTAAATAGAAATCAATTAAAACTGTTTATAAACAATTAGTTGAATTAGCTTTATAATATTTTTCTGAGAAAAAATAACAGATTTTTATTGAATTTTGAATCAAATAATCGAAAATGAAATAGATTTATTTTATTAGTGTAAAAATAAATAAATATATAAATATATAAATATGCATATTTATTTGTAATATTCAACTATACTTGATAGCAAGTAATAGTTATTTCAAGTATGTATAATTTCAAGTAATAAAATTATTCATGATGCCTTTTACATGTTTAATCTCTAAATTTGTATTCACATACAAATTTAACAGGCCTGATGAGAAATATAGACTTTTTTGAAATTTATAAAAGATTGGATATTAACTATACAAATAAACAAATAAATTCATGTTCAAGTATTAATTTAAAAAAAGATAGCATTAATCAACAAGTAATTTCAAGAGAAAATCAACCACATGAAAATGGTGAATATAAACACCGTGAAAACGATGGAATATATTTAGATATTAACTTCAACTCTAGCTCTATTTCACTTCAACCATGTATCGCAATTAAAGAGAAATCATTCAGATTACCGATATTTGAGTTGACTTATGATTTTAAAATACCTAATGTCACATACCAAGTTAAACAAAATAGTAGGTTATACAAAGAAATTTACTCATTAATATATGCAAATTATTCAAATATCGTAATTAATGATGAGATTATTCCTTCTAGAAAAATAAAGATTTCTGAAACTAGACCTATTTTTGAAATTTCTGAAAAACAAGGAAATACATATTCCATAGTTTGGGATGACGAAGATATCAAATCCAACTCATTAATTTTGCTTGGGGAGATTACTGGATTGCTATATAATAACGAAAAAAAATATTATAATAAGTATTCTTTTGAGTTGCCCAACGCTTCAAATGAAGAATTAAATATTATTTTGGATGCGTCCCATTATTGTAATGAATTCATTTTTCTAAAGCATTGTAGACTCCCCTTTCCATTTGATGATCAGAGAATAAGACCAAACACTCAATTACAGTGGTTATTTATTGACAAATGGCCACATCTTGTTGTATTAACTATTCCTGGGATCGAAATTAAACAGGGTGATGAACTTATTGTTGATTTTGGGGACAATTACCATCTGTATTATGTAAATAGTCTAAAAACTGTATTTAAAAATATCATCAAAATTAAAGTAGAGAATACAAAAACTTTCCAAATATGCAATGTTTGTAGATTTGAATTAGAGGAAGATATTATTGAATGTAAAAAATGTGCAATTTGCCGTGAATACATACATGATAACTGTGGTTATTATTCTAATAACAATGAAAACTCTATTTGCTGTATTATTTGTTTAAAAAACTCCTTTAATATCATTTTTGGCATTCATAATAAATCTGTTGATCTTCTATATGGAAAAAATAATTTGAGCAGGGATTCAATTATCAACATATTGAAAATTTATGATGGAAATGCATGTGACGAATGCTTATCATTATTTTGTAAAAAGGACTCCGAGTTGGAAAAACGTAAGTCTACGTTTTTTTGCAAATTGTTCCATGAATTTTATCACATAGACAAGCATCCTGATAATGTTGACTCTTTTTATGCAGAATATGGTTCAAACTGTGAAACAGAACCAAAGTTAAACATTAATATAGACATCAAGGCTCTTGAGAATTTTTACAATATATTTGAAAAATTAATAAAATATTTAAAGGAATTTTGTGATGAAAACCGGTACTACGAAAGTTTAAAATTAGAATCATATTTTTCCCAAGAACATTATATAAGCTGTTCAAACTACCAATCAAAATGTTTATTTCCAGATTCATTGATTTACGAAACGTGGGAAAAATCGAAATGGAAAGATTTTATCTATTGGGACAAAGTAAAAAATTCTTGGGTCGGAATACTCAAACCGAACGGGATATTTTCAAGGTTTAATTGTTGCAATAAACATCCAACTATAATTGAAAGCTTTTATGAGACAGAAAAGTGGGTAGAGCAAAGAATAAGTGAAACAACAATTCCAAAAAATTTAATTTCTACACTATCGTATAATTGTGACAGAATTGCAAATGATAATGAAAACATTTATTTGAAGAATCAAGAAGATATTGTTTCACATACTTATTACCACTCACCATATTTACCTACTGATTTAGCATCACATCCCGACTATAAAATATTCAGTAATGAAAATGAAAGTATCAAGTTTCGTAGTAGTTTGCCTACAGTAAATGGAACTAAGAATTCATTTTCAATGAATGATAATCAATTGATGTTCAATGCAAAACTCAAGGAAACTCATGCTATTCCTAATGCTGAATCACAAATGTTTTCATATTCAAGTTCACCTGAGTTTTTAATAAATGACGTTAGACCACCTGCTTCCTCTACAGGTTATATTCAATGTTGTTCACCTGTAAATAGGAAACGCAGAATAAGGTCAACTTTACCCTTAACTTCAAATGCTGCAAGATGCCCAACAGAATGGAGGGTTAGGGGGATCACATGGCATGCAGAAAGAAAAGCATTTATTGTACCTTATAGGAGAGATAAAGATGGTGGGCTCACTTCAACAACTTTTGGTGCAATGAAATATGGAAGCCCGTTAACTGCATTTTTGAAAGCTTTAGAATTTAGGGAGAATTACTTGAAGGAGCAAGCAACGAAGTTACCAGAGGAAATAAAGCAACCAGCTGTTATTTGTGACCAAGCATTATTAATTAGAAATTTACCTAATATAATTTGGGATTCAAACAAACTCGTATGGAAAGCTCTTGCAGATGAGGAACTACTATGTAATGACAATTTAACACATAAATTAAATTTTTATGCACAGGATATTGAAATAAACGCAATTCCATATGGAGCAAGAATAGCATATGAAATAGCCGAAGTTTGTTATATTCGTAGAAAAGCTCTTCTTCTTAGCTCAAAGGGTAATGCAATAAAAAGTTCATCTGGAGGTCGGTTGAGGAATAAGAGCAGTTCAGAAGGTCTTGGTTCTGAATACCAGTTAATATTAGATGATCAAAACGATTTATTTTTATCAAAAGATTCACAGATGGATATTACTAATTCTCCAAACTCTTGTTTTAAACAAATCAGGTTAAAAATAATTTTTCCAAATGGAGAAGAAGTTATTAGAAGTGACTTGATTGCGTGGCATTTCAGGAGCAATTCGTGGATAATCACAAATATGATGGATGGAAACGCTTCTAATCAAACAAAGAATATTAGCTTCTTAAATTATTCAGATTCTAATACAAAGCAAAAATCTCTTATTCAATCACTAATTTATGCAATCGAATGTTGTACATCTATACCTCCAAAATGTCAAGTATACGTTCATGCAGAGGAAGCCGAGTCAATAATTGACTCCGAAGACCTTGCAGAATTATTGAAACCTTTTCCGACAGGAATATCATGGTATTGTAAGAAAAGAAGGTTTTATACATCAAATGGTCTTGATAGCAATGGAAGGGGTCAACACTTTAGTATTGCATTATATGGCTCACTTATTGCTGCATTTAATGCAGCAATTGATTATAGAAACATTTTTTTGAAAAATAGAAGAAAAGCCATTTTACCAAAAGTTGAATGGATTTTATGTTTTCCAGCTAATCAATGCTCGATCAAAATAAATCCAAATGAAATAATAAAGGGATCAGATATTAGTAATGATGGAGACATGGTAAAAAATTTAGATAGTCGCAATATTTATAACTTATCCAATAATTATATGGGGAGCTGCAATGATAGAAATATTGATCGAATAAATAGTCAAATATCATCACTAAATACATGTATTTCAGGAGATTCATATCATTCTGGGAGCGAATGGTTACAACATCCAACAACAGTATCACTACTGGACGATCAGATGATCGAACCACAAAGTGATTTGGAAAACAGAATATTAAATATTGAATTGATAGAATAGAAAAAAAATTACCGCTGAAAATTATTGCTAATTTGGTTATAACATTATTTATTCGATGAACAGAAACTCAATAATATGCCAATGTAACGCTGACCCCACTCTTTTCTTCTATTTCTCAGCTAATAAATACCACAGAAAATTAGGATTGTATTTGATTGATGATTTCACTTACGGAGATATAATTAAAAATAAAGAAAACACACATAAATCAAAGCTATCTTTTACTCCAGCTACAATTGAGACATTGGATTCAATTTTTTCTGAAGAAACACCCATTGAATATTCATCCAAATTTTTTCCGAGGTTTTCCTGGAGTAAGCATAGTATTTTCGGTGCATTTACAACCGGTATTTCACGCGAAATAAAAATATTAAGCTTAAACAAGGGTCAGCTTCAAATTTCAGAAAAAATTGATATACCCAATTACTTTTGTTCATGTATTGACCTAAATAGCAATGAAAGCTTTCATTTGTTAGCTTCTTCGAATATTAAATATTGCAATTTGCAAAATTTCACTGAAGGGATTATTTCCATAATTGATATTAACACAAAGCAAAATATAGTAAATTTTCATAAAGGTTCTAGTTTTGATAGGTTCAATAATATTCTTGGATATCCTAATAATCTAAAGTGGATAAACTTTAACAGTTTGGTATCTGGCTGGAAGCTTTCCGATTATTCAAGCCAATTACATTTCTACGACATAAGAACTAAAGATACGATTTCCGTCGTCAATATTATGACAAATTCTAATGAATTTCTATCAGTTAACCAACCTGGAGGTAATTATTTACTTGCCAGCAATATAAATAATATTATTAGTATATTTGATATAAGGTTTATGAAAAATGAGCCGAGACAAAATACCATTCAAACAATAAGCTGTATTTATTTTAATGATAATAGTATTAATGATATACAGTGGTTTCCAAATGGAAAGCTGAATGTTTCAATTTGTACTAAGGAAGGAATTTTTATTGCTGAATTAAATAGCGAGGCAAACTCTTATTTATCTTTTGAAACGGCTAAAGCAAACAAATCTTCTGAAAACAATGATATCAATTGGGATGAAGGTCTAATCAAGTATTTCAAACCGTTAAATCTTAAAGAAGATTTTAGTGATACACTTTGTTGGGTTAATTATTCTGGAAGAAGTAACATAAGAAATTCGTTGCTATTTACAACTATTGAGTCTGCATATCTTATATCAAATTTAGAAATTAAAATGAATTCTTTTCCTGCTTTTCGAGCTTCTAAACTACAATCTTATTCAGTAGATACGAAAAACAAATCTCAAAAAAATAAGGTTTTAAATACACCAAGACTGTTTGGTTATTCATGGATTCCATATAGGATAATAAAATATTACAAAAATAATAATAAAAGAATTGAAGAGTGTAACTGCATAGAATTATTGAGAAGATTGGAGAACATAAATTCAACGGAAGCCCGAAATTTGGTCATTAATCAAAATGATCAGAATAAATTAATTAATAATGGAGTCCTTCCACAAGCTATGCACAATCTTGTTATTATTATAAAAATAATTAAGTCTGCTTCCCATGCATTTAATTACTTGTCAACTCTACCTAATCAAATTATTCATTGGAAAGATATATTGAAGCAATTTGGTAGGCAAGAATGCCTACTTAGTGGTGAGAATTTGTCTATTTTAGATAAGCTAATTTTACCAAGTATTAGAGACTTAGTTTATTTTTTAAAACTTGAGGCAGGGAATAGTGATACATCTACCCAGCTCAAATTTATTAATGTTAAGCATGAAGATTTAGAAGGTAAGCCGTCTTCTAAAGGCTTGAATGTTAGAGAAAACTTTCATCATATCGAAATATTTTCTTCTACTTTTAGGGAGAAGTTAATAAATCTTTTTGGAGTTTCTTCATTTAATATTGAGACATCTGTTTTTATAAACAATAATGATCCAATTCAATTGGAATCATTTTTAATCGCATTTTTTTGGAACTGTGTTACACTTCAATACCAGAATTTCATTTCCCACGGTGACCAATTGTCAAATATTCTGGATAATTTTATTGATAACGAAAACAAGCTACTTAAGACGTCTTTTTTAAAAAATATTAAGTTATTTTTTAACTCTGCTGGGATTTTTATTTCAAATTTATATTTTTCAGAAGAATTAAATAAAATCTCCTTAAGTAGAAAGGATATTCAGTTCTATTATTATTCAATTATTTCAACAAGCGAGCATTTACTGGATGAAGATTACTACTTACCAATTTGGAACAGTAACATTCATCTTGAATCTACTCTTCAACTTTCAATAAGATTTATAGTCACATTTTCCAAATTTATTAGCATACACGAACAAAGTCAACAATTTTCTTCGTATTTATTGAATGAACTGTTAATTCCTTCTATGGGAATAAACTCTTACATTTATATTCCGGCTAATTTGTTGCTTTTAATTGGAATTTATTATTTGAACATGGAGGAAATTTCTAATTTGATCGAAGCAGCTATAAGAAAGATGACTCAAAATGGTTTTTTAGATGGAATATCAATTTTAGGATTTAATACATTTGCTGATGAAGCATATTTATTGAGAAGTTTGCCCGATCATCACAATTCTGAGCACAATGGCACTTTTCTTGAAAATATTAATTTCACTGGAAATGTTGATTCAATATTTTTAGAGCCAGACAATAATATAAATAAAAATATAAGCTATAATTTGAGCTCTCAAGCGTGTATTAAGTTAATTTTTCAAAAATACTTATCTATTTCATTTGGAGATATTCAAACTGTTGCGTTAATTGGATCGTGTATTCCTAATCTCACTGGTGGTCTTAAAAAAAATATGGAATTATTGAAAATGTGCATTGATGAATACAGAAATTTACTGAAAAATAATTCTTTAATATATTATTTAATTAATAATTCAAACATGACTAATATTTCTAGGACTGGATCTAAATCTGCAAAATTTACCTATAATGTTTCGAGTATGCTTTATGAGCTTAACATTCTAAGATCAAGTTACTATAAAATGATTCATATTGACCAAGATAAATTAAGGCCACCACTACCAACTGGGAACACATTATTTTGTTATTATTGCGAACAACCATTATATCAAACATGTTTCGAGCAAAGTTGCTTATTTGAAAAAAGTAATTCAAATTCTGATTCTAATTTAATCATTTCTCAATCATTCAATGCAGAACTTTCTGAAGTTCAGTTGGAAAAAAAAGAAACAATTTTTAAAAGTATTTACAATAGAGACTCTCAAATAGGATATTCCTTGCGTCGGACAAGCAATAATACTTCAAGTATAAATAATTTAATTCAACCTGAGGTTAGTCAGAACTTGGATCTATCATCTATGGCCTTAAACTGCCCTAATAAATATTGTAAAAAACCTTTACCTAGATGCGTAGTTTGTTTGACTGAAATGTCTATTAATATGACTAGTAATTCGATCAATGATGACGCTGTGCAAAAGGATTGTACTCAGCAGTGTAATTACAATAAATTAAGCAAATGGTATACTTGGTGTTTGCATTGCCACCATGGTGGATGCTTTAAGCATATAAGCGAATGGTTTGAGTGCTTTGATGAATGCCCTGTACCGGAATGCAATTGTTGGTGTAATTCAGTAGATCACTGGCAAAAATTATGATTGGTGAAATTTACTATTTTTTTAGAACTTCAGTAACTGTAGGCATTTATTAATTTTTATCCATTATTTTTTAAATAATCAATTATTAACATTCGCATCGTTTATTTTTACATTGATATTTTCATCTTGCTCCGCGTTACCTAGTGATTCATTGCTGGATTGTTCCATTTCCATAATTGAGTCCGCAATCCTCGATTCATATCTCAGTGAGATTAACCATATTATCCCGATTACAATGCTAATTGCAAAGCCTGTAAATGTAGCAATATTCAAAATAACAATAAGACTGTCTTTGGTTTTACCGACCATTCCACAAAACGTAACGATTCCATTTGTAAAGTCAACTGAGACTTGCCCACAATTATGAGCCTCCGTCTTAATACTATTTAAAATCATTGCACTCCCAAACATTTTCCTTATTCTTTCGTTAAGAATTGGATTTAGTCTCGTAACCTCACTAGCTGCAAAGGAAGTTGGGCTTATTAAATAATCGTAACTTATACTGGTAATGTATTCCTGAAATTCAATATAGTTGCAAGAATTATTATAATATTTAATATAAAGGCTATTATTTCCGAAATTAGGAGTTTCTCTTATGTGATCAACATCTAGCCAAGAAAATGGATAACAAAAAAAATGATAATTATATAATTCCATTGATTTCTTAACCCATTCTAGTGTATGTTTAAATGTAGAAATTGGATAATCCATAAAATGTTTATTATCTTTGTGATATTTGTCAATTTCAAGCTGATCTATATCCGTATCAGCTGAGATGATTAGGTTTTCTTCAGATTTTGTATTTCCCTGCGAAACGAGAGATGTTGATTCGAATACATTTTCAGCATTGGATGAAGATGTTGAAGTAGAACCATCCTCAAAATCATTTTTTTGGAGAAAGGCGTTCGAAGTTTCTGCCAAATATTTTATTTTATATGGGTATATTATTGATTCGAGAACTTCCAAACCCGGAATTTTAAATGGTAATGATTGGGAAATCATTAAAGCTGAAACATTAGAATTGGGACTGCTACAAAGAGCCGTATATGTAGTATAACCAAATATTGAACTTTTCATCAGCCAATCTTCTTTCTTGTAGCTCTGAGTTATTAAAACTAATACAGGAACATCTTGATCATCTGCAGTAGATTTTTCCACGTCTGGAAAGTACATCAGAGAATATTTTATGTAGTCAGATACATTCATATAATTAAAACACTGTTCTGCTATTGTTTGACTGGTGGAAATTATATTAATATATTCGGGGACAATTTTTAACATATCATTGACAAAATTCCCTGGTAGTAATTGAAGTAATAAATATGAAAGGCTGCTTTCTATTGGTGCATCATCCAATAGCCCAACAATTTCTTGATTACCGAACCTTTCTGCAAGTAAAATATCATTTGAGCTACTTTTTAATAATATTCCATTATTATTATTCAAAAACAAATTAGAAATAGGGTCATTTTTACTCATTATTCTATTTTTCATGTTCAAATTTTTGAAGTATAATTCACTTAAACTGTCACTATTAGTGAAATTATTAATTTGACTTGATATATGTTGAGGGTTTTTATTTGAAGAGTTGAAAAATAAGTCTTTAACATTCAAGTTAACTTGGGATTTTTCATTTTCAAGTTCATTATATAAATTTAAATATATATGATTTTTAATTCCGTGGTTTTCTAAAACTCTTATTCTATCCATTATAAAATCGTTTTCTAATAGATAACTCTTATTGTCGTTTTTAATCTTGATATATGATGCGAGGGGATACAAGCATATACTCATAATCATTCCTAATTCAGGACTTACTGTTGAAATCCAATTCATTCCTATTGGGCTGAACAAATCACTAACTATCCAAGCACAGTAATCTTTCCCCACAGTTCCTGCAACCGTTAGAGTATATGAAACGAATGAAATAAATGTAGATAATCCCATAAATATGAACGCGACAGCAACCAATGCTGATCTACTTTGGAAAAATCCAATGTGACTCCTGCCAGAAAGAAATAGTTTTATGTGAAGAATTGAGAAAACGATTGAAATTATTCCGATTATAATAGATAATGCACATAGTACTGTAATTATTACAAAAACAATGCTGCTTGCAGTCCTAGATAGATTTAAAAATAATACAATATATGAAATAAACTTCTTGAAAATTTCAAAATATTCATCTACACTAAAGGACATTGATGAAGTATCCACTGAATTTATGAGCTCAGTTATTTTGTTTAGAATTGGAATCATAGAGTTGAATAGCGTCTCATTCACCGGCATAAATGAGTTTGCAGCGTTCAACACAGAGCTCTTAAGTGATTCTTTGGCCGGAATATACCAATCTATACCAGTAGGATTGATTACTGATGCATTAGTAAAAACGTATACCAATTCATTTAATCTTTTACTTAGAGCTGTTGGAAACCCTGCACTTCTAATGTAGTTAATTGTGCCATTAAATAATTCAACTATTGCTTCAACTGATCCCAATTCCTGAAATAAACCGTAAAGTGGTAGAGATCCAATAAAAGGAACGGTTGTATTTGTTTTTAAAAATAATTCTGCAACACTGAATGAACCGGAAGTCATGTTAATATTTATGTTACCATTTGAAAATGCATCTGCCCCTATTGCAAGCCAGCAAACTGACTTTGAAAAAGAATCAAAAAAGGTGAAGAAGTTTACAATTATCACAATAGAAAGGGTAATATAAGCCACACACAGTCCGCATAGTAGGAATGTTAATATATATATACTGAGTTTAACTTTCCACAATCCGTTTGATGTTTCTTCAAATGAAACAACTCTGTCATTCAAAATTCTGCACAAAACAAACCCAAGAGATACTACAATAAAGGTAAAAATTGAAATACCAAAAATTATGCAGCTGGCAATTTCTCTCCAAACCAATGTATCTAAATAACCGGATATTAGTGGTTTTAGGTCTATTTGAGTTTTGCTGGAATCCGCAATAATTGCATTTTCAAAAATAATTCCTGCTAAGACACTATTATCTGAATGCCACGATTTGAACCATTCCCACATTTCCTTTTTATAAGCTAGTTCACTTTCTTCAAGTTTTGTGTAACTCCCACAGTTTTCAACAACGAATTCTTCCAAAATAGACACCCTGGAATCGCTAATGACTTGCTGTGCCTTCTCGAGGCTAGATAAAATATATGGGGTATCAACTGACCATGGTATATCCGTTGAGGAAGCCTCAATTTTGCTAAAGAGGTATATAAATATGCAAAAAATGATAGTTATATAATGTTTAACAATCATTTTACTTCATTTTTAAAAGTTATATAGAACTCATGTAATTCAAAGTCAAGATTCTTATTTTTTTGGCGCTGGTATTTTCTGGTATTTCCAGTTACAGACAGAATAACAGAAAGAATTCATTATTAAATATTTTTTTCTTGTAAGATTTTATGAATTCTAAGTAATTCCCTACATGAACTAACTACATTGCACTTAAGTTTCTCAATTTCATTAATATTCTTTGCACTATTGTGCAAATTCTTAGTAATTTCTAATAAGCTTTCATTGAGTTTGGGCGCATTTGAATTTGATTCCGACTCTGAATTTGGGTTGAGTCTTATCTGAGAATAATGTAAATCTCTATTTTCAAAAAAATGGCTTCTTTGATTTGTTACCAATGCTTTTCTGTGAGTTACGTCTTTAAAAACTGAACCACTTGTTAGTTTGGGTGAATTTGCGCACTCATTTTCGGCAGAAACGCCGTAGCATAGCGATTTTGCGTTTGATAATATTTCAAGTGGACTAATGGATAAGTTTGATTGATTAACTATCAATTTTAGTGTATGGTTGAAATCGGAATTTATTATCACATTTTTCCTCGCTAACAGTATCGAAACAGCTATAAAATTCACTATTGGCAAAGATGATTCAACTGCTTCGCAAACTTCTTTGTTCTTGTTTTTTCTTTCTTTCACAAAATCATCTATTAAAATTTCACTTTCATTAAATTTTCCTTTTTGAAGAGCATCGCAAAATATGCATTCCCAAATTATAATTGAATTATTTAAATCGGAAAATTCTCTAGAAAATAAAAGTCTAATCCACCTTAAGAAAATAAGTTGGGGTTCAATTTGATGCTCTTTATAAAGATGATTAAACAGCTCATAATCGACTTTTTCTAAAATACCATAGATATTTATACACCTATGCACTATCGGAGGTTTATTTGAGTTATCTTTTTTCAATGAAACACTATCGTCTGGGCCGCATTCATTGTAGGTGGATTGGAACATGTATTTTAAACCAAAAAAATTCATAACAGAATTAAACATAATATAAGTATCTGCTTCTATTGAATCTTTCCTAAAAATGCGTTCTAGACTGAAATTATTATCTCCCTTATATTCATTTTTTGATTCTACACTATTTGAATCAGCTTTATTGCAAAAAATTTTCTGACTATAGTTTATCAGAAACAAAATTGCAGCAATCTCATTCATTCCCTGTTTGTATCCCAATTCAGGGTTTTCACGTGTCCATGTAAACAATATTCTTTGCAGAAGTTGTCTCGTATTTGAATCAGAAAAAAGTTGTCGTTCAGAATAGGTTCTTGTAATATCTTTCCAAATTTCATCTAATAATTCACTATTTTTGTGCTGTTCATTCCATGGATTATTGGCAATCTGAGATAAAGGATGAAACTTTAAAGGGTCCATTGAAGTAACTTTACTAATATCTAATTTATTTTGGTTAAAAGAGCGAAAATAATTATTTCTTTCCATATCTAGCAATTTGCAAATTTTGTTGTAGCAATCATGAATAGAAAGCGAAAAAAAATCGATAGGGATAATTCTGAGTAGTATCATCCACTTAAGACGTGGGATATCAAATATATTTTCGTTTTTTCCTTGATTATACTTCAAAATACAAACATTTTCGGTATATTTAATAAAGTTCCGTTTTGGATCGCCTTTCAAATACTCAAAAAAATCTACAAAACTTGAATCTTCAATTTTTGAATAGTATTCGTCATTTTCAAAAACTTCAAAATCACCCATTTTAAACTAATCCTAGAATTACAGAAATTGCTATACTAAAATTCCCCGCAAAATCCTTTGCATGATAGTTGAAACTTTACTTTTTTTCATTGATATTAAATAATAAAAAATCAAAGTGTTCTTCAAATAAACCGATCTCAAAGATACTGTCTTCAAATATATTTTCTTTGTTATTAATTTTCATATATTTGGAAATTATGCTCAACTTTCTAATTGATATTACAAAAGTTAAAATGCTTATTTCATCAGTCAAAACGCTTCCAAAAAGTTCGATGCATATTAGTTGGCTTGGGCATTCTCTCACACAATTATAAACCCTTTCAAATAGATTAATTTTATTTTTTATTTGCGTTTCCCATTGTTCAAAATAGAGTTCAATTTTCGAGATTTCATCTGTGTGTAGTGATATTTGATTTATAGTTTCAAAATATTTGAAAATTTGAGTAGTTGCTATCTGAGAAATATTTAAGTATTCGTTGCAAATGTTATCAATTTCCCTAGGGAAAAATACCGAGTTATTTTTAGTTTCCATGCTCTCTAAACTTGAAGATATTACGTCTAAGATTATTATCGAAAACAAACAAGAATTTTGATCATTAAGTAGAATAATTTGTTCAATGCTATTTTGGTAATTACTGTCACAATTTAACTCACAGTTGTAAAAATTTTCGTTTTTTTGTAAGAAATTATTACAAAAATATTTGATAATGTGCTTAAACGAATTAAAAATAAGAATAGCTTTATTTTCAATTGACGCAGCTTCGTCAGTTATTAGATAAATTAAACAAACCATCAAGTTGTACCAATAATTGTGGTTTAAACATAACAAAAAAAGAATTGTTCCTTTACTGAGATCGCTAATACCAATTTTTAAATGATGCAATTTTTTAATTCTATCATTTTTTTCGATTTTTATACCTAGAAATAATTCAGTTTCCATAGATTCGAAAATAGTTTGTATTATTCTGCAAATCAAATACTTTTTTTCAAGCGTTATCTGAGTTCCATCATATATATTGTTGTAAACCATCTTTAAAATTTTGTCAAATACTATTTTTTCAAGTTCACATATGTTAACATACGGAATACTATCATGTCTTGTTATATTTTTGTAAAACCTAACAAAAAAAATAGAAAATTCCAAGATTAAAATTTGGTCCTTAAGAAAGAAGCTGTTGATTTTAGTGTTTATTAAATTAAAATCAGTTTTTTCATGTGAGTTTTTAACTTGAGGTTCGTTGATTTTATGTTCAGAAAGCTCTTGATTATAAATCAGGTCAAAAATAGATTCTAATGTTGAATAGGATTGTTCGCTATCTAAAAAAAGTAGAGAAAGTTTATTGTTATAACCAATAAAAGATAAGCATCCGATCAATACATTAACTAACTCCGTTAAAATCAATATTTTTCTAAACTTCACCTTCTTGCTTATTGACTGAGCTTTATTGTTTACTGAAATTAAATGCTTTATGGACTTTAAATTATTACAAATTAAATTGAAGAATGTTTTAACAAGGATATAATCGTTTGTTTCTGGCGAAGTAGATAGAATTTCAATAATTGATGAGTAGAACTCAAATAAAATTTTCGGGTGAATAATTTTATCAAAGGTTGGAGATAAGCAAATTAATGAACTTAATTTTGCAGAATCAATATATTTAAAAGTATTAACGATTATTTTTATTAAATATATAGGTTCTGAAAGATTTTCGTTGAAAAAATTTTTTGAGTGTTTCATGCATAAAAATAGTTTATTGTTTAGATTGGAGAATTCTAAATAAGATGTATCAGAAATTGAGTTGGAGTTTTTCCAATAATAAATTAGATTTTCCAAACATTTAAATTTTTGATTTACAGAAAATTCAAGTTCAAATAGCAAACTCATTAGTTCTAACGCTGCTATTCTTAATATTGAGTGTTTAAATACTTCTTTAAAACCATCTACAACTAAAAGCAGCAAATTCTCGTAAATTGAACAGTCTATAAGTTCAATAAAGGCCAAACAAGATTGATTTTTTAATTTTTTCAATATGTTAGTTCCCAAATTCAGAATTCCATGAATTAAGTTATATTTATTTACCTCAGAATTATTAATTGAAAATTCGATAGATTGAAAAATTAAATTAAGTAAAGAATCGACTTTACTACTTTGATTATTAGAGTTTTTGATAAATATATTAAACAGGATTTTATCTAAATTTGTACTTGAAATTTCATTAAGTGGGTATAAACTCAAATTGGGGATATTTAATGTTCTTAAAATAATCTCTCCTAACAACTTTGAAGAATGTATTCTAACGAAATATGAATTTGAGTAAATTGATTTGATTATACAAATAGCCAGTTCGTAGGAGCAATCTAGCCACGATATAGATATTTCAGAAAGTAGTAACAGGACCATTCCTTGAAATTGTGTATCAGTAGAATTTAATAAAACGTCAACAATACATGGCTCGAAAACACCTGAAATTCTTTTAATAGATTTGAGTGAAAAACGGGCGGAAGTATTAATTTCGGAAATCAAGGAAAAAGCAAAATTCGAATCAAATTGCATATTTAATGTGATTGATAAAACGTCTTTAAATACTTTATTAAATAAAATGGGTAAATCATTTGATCCTGTTGAAGTTTTAAAATCAGTATTAAAAATTTGGTATTGATCGATAACTCTATTAATGCCTTCAATGTTACTTTCTATTCCATTTGCCTTGAAACTAAACCTTTTCAATAGCGCAGACATTAAGTTTAACGAAGAATTACATAAAGTAAATCCATTTTCGTCTTTAACTTTGAAATCATACATTTTAATATTATTCAATGCTGAAAATAGAGATCCACAGAGCAAACTCAAATCAAAAATTCCGCAAAGATTATTTGTTCCAGAGCCACTTTTTGATTTAGAAATTAGTGCTGCGAGGATATGATTAGAATGAATACTACATTTATAATGCTGAAATGAAATCCCATCAGAATCATAATCTTGTTGATCTGTAATCCCATTAAACAATTTCATATTTAAACTAGCTATTATCAGTAATTTAATTACATATTTAATAGATTTGTGAAATTTAGAGTCCCTGATTGTAATTGATACTAAAATATTTATCAATTTGCAAAGATTATTTGATTTCCTTTTAGGATGAGGAATATATAATTTTTGCAGGTTGCTGTTTAAATTTCCACAATGTAGAAATAGTTCATTTGGATCATATGATAAATTTGCTTTAATTTGTTCGTTGAATCTAAATTTTGTGTTACCACCAATCAGCTGAAAAAAAATATCGTCAATTTTTTCATAATCTAGAGTGAAATCTCCAAATTCTTCATAATTAAATTTATAGTTATCGCAATCAGAACCAAGTTCATCGAATGTTAACAAGGAATAAAGAATGTGCAAAAGTAAATTTTTTGGCAAGTCATTTGTTTGCTCTTTATTCAAAAAGCTTTTATCATCTTTTTCATTTTGAATTTTAGTTTTATTTAAAGTAGACCATGAGTTCATTAAAATAAAATCATTTAAAGTTTGGGCAGTTTCATTATTTATCAATACACTGATTTTCGTCATTGGCAATTTATAACTCTTATTTTTTGATTGCTTTTCAAAAGAATTCTCAAATAAATTTGTGTTCAGTGAATTTAATATCGCAGAAAATATTTCTAATAAATTTTCAGAATTTCCTGGATGGTCACACTTAAAAATAAAATCAATATAAATCATGCACAACTGATAAAAAAAATTACAGAATTTTTCGGACATAAATGCAATATAAATACGATTTAAAAATGAATTCAAGTGTATATTTGATGTAATAATATTACCAGGAAATAAACTTAGTTTATTTTGAAATGCCTGAAACATTGAGTCCATACTAATTCTTGCCAAAATGATTTTCATTAAGTTACATATTTCTTCAATAGTTATAGAGCAGTTTTGATTCAAATATTGGTTATAAAATTGTTCCGAACAATCAATTCTATTATTTGATTCAATGAGAAATTTATTCGGAAAGTTTACAATCAATTTAGAATCAGATAAAATAAATAATAAAAGAGTAAATAAATAAACAAATTTTAGTGAATTACCACACAAAAGTTTAAAATTATTTGCTGAGTTATATATAAACTCTGTAACAAAAGATATGCCAAGAAGGTTAATAATGCTTTGTAATGGAATTCTATTATTTCCAAATATCAATATGTTAACATCAAAATTTTTATAACAGAAATTTTGGATTCTTGCAATTAACTCTAAGGATATTAATTCACTTAAGAAAAAATATATATTGTTAAATTTTTCAGCAATTTCAAAGTTAGAAAAGTTGAATAAACTTTTTAATAATGTTAATATGTCTTCTCTCTGGTTTTCTAAATCAATACATAATTTTTTCAGATAGTAATAGAGTAAAACATTAGAAACAAAATATTCTCTTGGTCGGATCATTTTAAATAATTTTTTTAGTATCAATAAGGTACGATTAAAAGAATGCAAATTTTGTGGTTGAATAATGTTATAGTGAAATTTATCCAAGATTGTGTTAAATTTTGAATTGTTGATTATTAAGTCAGTGACTAAACTCTTGGATTCATTAGATGATGAAAATAATTGAGATTGCAAATTCGGTATTATTAAATTAAAGATGTATTTGTTTGAATAATTACTGTAATCAAATAGATTTTCATTTAAATCTTCAAGACAGAAATTTTCTAAAAAAACGCGAAATATAGGTAAATACAGGTCAACTTTATCACTAGAAATCTGAAGTCCAATGGAGGTACTTAGGAAATTGAATATTTTATGTAACCATGAGTTGTATATATCTTTAATTTTAAGAGGAAAATTCTTATTCAACAATATTTTCTTAATTAACATAAAAGATTGACCAAAAATTGAAATAGTACGAGAAAGTACCCCTGAACAGATATTTAACGGCTTAATATTGCAAATAATGATGTATAGGCATTCCATTTCATTTATTAGCCAATAAGTTTTAGATAACTTTTTTATATCTGAAAATTTTATTGATAGCGATAATAACTCTAAAATATGCGACAAAGTAATTGAGTTATTTGAAGTTAGGGATTTAATAAAATAATTACCATGAATTCTGGAATATGGTTTTTTTTTTGAGTTGTTAAAAATAACGACCAAGCCCAGGTTATTAATTAAATGATCTCCAACTTCTAATTCATATTCCCAAAGTAGGCATTCGCTTCTTTTCAACTCAATTAATATTTGGACTTGAGTAAAGTTGAATTCCATGCAGCACACATTATCTACGCTTGAGGTTTCTTCGAAAAAACTATCAAATA
This sequence comes from Cryptosporidium sp. chipmunk genotype I, assembly GCF_004936735.1. Classification (NCBI taxonomy): domain Eukaryota; phylum Apicomplexa; class Conoidasida; order Eucoccidiorida; family Cryptosporidiidae; genus Cryptosporidium; species Cryptosporidium sp. chipmunk genotype I. Next base: position 168,320 of record NW_027125593.1, read on the forward strand.
TTAAGGGTAGTTTTTCATAATAATACTTTCCATCCGCTTTCTTTAAGATTTGGAGTAATCTAGTAAGCATATTAGACTTTCCTTCTGGCGTTATTAATTCTTTTTTTTCACAATTATAATTAATATTATCTCTCTTAATGATTTGAATCGATACAAATAAAATAAAATCCAAAAACAAGTTATCTTCTAATCCATTATTAATTTTTTCTTCTAACAAAATCTTTCTTCTAAGATTGAACCAAGCCAAAATTAAATTTTGTGATGAAGAAGATATGTTTTGTATAGAAAGTGAATATACTAAATAGTAAATAAGCTGGATTTCAACAAAACCGCGATCTAATTTAGCAAATTCCAGCTCATCTATTCCTATATTCACAACTCTGTTAAATTTAGAAAATTGAATTTTGAACTTATGATTGTTTAGATGATTTAATATTCCATTAAAAAGTATATTTAGTGAAAGAAATCTATACTTATTATTATTAAAACTGTGATTAAATAATAAGTTCATAAACCAATTTAATGGATCTGAGTTTATTTCTTCAATAATATCTTGCTCAAAAATTGAATCTAAAACTAATAAATAGTCAACAAATTCTTCCAAAATTTGGTTAGCCAGTTTTGAATGATAATTTATTGGCTGATCTAAAAATGAAAGGACAATATCAGAAATGGGTATTAAATAAAAAAAGGGTATTGATAAATTGATAGAAGTTTTATCTATTTTTGAAACTTCATACTTAAATCTTGAAATCCAAACGACAAGTGACTGCAATCCATATGCTGATTCTTCATCTGACCTGTAATCATTTATTAAGTACGCAAGTGTGTGAAATGATATTTTAAAAACTTCATAGTTATAAATAGGATTTTTAAGCCTATCAATATCATTTATCATTGAGCAGCAAAGAACTAATCCTCGATAAAATGCCATTTGACAAACATTTGAAAATTTACACCTTATAACGTGTTCTTCAACATTTTTCACAATTTTGTTCATATTATACAAATATAAGTCATTGGTCTTATCATAATCATCTGTAATTTGCTCACTTATATATAATAATGCTGATAACATTCCAATTGATGTTATTAAATCTTTGTTAAACTGGCTGAGGCTGTTCGAGAACAGCATTCCATAAAAAATATTATTAATTACTTTTTTTGTAAGTTTTCCATTCTCACATTGATCCAAAACATCATTAAAAAGGATTTTAATATATTTCATTAAGTTGCTAAATGAATTACTGAAACATATCACAATACTATAAATTCGGTTTAATATGGAGGTAACGCATAGTAATAATTGTTGGTCAATCACAAAATAATGATCTATAGTTTTTTTCATGTCAGTCTCATTGATAAAAGATGTTATTTTGCAAGTAAAATCTGAAGTTTGAATATGAAATAAATAGATTAATACCCTTTTTAATACCATGTCTAAATTATATATTCCATCAAACATTGTTTGTAATGCATAATCAGAGCGCAAAATCTCTTTGTTATAAAGCCCCGCAGATGAAACCAACATTTCAAATACGTCGTTGAGGATGAATTGAACGGAATGAGTATATTTCTCAATTAATAATTGGTTCTCTTCCTTGTTATCTAAGTCCAAATGATCACTATGAAAATCGGTATTTATATCTATAGTCATATTTTCTACAACAAAATTGACCAAGTTGTTGTAACTGATACAAACAAATTGGATATATTCTGAAATATTTGGTTGCATTAACTTTGACTCGCACATAAAATTTCGTAGATAATTCAATAATTTTCTCTTTGAACTTTTGTCATTTTCAACAAAAACTATTAGTAGTAGTATTAGGCTACAAGATTTGCTTCTGTTTGAAACTTCAATTGAGCACACTTCTTTTAGATCCTCAACTTCCAAACCAACTTCCAAACTTAATCCAACTTCACAAATGATCTCAACAACATCACCTTTTACATAAGGGTATCTAGAAAAATATCTATTTGTTAATTCAATCAATAAATTGCTCATTAAAAAATAATTAAACCCTGAAAAAAAATACTTAAACTAAAAACTAATTTTGTTAATATTGCATTTATGCAACCAGTGAATTAAACTAGGAATCTTAAATTACCTACTATTAAAGAATGATATTCATCAGTTAATTTAATAATATGGAATTTTCAGACTGGGGCGACAAAAATCGTCACAAGAATCAACGTATATTGTCAATCATCATATATATTCCAATACTTAATGAAAATGCGAAAACCAAGGCCAATTGAAACTCAATACCTTAGTAGAAAAAAATAATTTGAGCTCAGTTATTAGATGTGTCTTCAAAAATATAATATTTCAGAAACACGGAAACCAAATACATCATTGCATTAGTAGTTCGCATTAAATGATAAATTTCATTCATAATAGAGGTAAAGCCAATCCCTAAACTGTGTTAAACTTACGAATGGATGATAATCTTCATATTTCATTTAAAATATAGTATATAAAAATAATCGAGCTTAGCAGTAATTAATGAAGAGCAAAAAAAGTTTCAGTCTTAGGACAATACATAATGCCGTCTAAGTTACTGTTAGCGCCCATGTCATTTTTTGCCTTGGAAAAGAGGATCGAGTGATATAATTAGTTCCATTTTTCGCAAATAAAGTCACTTTATATTGGCTATTCTAATTTGCGACTTTATTTTGTATCGAGAATGATTCGGCAGAAAAAATACCATCTTCTGTAACGATTGCATCAATGAACCTAGGGGGAATTACGTCATAACAAGGGATAAACGCAATAGTCTGTGAATTAGGTAAGCTTTCTTCTGAGTTTTCCGAAGTGTATACTAAATTATCAGATATTTTTTGTTCAACGACTTCGTTAAAAACGGTTGAGTGTTCAAAATAATTTTTCTCGCATAATTTATATGATTCTGAAACGATCATCACGGGAATGTGGTGTATCTTTGCAAGCATTGCCACAAGTGATGATCCTGAACGATTCATTACATATCCGTTAGAAAATATAGCGCATGAACCAATGATCACTTTGGTTGCGTACCTTAAATGATAGGCTAAACAATTGAGTAACGTATATGTTATTTTAATTCCCTTTAAAGATAGTTTTTTTGCAATATCTTGACTACTTGAGTCAATGTTGTTCTTGGAGTCAACAACAATCAGTTGAAAGCTCTTGTTCATTTCTACAGCTTTAAATAGCGATTTGATTACAGAACTAGAATTTGAATATGTAACTATTACATCACCATCAATAATATATTTATTTGAAATTACATATGAAATTCTCTCACATGCATTCACAATTCTTTGATAGATATAGGTTTTTATAGAGGAAATTAGTTGGTTTATTATCTCATTTGGAGGAAGAGATGGGTTAATCTTGCATATTTGTTTTTTTAACCATTTAATCACATTTCCCATAGCAATATTATGTTGTCTCTGGGATGTTATATATGAAATATGCGTGTCTAGAACCATCTTCAAGTGTTTTTCGATACTTTTATATGGAGGACAGTAATAGTCTTCAAGCATTTGCCCTATTGCAATTAGCAGACATTTACTTCTCATATTCGTACCAACAATTTTCCTGTCTTTCATTCTCATTCCCAACCTCAAAATAGCAGGGTGAATTCTACATTGATCTAATATCGAAATAAAAGAGTTTGAAATGGAATTCCTACCAAAGTATGGGCATATGGGACAATTAAATATATTTTGTACAACATTTTTTTTTTCCATCATAAAAACCTAGATATATAAATACTGGAAAAAATTGCGCCCAAATTAATCGCAGTTAACTTTTTATAATAAAGCTGACACCTATTTCAATTTATAAGCAAACATTTACTGCCGAATATAATCTAGCAGTAAACAACGATCTATAATTACCCTCCTACTAAATTTTAACTCAATCTTTTTAGATTTGAGTAAATTTCAGGATATTATATTACTGCTTTCTGCATTTCCATAGGCGATTCTTTTAAGATGATCTGTGATATTCTTCTTGTCACTATTTTGATCTGCACCAAACACTACATTTTTCATGTTCAAGTTTGTGTTAATACCTGACTCTGAGTTAATAGAATATGATGTAAATGGATACGTTCTTTTTTGTAATGCTGGTGTTGTAAAACATAATTCTTGCGAGTGTTTAAGGAAAGATTCTTCAGATCCATGTTTATACTCATTCGAAGGAATATTTGTTCCTAATTGTGCAGGCTGTGAGTTTGGCATTCTGTTTTGTTTATGAACTATTGAAAGCTTTTTAACCATATCAATCGTACCTAAAATATCAAAGCTGTTGGAAGGGGTAATTGAAGTAGAAGATGACGTGCTTGCAAGAGAATCGACCATGTATGCATTTATCCTATCTTTTCCCCTCAGTGTATTTGTAGCATACTTTGACCTCAGCATTTGTAAATGCTTTTTTGCGACATTGATACCTAAGTGATGAATATATGGAAAATCTCTAATTAAGATTTCAGGATGGAAATCTGCAATTTCTTCGTATACTTTGTTTTGTAGTAGTCTTTTTGTTGGTTCGAAGTTGTCAAAAGACCAGTCAATTGAATTACTTGTGTTGGAATTCAATGAAATTAATTCTGGCTCAATTGAAGAATTTGATTGAAACTGGACATTACCGGTGTTTGATGATTTTGGAGAGTCGTACCCTGAATTAATATTGATGCCATTAAAATATGGATGCGATAGTGCTTCTTCAGCTGTTATTCGTTTTCTTGGGTTAAAGCTTAGCATTTTTTCAATAAGATCAATGGCCTCAGGACAATTAAATCCTGGAAACAGAGTTGAAATATGCCTACCCTTATAGTTTGGAAGTGCATCTAAATACTTTCTTGCATTTTCGGTGCTCCCCTTATAAGGAAGCCATGAATCTAAGTCATCTTTGCCAGGGGTCCCTAAACAAGAAATAATTGCTTTAAGTTGGTCTAGATGGTCGTGGCCAGCAAATAAAGCACTTCTTTTAATTAGCTCAGCAAAAATACAGCCTGCACTCCATATATCCACAGCTTTATCATATCTATTCACGCACAAAATTATTTCAGGGGCCCTGTACCATCTTGTAACTACATAATCCGTTAGCTCGTCCTTGCTTTCATCAATGTCAAAAACATTTCCTCTTGCTAGGCCGAAATCACAGATCTTTAAATCACATGATAGGTTCACAAGGATATTTGATGGCTTTAAATCACGATGTATAATATTTACCTTATGTAAGTAAGACAATCCTCTCAAAATTTGGTACATAAAATATTGTATATGTTCATTTGTTAGTGTCTGCTTACTATATATCACACGGTGTAAATCTGTTTCCATCAACTGTGTAACAATATATATGTCTTCAAAGTTTGGAGAGTCTGGAGGAAGAAGATCGATAATACCTAGAATATTTTCGTGATGAAGCTGTCTCAAAAGCTTAATTTCTCTTAGAATTCTCTTAGCATCGATTAAGTCTTGAAATGCATCGAATATTTTCTTTACCGCAATATATGACCCCCGAGATTTGTCGTAAAATGAAACTACACAACCGTAGGCACCACTTCCTACCTTTTTAATAAACTTGTAATGTTCAGGAACTGTGTATGTGTTTCCATCTTCTACATTTACAGTAACGTTTTTTGTAATTTTCATTATTTAATAGATTATTAAAATAATCTACATTACGAATTTATAATCTTACAGCTTTTTAGTGGTCCATTTCATGTTAACAATCCCACATGTTCAGCATGTGGGCAATTTCCCGCCTTAGCTACGGCACGACGTTCTTAATGAGGGAAATTGTAAAGTTGTAAAGAATAATATAAAGCAGTAAAAAAATTTTGTTGCAAAGTTGATTGAAAGTAGTTAAAGTGTGTTGCCAATGGCTAATTATAAAACTAGTTTGAATAGTACAAACTTGATTAATATATAAATGTGTTGAATAAGTAATAGTATGTAAAGTCATTAAATTTAGTTTTTTTCGTAATACAAAATAAAAAATTAGAAAATTATGGCGCCCTAAGCGTCTATGTTCATGCATGACAGAAAAAAATCAGTGAGTGTAGACGGAGTGTGCATAGTGAATTAATGTCTTAGTCTATAGTATTGTATCTAAAGCCGAGTTCTCACTCATACTTTTATAGCTATACACATACTTCGGTCTCAGCCGATAATTAGATTACATTTTTTGCTTAGTACCGTAGGGGACTTAATTTGGTATTATTCAAATTGTTACGAATGGATGGAATTTGGAAAAGACTTGTTTCTGGAGGCAAGAATCACTCCTCAAAAGAAAGCGGCAACAGTCAAAAAAATGCAGTTGCTTCTAACAATCAGACATGTGAAAATGGCCGAAGTTTAGATTTTAATACCAATAATAAGTCCCACAATAATCCAAATAACGACACCCGACATCCTACTGCTTCAAACGCAAGCAAACATGATGCAGATATATCAGAGAATAACCAGAGAATAAAATATAGCATTGATGATTTTCAGCTAATTAGAACATTAGGAACAGGATCTTTCGGAAGAGTTTTCTTATCTAAACACAGGGAAGATAATAGTATTTATGCAATAAAAAGACTTAAAAAAAGTGTGGTTATTCGACAAAAGCAGGTGGATCATATTACAAATGAAAAAGCGATTCTTTCAAGAATTAAACATCCGTTTTTAGTTAGAATGTATGGAACCTTTAAAGACGATCGATATTTATACATTATGATGGAATTTGTTATAGGGGGAGAATTTTTCACATATCTAAGAAGATGCAGACATTTCGACAATGAGACTTCAAGGTTTTATGCCGCACAAGTTGTACTGATGTTTGAATATTTACATGGGAAAAATATTATATATAGAGATCTTAAACCAGAAAACATTCTAATTGACAAAGATGGGTATTTAAAGTTAACCGACTTCGGATTTGCGAAGGCAATTGAGTATAGAACATTTACACTTTGTGGCACACCTGAATACATTGCACCAGAAGTTCTTTTAAATAAAGGTCATGGAAAGCCAGTTGATTGGTGGACATTGGGTATATTGATATACGAAATGGTTGTAGGTTTTCCCCCTTTTTATGATGATGAACCTATGGGGATCTATCAAAAGATTTTAGCAGGTAAGATTTTTTTTCCCAAATATTTTGACAAAAATTGTAAAAGCTTGGTAAAAAGATTACTCACTCCGGACTTAACAAAAAGATATGGTAACCTTAAAGGTGGCGTTAGTGATATAAAACTACATAAGTGGTTTTATAATTATGACTTTAATTCTTTGATGTCAAGGAAAATTGATCCCCCATATATTCCCAAGGTTAACTCTTATGATGATTCATCAAATTTCGAGGAATATCCAGATAGCCATGAACAACCTACAACTGTTACAGGTAACGCTGATCCATTCATTGACTGGTAGTTTTACATATAAAATAACTTATTCCAGTCCAAATAGCTATCTTTCTAGTTATCCCTTTCTATTACAGCACGTTTGACTTATAAGATATTATAATGTTGTAAATAATTAAGTGTTGTAATACATTATTAGTATTTAAATGATATTTTACGTTTTACAATAATCAAAGTATGTAAAAAATCAATTATCGACAAAGCAATTCCCCTGACTATACTTTAAGCTAACATGATCACTATACTCGCACGGGGCGCATGAAGAAAATATGCTTTTTGCAAGTAAATTTCCCCTATTGGAGTGAGTTTTATTATCTTTTGTGTTATGCTCAAAATATTCTTTAGTATAGAAGTATTCCCTATCAACATTTTTTGAAAAGCAATCTTCGAATTGATTCGTCTGGTATTCGCTGTGTTTAACGAGGTGATTTTCACCATCATTCATTTCTCGAGAATTTGTGTTGTTAGCCACTTCTAAGAATGAATTGGATTCAATGTTATTTTCTCTTTCTTCAAACTCCATTTTCTTATTACTACTCCCTAAACAACAACAAGTCAACTTATTTGGTTCATAAAAAATAAGTGATTCATCAGTTTTTTCAACATACCTCCTTGGTCCATAAGAACTTGAAGAAGGCAATACGGAACGTCTGTTAGAGGGATATTCAGCCTGAATAGTGCAGAAAGAAGCAGATGAACCCGAACAAATAGGTGTAATACAATTCCCTGTTAACGTTGGGTGTCTTAAATTTCCTTTAACTGACCCATCAGCATTTATTGGGCCTTGCAAATTTTGGTTTACTCCAATATTGCTGCTTGCACTGTAAAATTGATTATATTGGGGTTTTTGACTATTTGCGCTATATGAGTATACACTATTATTAGATTTTCTTTTGCTGTATTTAGCTTTTTTCATTCTTCTTTTTTGTGATATACATCTTCCACTAAGAAAAAAAGCTCTGCAAGGGTAAATACAGCACTTAAGACAAGGGACCAAACATCCATGTACAGGGTTTATATCCTTGAATTCATCTTTATCTGTGCCTTCTAATTCAAGTTGAGCTTTTTTCACATACTCTTTCCTGTTCCCTCCAGGACTAATATTTTGAAAAACCTTACGTTCCTCTTCTTCACGCCTGATTGACATTTTTTTTTCCAAGTAGACAAAAAAATAATAAAAAAATACAATTAAGTTAAGAGATAACTTAAATTTGGTAAGAGCTACCTACTCCCATTTTTCTACAATTGTTTTGCAAAACTATTATAACTTAAGTTTCTTAAGTGCCCAGACCCTCCGGATTGAAATAATAAGCTAGAGTAAAAATAGAAGATATATATATATATATATATATATATATATATATTATTTGGAAGATTTAAAAATTAAATATTAGACTATTTATTCATCATCATCATCATCTCCAATATCATCATCGTCACCCTCACCACTGATAGAGTTTAATCCAATTTCTTGGTTTAATAAGCCGGGAATCATCCACTGTTTATTGTTTTCAATCTCAATCGCACGTTTTAATGCAATACTTTTTTCTATTTCAAATATGCGTTTACTTTCCTCATTAGTGAATTCCTTAATTTGAATAAGGAAATCATGTAAAACTCTTTGAAAGTCAGAGATGGTTTTGCTATGAACACTATTAAAAAGTTCTAATACGAAGACTTCAACCTGCTCTTTTTGGACGGTAATAAATGATTTGATTAGTAGGTCTGCAATATACTCCATCACTCCTACTTTTGAAATTTTGCACGTGCTTCCTTGGCAAGTATCACATCTTAACGAAGAATTAGAACTCATGCTTGCTTGCTTATTTCCTTGATTCCCCTCAAATAATGAAAACTCTGAAATTTTAATCAGTTCATAAAGTACCATTGTTTGATACTGAAAGCCAGATGTATGTAATGTATCTGTCAACACACAAAATATCTCTCTAATTATTGATAAGTAGAATGCATGGCAAAATTGAGAAAGCGTATTGTTTTGAACGCATGCGTTCTGAATACCTATATCCTTTGAGCTATTATGATTAATCAAATTAATTAAAAAGTTGTATAGTACAATTAATCCTTTTTCTGCCATGTTTGGTTGTTCATGTCTAATGGCCCAAATTATACTTTCAATATAAAGCGTTAATATATTTCCTGGCAAGTTGAATAATTGCAAGAAGCAAAATTCATTGCAATCTGCCAAAAAAGAATAAAAGAACTCTCTGTGGTCTGGGTATGCATGAAAATTGTCCTTAATCATAGATAAAGTGCATTCAAACAGATGGTAAATAATTGCATTAAAAAAATCATTATTTACCTTAACAATATCATTTAAACGCACGATAACTGTACTCGATAAAATAAGTACTTGGGATTCCTTTATTTCGGAAATACACGCATGGTAATCTTCTAAAACGGGAATAATAATTGGATGTATAATATATTGTAGCATTTCTGTTCCTGTAATATTGTGATACAAGATTGATTGTATATCTGTTATATACCCAGAAAGATTCTTGTTTTCGCTCAACTTGAGTTTTTTTCTAGGTGCAATAAATGAAATAAACGAATTGATCAATTTAATTATTTCTTTCTTGGAAATTCTTAATTGCTTAATATGCGTATAAGAAATAATAACAACCCCTTTTTGTTGAACTTCCCCAACTATGAAATTTGAATATAATTTGTAAAACTCAATTAAAAATGAACTTCTTTCTATAAGTACACGGGCAAAGCCAACTCCACAGTTAGATGCAATTGTTTCCATAATACGTACAATAATAATTAATTTTTGTGAACACTCCATTGAGCACAACTCATTTATCATCACTTGGTTATCACGATTAGATCTTAATTCAATCAGTCTGGAAATGAGGTCTTTCCAATATATACTGTCAAAAATATGCAGCAATTCAGTTACGTATAAATACTGTTCATCAACATCTTTTAGAGAAGAAATAGTTAATGAGATTCCCTGTATTAAAATAAGCATTTGTTTGTCATCAAGATGTTGTTTTAGTTCGTGAGAACAACCTATCATGTATTTTAAGAACTTGATTTCTTGTAAACTCCCATCAATATTTTCCGATAACATTTGATTATTTGGACCTCTATTATTATTACCATCAATATAATTATTCGAACTCATTGATTTTTTACACTTAGTTGCAATCTTCAAAAACGCTTCGCAGGCCATATCTTTCACTCCAGGAAATGTTTCGTGCATAAATTCAAAGAGCTTGTTAATTACAGTTTGAAGAAATTTCCAATGGTCTCTAAGAAACCTTGGATACTGCCCTACTACATACATAACACAACTAGCAACGGCTGCCTTATTAGCCTTACCTCGTTTTCTTTCGCAAAGCATCAAAAGTGATTTAATGACTTCTATTATTAGCCTCCTTTCAATGTTTTTGCTCAAGCTTCCACTAATACTACCTACAGCCCAACATAATCTATTAAGTTTTATAGGATTCCATTGATTTCCAGAGGAGGAATTACATGTACAAATAACTCCACAGTTAATACAAACGACATCAAATTCTTCTTGAAGTAATTGCAAAATGATCTTTTCCATATAGTTTTGACCTAAGTTACTTAAATAAATTAATATCTCACGCAGAGACTTGTATAAAGATATTTCATCTGTATCTGGAATATTTTCTCTAGTTACTTCACCTGTTTCGGGATCAATTGCAATGTAAACTTCTTGCGGTTTTGCCATCCTACATATTATCATTTTTCTAACATCGCATAACAGAGATTGATAGTGAAGTAATCTAGAGCTGTATTCTTCAGGATTATTAAATGGGTTCTCCTGTCTATGAGAATCTGAGTTATCAATATTTCCAAAAGAATCATTTTTCAATAGAAACAAAGGCGAAGATTTTGTCTGTGAATTTGCTATTGAAATTTCATTTGGCTTTTTTTTCGAATTATCCAAAACATCATAAACCAGTTGTTGTGTGAAGTGAAGCCAAAAGTCGACGCAAACTTTAAAAATTTCATCATTCTGAATATAGCTTATATTCACCATACGCTCTAGGGCAAAATCCATTCCTTGAATGGTCTCAGGGTACTTTTCACAAATTGTTAGTCTATGAGTCTTAATGAAACTAGAAAGTAAAAGTGCGATATAGTTAAAGTATCTTTCATAATATAATCTAGTACTTGTAGAAACGTTTGGCATGCTGTCATAATGCGCATATTCATTTGGCACCTCTTTAATGCGATTAACGATTGAAAGCCATATTTGAACCATCTGATCTTCAATCTGCTTATTCACACCTAAATTTCCATCTTTTGTATTTTCATCAAATTTTAAAGGAGAAATTTCGGTTAAGCATTTTATTGATTCGAGTCTAAATGAGGGATTTCCCCAAAAGTGGTCCAAAAGAAATTGAAGAAGGTTGTAGTGAATATTGTGATTACCATTTGAGGTTATTGAATGAGGTAGCTGAGGTCTCAAGTCGCATTCCAAAATATAGTTTAGTGGAATCCATTTTAAATAGTGGCACAGACACTGGAGTGATGAAACAACTAGATTGACCTTGATATTTTGTGGGTTTTCTAAATAAGAAGTTAGCACAAATAGTATTAGTGATAAAATTTGAGGAAATTGTTGATTTAATATTTCCATTAATTTTTCAACCTTCTTAGAAACCATCTGATCCTCACCAAAATCAAATACTTCCTCACTTAAAAGCCTCAATAATTTCATGGTATTTTCACAAATATATTGATTTGTTTTGGCTGCGTTACATATTTCTGTGATAAAATTCTCCCAATTGTCAGGCCATTCTTGCTTGACAATCATAATCAAAGTTTCATTAGTCTTGTTTAAGAAGTGTTTATTTTCATTGAGAATTTTTTCGTCTTGGCAAAGCTCAATACACAATTCAGTAATGTACTGCTTAATACCAGTCTTTTGATCAATTGGCAAAATTTTCCATTGAAATTGAATGCACTTTTCTAAAATGCTAAGTGCAAAAAATTTAGTATTGTAGTCACTACTTAATTGCAAAATATTTCCAACTATTCTCCAAGAATCAGTCTTTTGCTTTAGTTCGCTTAATATCTTATCTGCAATTACTCTGTCACCTGGGCGTAAACCATACATAACACCCACTAGTTCATCTAGCATCTCAACCTTTTGGAGGTCGTAAGGCTGAGATAAATCCAATAACACGGAAATATCCATTATTGCTAGTTATGCTTCGTATTCAATGTTTGTTAACCAGCTTATAGATTAACTTCATTAATGCGTTTTTGCAAACTTGAAAGTTGTGTAGAATATTAATTTTAGGTAGCTTAATGTAATCTGTGACCAATTATTACCTTAAAATGCTTAAAATTTACCACCTTTATAATTTTAAATTGTCTAATAAATAAGTGAGTACTTTTTTGAGAGCCAAAAACTTGTATACCGCCAATTGGAAGCCAATTGAATGTAAGTCTATTTGATGGTTAAATTCTTAACAAATTAATTTAAATCCAACTAGATAAAGCAAGGCAAATATGAATTTTTAATGAGATGGAAAATATCCATATTTTTTCGGGTAATATACCTGCGGTTGTTTGTACATACTTTAATAAAATTTGCTTGGATCAAAATTGTGTAGGTAATGCTAACTTTGAATTTGATAAAAACCAGCAAAACAGTCTTGAAACTGGATCAATTGTAATTTTTGACTCAAATTTCATTCAAAATAATCTTTTTAGGTTGGGAGATGAACCTAGAAATTTTTTGAATATTAAGCATTCTTTTTATCAAAACAATATGTTGTATCACACAAATGATAACCAAGCTTCTGCTGCAATTAAAGGGAGTTTGACTGAACAGTTGTTTTGGGATGGGGCAATTGATGTATTTGAACAAAGCAGCGACCTTGGGATGTGTCCAGATAAATGGAATAGCTTATTATTTTTAAAAAGGTTAGTTGGAGAGAAAAATGTTCACAATACGATGTATAGGAAGTGCTCAGACTCAACCAGCGCAGCAGCGTTATTAAATAATTCTTATGGCTTAAGTACTATAGATTCTCGTCTTGAAAGCGATGAAGTATTAGAAAGCGTTCGTCATAAACTTGAAAACTCGGATCATAATAAAACTATTCACCTATCTACTGAGGTGGACTCAGTATTTAGCAATATTTCAAATGAAATTTTTGAGTTTTTAGATGAAGAGGCACCCCGTTCATATAAACCATCGCTGTCATTATTAATTAACGAGAATACAGACACAAAAGTTAATGATTTGAACCTTATTAAAATATTAAGTTTTGCAAATATAAGATTTTTATTAGATCAAAGCAATTATTGCGATGATATTTGGCTAATAAACCTGAAATATATTGAGAGTTTGGTGAACAGAAATTCAAATACTAATTACAGCCCTATAACTGCCTTAGCGTTTGTTGTATATCAAACTGGTGTTATATTAGGAGAGTTAAATAAGGCATATGTAGATCCTCCAAGTATATTAGGGAGATCTGTAGGCCATCCATTCAGAAATATTGCAATTTTCAATCCAAGTAAAGCTGTAAATGTTAAAGATAAAACTAAGTTTGTTTTCGATAAAAATTTTGAGTCTCTTTGTTCAAATTATTTTCTGGACATGTGCCAAAGCGAATATTTTGGTTTAGATTTACTTGATCATTCAGAGATTATTACTATAATAAATGAAAATCAACGTATTTTTGGAAGAGAAACTGACAAAATTTTTGATTATTTAAGCATAAACACTCACAAGGTTATAACTAATTTAAATAATTCGATTTTAAACAATATGTTTCCGATCAGCATAATTCACACCATTTATAGCCTAAGGAATTGTAAGCTTATTAACAGCATGTTTGAGCGTGTGCTAAAGTGCAAAAACAATTCTAAATTCTTAAATATGACGAAAGATTATTATAATCTAGAATTGGATGAGATAAATGAAACATTTGAATCTATATCAACGTGGCTGGATTCCTGATTATTCTCATTTAATATAACTAATTTATTATTCCCTGTAATAGCAATACTTCCACTGAATTGATCTGTAAAAATTTGTTGATATTCACATGGATTTTCAATCTCTATTTCTTTGTATTTAATGTTTCGTCTTTTAATGTCGTATATTGCTATTTTAGAATTTCTTAGCAAGCAAATGACAACGTTTATTTTTGAATTAAACGTAAAAGAAAACAAATTTTTCATTAAATTTTCTCCAAGCGGTAGATTTATTGTTTCTCCATTAGAAATGTCAACAAAATACATTCCTAATTTTGATCCGATGAAAAACAAATCAAATGTTTGGATATTTCTTTTGAATTCTTTATCTTTTTGGATTGAGAATAAAAAATCAAAGTTATTAACCGACTTCAATTCCAAAATTTGTGCGGAGCATATATCATATGTTGCCATGCAACTGCTGGACTTAATATCCCAAATTTGAATACTACCATTACTTAGTGCGCTTATTACCATTGTTTCTGAATTATTATAGGAAACTTTATTTACAAAGAAGTCACTGCTTTTTGGAAAATACTTGATTGTTCGCACTGATTTTAATCCATGAATTTTTATAACCCCTTCAATTGATGAAGAAAGTATACATGTAGCATCTTTGTTAAAGGTCAAGTCAGTAATATACTTTTCGTAGGCATTAACAAAAAAAATAAAATTTGAATTAGAATGGTCCCAAACCTTTATATCAGCCTTTTCACTTGTACTAGCAATTAGGATACGATCAGGGTTTTGATCATTTTCAAGTTCATTATTTCCATAACTGATTCGATTTTTAAGAGTAGTTACTGACAAGCCTAAAATTTTAACTTCCTCTTCGCAATGAGAGTATATAACTTTTGAATTTACATTTTTATTCGTGAAGTCGCATAAATCAGTGTTCCAAATAATAATATACCCTTTTGAAGTGGCAAATATCTGCTCTCCAGAGGAAGTGAATGTAATGCAACATAGATATCCAAATTTTTCTGTATTAATAGCAATGGAAGAGCTTACAAATAGTTTTAGTTCTTTCGATTCATTCAATTGCAATTGTCTTTGGCCGCGTGTAAAACTATTTTCATTAAATTCGAAACCTAAGCTCTCATATGACTCTTCATTGTTTAATTTTAAAGTATTTTTATATCTCAAGGAATCGCCAATAACTTCTAATAACATCGATTTCCTAACTTCGATTAAGTTCTCCGAAATTAATTTTGATAATCTTTCTCTTGATTTCTCTTTATTTCCCCTTTCCATGAAGTTATTCTTTACAAATGTTAAAACTAGTGAGTAATTTAATTCAACTGAATCATTTTTTGAACTTGAAATTATATTCTTTGATTTTTCGATGATCTCGAGAAGAGTGTTAAATTTTTCATGAAATTGGTTATGATATAAAAATAGTGATTTGTTATTTTCTATCAAGTATTGAGCAACAAATGGCTCTTTTAACTCTAGTAACTCCAAGGCAATGTGTTCAAAAAGAATTACTTGTAAATTTACTGGAATCTTGATATATTTTAATATTTCGATTAGCTCACCCCAAAGTCCTTTAGAAATTATTGTCTTTATTTTATCGACATTTTCAATCCAATTTAGGCTAACACCACTCTCATTTGATAGAGTAGAGTAGCTTTCTAATAAGCCACTTTCCAACAAAAATTGGAGGATTAACTTAAGGACACTTTTGTTTGAAAAGTTGACGTGACTCATAAAATAATAACTTTAATAATTTATTTGGCGCAAATTGAATAAATTAACTATTAAAAGTAATGTACAATACGCAGTGTTGGAGCATAATCTAAACTAAATTTTACGACATCTCTTGGATATAGCGTTTAAAAAATGATCCCAATGAACTTTCAAATAATTGATTATCAATTAAAGACCCATAGTTATATTCAGGGGATTTAATAACATTTTCTAGATAAATGGTTGAGTATAGTTTCCTAAAATGATATTAATTAAAATTTTTTCATGTTTTTAATTTATTAATTACCTCAGTAGTTCATTTCCGTAATTAATTGATGGATGCACCATCAAGATAAACTAAAATTTTAATTAATATAATTATTAAATAGTTTTAACTAACCTTATGCCCTGAAAGAGTCTCAAAGCAATACAACTTGTATAGTTCTGTAGTATAAGAAATAAACCTAAAGTGTTTGAAAAATAAAGACAACTTTAAAAGTTTTGTGAGATAAATTTACCCATCCTTATCATTAGTAATGTTTGGAATAAGCCTTTTACAAAAAGACTTCATTGAGAATAAAAGTCCATTTAATAGACGAATATGCCTATAGTATTTTTTCGAATTGTGCCTTTTTGAAACAATTTGCGTTTCAGAAACTTCATCTTTATACGAAGATTTTGAAAGAAAATTCCTGTTATTTTTGTATTAAAAATGTGTTAAAAGTTTGTGAAACTTAGGGCATAACTAACCTCCAATAATTTGATGCTTCTGCTTCAACAATATTTACATGAAATACACATGTTTGTCTATGGAAAATTGTCAAGCTATATATTAATAATTCAAAAGATTCTTTTGTTCGCATTAGCCTATTTTCTTTTGAAAAATATCGCTAATAGAAATGGCGGCAGCATGATTTTGTAAAGTATGCAATATTCTTCAATTTGAATGGAAAAAATTGTTAAATCGTCAAACATTAATGAATGGCAACATTGGCATTGATCGAGATTCAATCTCTCCAAATAGAAGACTTTCAGAAATAACAAATAATTCTGTCAATTTAATTCCCGAAAGGAGTATAAAAGCCCTACGTAATATTTCAGATCAATGTAATAGACTAACTTTTGTCAGTGGGATTGTTGTTCCCAAAAAACAGTATTTTTCAGAAGTGTTATCTAATAAAACTGGCTTATGCTCAGGTAATCATTTCAAAAATATTCTTAAGCAAGATTTGGTCGAAAATAAATTCAATAAGTTGGAAATGGCTAAAAGTAGTTTTAATATTATTAAAAACGAGTGGGATGAGATACGAAATAAAAATATAATCCATAAGAAAAATTTAGAACAGCTTGAGTCCAGAAAGATTGAGTTTATTAAAAATACAACTTGTTTTCAGTCTATTTGTGATAATTCGATATCACTGCTTGGAAACCTTGAGTCCCAGGCAAAAATAATCGAGGAATATATATTTCCTTATCAACAGTACACAATTATCTATTATAAACTACAAAATGATAAATTCTCAAACAATTTAAAGGAAGTTTCTAGTTGTTTTGAAATAATTGATAATTCAATCGTTTTCTTCCAAAATCATACGGAACTGAAACGCACAGATTATTATGTTGAGGGCTATAAAAAATTAAGAGTTAGACTCTGTTGTATAATAAAAAATGTCATGAAAAATATATTAAAGGAATGCCAAGTCAAGAATAGTGTAGATGAAAATCACATTAAAGAAATACCTCCACAACTTAACTATGATCCCAGTAGAGAAAATAAAGGTGAGTATAATATTTCCCTGTACTTTACGCAATTGAGAGCAAAAGGAAAACTTTTTAACGAGTATATAAAATTGTTATTGCAAAGATACAAGGAAACTTTTCAAAATGAAACTTACAAATCTGCAATAGAAGAGATGGAGAACCACTATATTGACTTTAGAATTTCCGACGAATGTTGTGGCGTCAGGTCATTTATTAAGTTTGGTTCAAAAAAGTTATATTTAAACAAAAATTCTCAAAACTGTTTGACACTAAATATTAAAAATTATACCAGATTGCTATTAAATTATTGTAAATATGAATGGATTACATATAAATCGTTTTTCTGCTGTGAAGAAGCTCGAAATGGCAAGGATGAAAGTAGAATTTACGAAATTCAGAGGTTCAACAGGGAGCTTGGAAACAAAATGAACACCTCCAAAAGGAGTATTGAGTTTAATAATTATTTCGGCTCACTAATTGAAAGGTTTGGCAATGAATACTACAATATACTAATATTACAAATTAAAGAAGCACAAAGAGATCCCGAATTATTGAGAGAATCAATTCAATACTTATCACAGGATATCATGAATATCTCGAATGACTTATACCAATCAGTTTCTTTTCCAGATATCTATTTATCTTCGCTTCTTCATTACATACTAAAACTGCAAAGTTCATTACTCGAACACCTGATGTATTCTACGGAAGTTTTTATAAAAGAAAAAATTCAAGATTATGAATTGAAAGCTGATGAGTTAAATTATCCGGAAATATTACAATTATTTAATGCAGATAAAAGATTAATAAGAAGCATTCAGTCTCTAGAAGATTCAGTTTCTAATGCATCAATCAATCATAATCATTTATCCAAAACTTTATCTAATAATAATTCAATGAAAGAAGAGGCTGAAAGCGCAAACAAATTCAAATGTGTCGAAAAAAACGAGGATCATCACTATGAAAGTGAACTATTAACAAATGTTTCATTCCCACCTAATAAAATATACTTACAGACTAATAGTGATCCAGAAGATTTTTTATTTGATGATGAATATTTTGAAAATGTTCACGAAGAGTGTGAGATGAGTATCAATGATAGAAATGCTACATCTTCAATTGAAATTTATCACAAACAAGATGGTGACTCAATAAACGTTAGTATTGGTTGTTATCCTGTTGTAAAAAACGCGTTATTAGCTTTATCATATATTGATAATATGGTTCCTAGTTCTAGCTATTTATTTTTGAATAAGTTGATTATACAAAAGTGCTGCGATAAATTGGTTTTTGCGAAAGAATTTATCTGCAATAAATTATACTTAACTGATAAAATCTCAAGGATGTATCATGGAAGTTTATTTATTATTAGAAATTTACTTTATTTAAAATATGAACTTATAAATTTAAGTAAACGAAATAGCCAAAGAGATGGGTTTGAAGTTTTGGAAAGTAATCTATATGGATTAGATAGTGAAAAAAACTTATCCAGTAATGCAAAAATAACGGAATCAAATAGTTTAGCAAGCAGTTACAACCTTCTATGTTTCAAGGCAACACTAGATTCAATTGTTAATGTTGTTGATGTTTTAATCAATTCAAATTTAGAAGAAATGATTAACAACATTTGTTCAAATATTTCTCTTCCATTAACAAAAATTGTGCTGCAAGTACATCCTGAAATTCAGTCCAGTGATATTAAAGAATTACAGTGTACAAATCATAAATACATTCGAGAATCTACTGAATTATTTTGGAAAAATTTAGAATTTCATATAAATAATTATATTTTAAAGTATATGAGCCTTTATCTTTCAATTGCAGGTAAAGAAGAAATGGAAACATTATTTTCCTCCATAATTACAGAAAATGGTTCTTATGAAAGAAATTCAATATTAGATATTGATGGTAAAAGATCAAGTGAACCCAGCAAAAGTGGTTCAATTGATTTTAGAAATTCAAACAATCCAAATTCAATGGGGCATGAATATGATAAAGCGCATTTAAGTTCTGTTGTTTCTTCTATTTTGCCCAGCCCATTATCAATATTTGCATCTGTTAAAGAGATTTTAACTGGTGTAATTTTCGAGTTCGATCATGTATTAAACAAGAGATTGGGTGTTGAAAAAAGTGTTATAGAAGAAGAACTTGGTTGGAAACTCCAAAACATTATGCATTTCCTAAATTCAGTAGAAAATAAACTTGGTGTTCACGAAAATATCAATTCATGATCAGTCATGTATAACAGATTCTGTATATTTTTTTTGTCGCTTAATCGAGAAATCCTCAGCTAAGTCTTGTATTTTCTTTAAAAGTAAAGCTTCACTATTCAATATTTCATTATATTCTAACTTAATTTCCTTTAACTTGTTTAATGAGTCTATCATAATACTAAATATTTTTGATTCTAGTTCTCTGAATGGCTCTGTATTGTATAAAGATTCACCTATTTTGCTTATTTCTGTGGAATTAATTTCATCATTAGATTGCGTCGAAACGAAACTAGCTCTGTTTAATTGCTTTTCCGAATAATTTATTTCATTTTTCTGGAGTTTTGAGTTGTTCTCTTTCTCTGATAAAGAGTTTGAGTTTTCAATTATAGTCTCATTAACTTTTTTACTTGATGTCTGGTTTAAAAGCTCACTCAAAGAATTAATCACATCATATATATTGTTGTTTAAATGTTGAATCAAGTTTAATCCATGATTATTCTCATCTTGAAAAGTTTTCCTCTCTTCAATTGTAACTAATCCGGAAATTACAGTTTGTGAAGATGATTCAATCTGGAATTTTTTTTTGGATTTAGCCTTATGATCATAATAGTTAGTCACGACATGACAATTGCAACTACATGATAAATCGTTTTCTTCATTCTCATTAAGTAATTGATTAGATATTCTAACCTTTATATTTTTTGCTCTGTTCGCATATTTCAACGTATTATGAGATTCCTCAAATGCCTTGGATGATGGAGAAATATTTGCTATCATTACAACAAAGCATTTCTCACCTTCTAAACTATTCTTCAATATATGAGTCAGTTTAGAGTCTCTATATTTGACATGGTGTTTATTATCATTATTCTGGTTAAGAATTACCTGTCCATCAACGTTAGGGCTTGATAAAGCCAAAGAATTAATACAGTTAGCTAAAGCTAGTAATGAACGATTAATATGTGCACCTTCAGTTAATCGAATTCCCCTATTTTGTGTTGCGCTTGCTCTTTCAGAACCAGCAAGATCGATAAACGAAATCTTGCACCAAAGCTGGGGACTAATTGAATTGTTAATTGATGGTTTATATAGTTTTTCACTAGGGAAATGCTCATTTTTATAATTGTTACTTCTAACGAATTTATGTGGATTATTATTCGTAGGCATATTAAAAAACTTTTTTCCTTCTAAAAATATAGATAACTGGAAAATTGCGTGGCTTCTTGAAGATACATTATTTGCAGCAGTTTGTTCAATCTTTCGGTACTTATTTCCAAAGTTTAGAGCTTGAATTCCTTCTTTACTATTTTCAATGAGTAGTTGAGTCAGGTTGCTGATTTGTATATTCGATTGATCTTCTAGAATTTCACAAGAATACTGGCCAATAGTCGAGTTATTTGATGGATTTAGCAGATCTCTAATCGTTTCATTGTAAATTTCCATATATGATGCAGTTACAAAGAAGCTAGAGTTCGACCTTAATTCATTTGAATTATTATTTTCATTACAACTTATATCAGAAAAATTATCTTTAATGAACTTTTTATCGCTAAAAAGATGTTCAAATGTTTCATTAATTCCTCTAATTACTATACCAGGATTTTTCTCATTTCCAATAATAGTATATGTTTTTCCAGTGCCGGTTGCTCCATAAACGAATACAGTTAAATTAATTCCGTTTGATATTGCATTTTTTAAAAAATTACATGTCGATATGTTGTAAACAATTTCTTGGTCAGAGCTAGGTGGGAATATATGATCGAATGTGTATTCATAATATCTGGTTTGCTGCGAAAGCAAGTATGTGTTTTTTTTGCCAGGTTTAGAAATAACAACTTTCCGCTGGCTCCTTATATCTACAATATCTTCATCATCACTCCCATCAGCATTAGGTCGTACCCTAAGAACAACTCTAACTCTTTCCATAATGTACTGATTCCATAAATTATTTTAATAATTTTTTTTTTTCAGTTATAACGACACGTCACCTCCCCACACGCGGGATATGAAACTAGTTATTCTATTACAGATTGCATGTCATACTTGTTACATGTATTACATGAAATATGTATATATATTGTTACAAAATTTGCAATTCTGTTAGATCGACATGATAACAAAATATGAAATTTTCAATTTTTAAAGCTGCCCCAAAAAGTATTCTATTTAAGGCAAATATTTGGATAAAAAGACTAATTAGATAAACAGTGTTAAAGCTAGAAAATTTACATTTCTATAACTTAGGAATTATATTCGCAAAATATTACCTCTAAGACCGGTTTGAAAGAGTATCTGACCCGTTAGATTCTAACCTGCTTCTAATAGTTCTTGTGTAGCCAGATATTTCGGAAAGTTCGATTTTCAACGATCTCTTATCATTTCCATATGTGAAGTGCAAGAGAGAATATAATAACAAGGAAATACACCAAGGAAAAACGGTAAGGAATACGAGTGCGTTAGAAAGCGCATTTGCATTGTTAAGTCTTAAATCTGCATCCATTTGACTTACATTTTCTGCAATTGTCTTATAACCAAAAACATTTTCTGATAAAATTCCAACAACAGGAGCCCCGAATGTAGCCGCTGAGATACCTTCAAATAAAACAGCTATAGAGAATACAGTTGCTCTGTGAGATGCTCTAACAACATCAGAAAGAATTGGTCTGCTTGCAGCAGCACCTGCAATCGCAAAGAATCCCATTAGAAAAGATAAAACTATAAAGTAATAGAATGATGAAGATTCTTTCGGTATTACCAAGAATAGAATACACATGATTGGAATTCTTATTGCCATAGAAATCTGACCAACGAGGGGCCTTCCATGATTGGCGGAGATACGATTTAAGCAATCTCCTAACAAACCTCCCATTGGCCCACCAATCATAGATCCTGCGAGCATAGTTGCAACAACTAAGGCCGCTTGGAAATTTGAAAGGTCACAATATTGTAAATACATTGTCATAAATGTAAGTGAACTCCAAGGTATCGTTCCGCTAATCCCCTCTAAGATCATTAAAATAACACTTTTTACTATCAGGCTTTGTGTGATCACGTTTTTCATAAATTGAAGTGTAGATACGTTTTCATCAACTATATCTGAAATTTCCTCATTCTCATCATGTAAAAATATTCTAGTTGTGTTAAATGTGTTAAGAAGACTAGTTCTTTGACTTTCTTCCTGCGACACTGCACCAATAACAGATTGAGTATCAGAATCTGCTCCTCCAGTATCCGGGCGTGCAACAACGGAAATACTAAATTCACTTTGTTCTTGTTGTTCTAAGGGTTCTTGTTCACTTTCACTATTCAGATCTGATTGAATAGATCTAAAACGGTGTAGGTGTAGGTGAGGGATTTCATCCATAAAAAATACTATTATTCCTCCTAATATTGCGCTTAGAACTCCTACCAAAAGGAATGCAAATCTCCATCCTTGAAACCCAACAATCAGTTTCTGTGAGATTGAAGTAGTTAGAACTGCCCCAAAAACTCTTCCAACGCAACTTGAAAGTTGTATCATTCCAAATCCCAAACCTCTGTTTTTCGAATTTAGTGTATCTGCTAAAACACTCTGTGCTAGTGGCCCAACACTACCCAAAAACGCTCCATTAATAGCTCTAGTGATTAATACCTCCCAGTAAAAACTACTAAATGCAAGTAATATCGTAACGAAGCCCCAAACAGTTACACCGGTGGCCAAAATGTACTTCCTTGAATATCTATCTGCAAGTAAACCCCATATTGGACAACTCAAGGCAAGACATAATATCTGACACAAAATAATATTACCAAGGTCTTTTGGACTCAACTTTAAATCTACTTCAAGTGCTCTTAGAGAAGCTGGAAGAAGTTGCTCATCACATCCATCTAGAGACGCAGCCAAACAAACAATAGCAATACTCCTTAAAGCAATACTATGTAGTCTTTGTAACTCAGAAGCCTCATAAAGTTCAACAGACGATCCTGAACTCGTCGATAAAGTTGAACTACTACTGAAATGCTTCAAACTTTTTTTTGAATTTTTGTCATATACTTGTTGATTAATGATTGGCCTTTCATTAAAGGCAGTTAATTTTTCCTGAGCATTCTTTTGTTTATCCATATTCTAAACAAAAGTAATCATAATATTTAACATTAATTTTTATCTCATTTGCGCAACAACGATATCGTAAGCATGCTAATTTTTGCATTTATGCGTATAGTTGTCTTCCATGCATTAACTGTATGATTATTTAGGCGGTTACTGCAAATAACACGAATAAAAGTGTAAATGCAAGAAAGTTAAATAGTGATATATAAAAACAATTTAATAAATAATCTATGAGATTTTCAATCAGCAACAAATTGGGCATTGATGCAGAGTAGTAAGAATGAATTTACAGCATTCGTCGCAAAATTGAGTGCTGCAATTTTTACATAAATATTTGTTAATTGCATTATATTTTGACCCAAAGTTTAAGTAACTTTTACTAGAAAAGTGGGTTTCACATAATTCGCAGTTTTCTTTTATGGAACTGGACTCAGTTTTTAAAAATTCTTCAGTTTTAATGGGAATAATGTTTGGATGTTGAAATAAATATGCGAATGATCTCGCAAGATGGTTCGGGGAAATAAGATATATTAAACAAACTGGACATTTTGTTGGCAAATAACAAACGATTGATTTACACTTCGGGCAGGAATACCCGTGATGAGTTAAAGATCGATGACATGAACAACCGAAAGGATGTGTTTGATTACATACAAATTCAGGAAACCCCATTGTGACTAAATTAATGTTCAACGGGGTACTTGTCATATTACTTGGGGGTGGCTTAATAAAGTTTTCAAGAGCTAGCTTAAGTAAATGATCGTTATTCATGGCACATAAACAAACGCCACCTGTCATTTTTGTAATAGTTTTAATTATATATAATTCTGGGATAAACAGTATTGCATTGATTATAATGTTGTTGGAAGAAAAGCCTTCTACCCATTCGTTGAATAAAAAAGTATTATCTACACTTCTCATACTCCCTAGAAAAAAAATAATTTCTTTTGTTCCATACGGAGGGATTGAAACTAATAGATACTTTGCCTTCTCAAGCCCATTTTGTATTGACATACTTCCTTTACATCCCTTTTTCAAGTAGTTTAAAATGCTTGCCATAATCTCAAGAAAATTAGAATTGTAGCTTATTATTACTTCACCAACACCATCGTAAATAGAAATAACCGAAATTTGAGTTAGAGGATTGTCTTCTAATAGCTGTTTAATAAAAATTTCATTGCATTTAACCATACACTGCAGTCTGTCAGGCTTGTAATCGAGCTCCAGCATATTAGAAGTCATATCTAAAATAATCACAATATTTCTGAGTAGGCCACGCCTAATATTTGTATTTGAACTATGTATTAACAGTTCAATATTAGAGCCTTCGTCCGCATTGTTCAAATCGAAGTGATTTTCATCATCAATTACAACAAGTCCGCTCTCTGTTTCAACTAATCTTTCCCAATTTTTTACAAGGCCTTGCTCCCATGAATATAAAATCTCTTCTTGCTCATCTAGTGAGTTGTTCTTAATAGAAGTATCTGCCAATTTCTCCGCAAAGTCCATTGATTTCAAAGAATAAAACCTATTGCTATCTCAAAAATATGAATTCGAATTAACTATTAGCTCATTCTCTGATTATGAAATAATAGTAGTGATCTCAAGATCAAATTTTTAATTATTAAATGGCTATTTATTAACCTCATTCTTTATTCGATTTCAAAAAAAAGCGCTTAGCATTAGTAATAAAGAATTGGATTATTTTGTAGATAATAAAATAATTAATATCTAAATACTTATATTCCGTTAGATCTTATATCTGCTAGACCGTGATTAACATCTCTATGATGTGATTCGTCTCTTCTCATTGCTAAAAATAGATCTCTAATTGTTGCATTTTCTGGTAAGCCATAGTAATCTGAGGCAAATTTCGGGGCTTTTCTCTCAAACCGCGGGAGCAGACCCTTGTCTATTTCCTCAATTAAATGAGTATATGTACTCACAGCTTCTTCTTCTAAGTATCCAACGAATCTGTGTGAATATTCTGGAGAAATGACATAAAATAATGTGTAAAATATCAAGAAAGCAAACTGAGTTCCAATTACACTGACCCTAGTTAATATTGATTGCTTATTTATCAATTGCAATGATATTAGTAGATGCATTCTTTCATTTTCAGCCTCTTCAAGTAGAGTGTGTATCCATCCATGATCTCTTTTCATTTTTCGGAGTGAAGAAAAATGTTTTAGCATTGCACCAACCATCCCTGGAACGCCAGCTACAGTTTCCAAAAAAATTATTCTTCTGCACCATTGATATTCGTTATGCCCTTTTTTATACCTAGTTAATAAATCGAAACTTTTTCTTAACACAATCACAAGATAATAAGACATTTTGTCTTTAAATCCATTTGGGTATAAATGAGTTTTTTGTACACCATTAACTTCTGCCAAGTCCCAAATGGGAGAGTTAAATCCGAACTCCTTTCCTTTTAATATGGAAGTTGCATGGTTGCATCTCTTCATAAAATGGTTTCCTACTCTTTCTTCATTTTCACTGTCACATTTATAAATCTTCTCACTTTTGCATTCCAAAGTTCTTTTTTTGGAAATGCCTCTTTGCTTATTTCTCGGCCCATCCTTCTCTAAAGTAATATAAATCTTCGAATTGATCGTCTGCCCTATGTTTGAATGACCTATTGAGTACCAATTGATCAGATTCACCTTTGGAGAGAGTAATCTAAGATTTTTTCTATAAAAATATCTTAATTTACTTGTATTCGATAAGTTTCTTGCAATAATACATATTCAATATTATTTTAAAAAGTGATTATTAAATATAAGAGTCCCCTGTAATGATTATATACTTCAAATATAGACCGCTAGCGATACTTTGTATTGAAAAGAATACATTGGGATTCTCTGCAGATTAAGAATAATTATGATAAAATGTGAGCATGAGCGGGTAATACATGCTTCTTTAAAAAACGTTTATTGAATTAATTGACAGAAATCTAAAAATAAATTCACAATTTTTTTAAAAAAAAATGATTTCTAATCAATTTAAACATTATCATAATTGTTTATTTTTGTTTGAATCGATGAATTTTTTGAGTTTATTAGATTTTTTCTGTATTATTTTTAAATGGTCTTGAATTAATCTATTTTCAATTATGTAAGAATCTCCACTATTCATAACAAAAGAATAAAGAATCTCATACTCCGTGCATTTCATAATTAGTGAATAAATTACCCTTTCAATTAGTTTTAAGAGTTCTTCTGAATTAATCAACTCTCTGATTCTATGTATTTTATCTAGCGTTTTACATTCCAAGACTTTATTCGTATGAAAAGAAGAATAGCTGCTAGCATTATATATTAGCAGAATTACCGGGATTATTATTTTTTCTGCAGGATATTTTAAATACGTTAGTATAATTTCAACTCCCTTAGAATAAATAAAAACCATACACCACTTTTCTGAAATTTTGATTAATCTATTTAAGGAAATAATAATTGGGAATGCAACACTATTTGTACAGTTCTTCAATTCATTTTGTTTTAGTACATCGAGAAGTAATCCAATAATTCCCATATAAACTAATTGCTTGCATTCTTTTTCACTACCTTTAGCAATAATAATTCTACATAAAATTTTTATTGTTTGCAACCTTATTGGTACACATTCATCGTACATCAATACGAATATTGAAGGACATAATTCTAATGGCTGGATAAAATCTAATGTGATACAATCTTCATTATCTATCTCTATCATTTTAACAATAGTCGAAATATATTTAATGCTCCATATTCTCATTGAAATATCGTACGAAAATATTAACTCAAAAATTTCTCTTTTTAATTTAACCCATGAATATGAAGCTGCAGTTGGAGAAACTCGAATTAACCTAATTATTGTGCGTAGAATTGCATTCTTCAATCTAAGGGTTATGCAATTGTCATTTGATTTCTTAAAAATTCTGATCAACAGTTCCAATAATCCAATCTTAATTGCAACCCTGCAAAACATTGGTTGCTCCCTTTCAATTAAATGAAATAATATCAATGTTAACAATTGCTCAACCTCACTTGTGTTGCTTTCGTGACTTTCATTTAGAGCAATTTCAAAAATATTAATTATTAAATATAAAAATGATTGATTTGATAAAATCTAATCAATTTAGTTTTTTTTAATTTATTAGTTGTTAATTCTACTTACTCGAATTGTTTCGTTAGGAAAGATTCTAGCGTAGGTTGCAAGAATATATAAAATAGATATTCTGATTCTCCTCTAAAAAAAAAATTTGAAATAAAATTCAATATCTATTTCAGTTTAACTCACATCAAACTTTGTTTTATTCTTAAAATTTGGATTTCTGTAATTTGGAGAGTACTTTATTAACAAATCAACAGCATCTGGGCAAACTACCTCTGGAGCTATGAGTTTCTCGAAAAACCCACATCTTGCAAAGTGGGAAATTTTTCTAATAAAAGATAGGTTCATGAATATTATTGATCAAAATCCGTTGTTTATTTTCAAGGGCAAAAATGGTTTTCCTCATGTTAAAATAAAAATTACAAAATAAGTTTAGCACATGTAAAAAAGTGTGGAAGGACAAAAATTAAAGTAAAAATCAATACAAGAATATTATTGAAAGATGATTCTTCTATAATATATTTTTTAAATGAATATTTCAACCTTTTAAATTTGTGTGTATTTGATTGTGTGAACGGGTAATAAAGTTTCACATGTTCCCTTACGTTTGGTGTTGTAGAAAATGGTTTAAAGTATTATCATGAGGGAATCTGTTAATTCGGTTCACAGCGAACTACTTCCTAAGACTAAATTGGGTGCTGAATTTCTGCCTTTAAATAAAAAAGGAAATATTTCAAGAAAAAAAGTTGAGCCTCTAAATAAAGATAACACCATTAAAAAAATTAACGATACTAAAGAAAATGAAGAAATTAACGAAAAAATGACTGAAGTAAAAAAGGTTGGCGAAAAAAAAATCCAATATTCTTCACCCAATTCTTCTTCGAATCTATCATCTCCTAGAATTAAAAAAAGTTCAAGCGGAATTGCATCAGATGAGTCGGCTTCCATCTACACGGATTCTTCAAACAGAAGTTCAATAAAAATAAATGCAAGGCAATTTTCCAGAAATAAAGATGAAATAAAGAAAGAAGTACACGATATTGGGAAAAGAGTTTCAGATAGTAAAAAGCTTCAACCTTCGGAAAATGTTCCTGATGACTTAAGAGCGCAATTTGAATTAGCAGTCAATAAAGTGAGAGCATATATAGAAAAAGAATACATAGATCGTATGTGTGAAATCGATAGTGAAAATGCTATTAAATTGCAGAGAGAATTAAATAAAATCTTGCAGTCGGAAAGAGATGCGTTGGAAAGAGAAAAGTTCAACTTTGAAAAAAGGTTAAGGGATGAAATGGAAAGAGAAATGCATGCAACTATCGAAATTGCCGCTGTCGAGAATAAGAAGAAAGCTGATATTTCACTTGCAGAAATAAGAAAAGATATTGAATCACACTATATTGAAAGGCAAAAGGAAGTTGAGCAAGAGCTATCAAAGAAGAAAGAATTATTAGAAGAAGAATATTCACGTAAGAGTGCAGAGTTTTCGGATGTTATTTCAAAAAGAAGAATTGAATTAGAGGAGGAGTATAACATAAAAAAAAATGAATACTTAGAAGGTATTTCTAGAAGAAAGAAAGAGTTGGAAGAGGATTTTGAAGAAAGAAAAAAGTCACTAGAATTTACTTATAATGAAAGGATTAGCGCATTAGAAAGCCAATATGAAGAAAATTTAAAAATAAAATTAGAAGCTGAGATAGCCAAAAATCAAGCAAAACAACAAACTAGTATTATTGAGAAAGAAAAGGAGTTTATTCAAGGAAAGATATTAGTAGAATCATTAAAAGAGCAGTTAGAAAAAATGACAATTCAAAAGACTGAGTTAGAAAATATGAGTTCTAGTACAATCAATAATATGAAAAATTATATGAAAGAGTTACAAGATTCTAGTGAAATACAAAAGTCTCAGATAGGAACGTTGGAAAAAACAGTTAAGGCTTTATATGTTAAAGAGCAAGAAACTATGGAGCTTGTTAATCAAGCAAATGAAAAAATTTCAAATATGATGGATTTGAAAGAGGCAAAAAAGATTGCATATAACTCTCTTTTAAAAGGAATGGCAATGCAATTACTTGATGAGACTCTAAGAGTACACTATAAACAAAATTATTTAAAAAAAGGATTTGAAATTTTAAAAAAACAAATAAGCAGACCGAAAGTTGTTTCGACAAACGAGGACGGGAAAGGATTAAAGGGAAATGATTTAACTTTATTCTTATTAAGAAAGGAACAACTTTCACTTTTTGCGGAAAATGAAAACTTGATGTCTCAAGTAGAAGATTTGAGAGTTAAGCATTTAGAAGAACTTAAAAAAACACAAGAGTCTTTTATTATGTATAAAAAAGATTTGGAGAAAGATTCAAACAAAGAGACAAATGTTGCATTATACGAAACATCTATGTTGCACTTTGCATATATAATCAATACGAAAATTAGGCTACAAATGGTTGATGCATTCTGGAGAATGCAAACAAGACCAAGCAAAAGAAATCCTGTTGAATCAGAGGAGGTGAAAAGAGACAATTCGGTAAAGCAAATAGATTTTAACATCAGGGACAAGCTATTTGGGAATTTTTTAAGTTCATTATACAGAATTTCAAGAATAAAATTGATTTCATGTACTTGGAGAAAAATAGTTCTAAATGCAAAGTTATCATCATTCAAAACATTACCCACTGCACCTTTCAAAGATATGAATAATAATAGAAATTCTACTATCGACTCCTTCCATCTAAGGGACTTCATTAACAGCATGGGAAAGGATGGTGTAATGAACTTTGCACATCAACCGAATTATTATAACAAACTGCCATCTGTTATAAATGTACAGAATAAAGCAGTATTTGTCCCTTTAAGAAGAGATAATCCAATAACATATGGAACTTACTTCCAATATAATAAGGAAATTTTATCCGAAAGTTGTGTTACAGGTAAACCTGTAGGAAGTTACACAAGCGCTGACTTTAATTAGAAATATAAATTAGTTATAGATTGTTTAGATACATTTTTCAAATTAAGTATATAAATCGATTTCAATATTATAGTTATTTGGTATTAACAACTTTGTAGAAATATTAGCTTGAAGAACATCCACCGGAAAAACAATTTCCTCTTCCACTCCTATCTGAGCTAAACAATTGAAACCCTCCAGAGTTAACGTTGTTTTCTGTACTCATATTGTTAGAATCCAGTTTCTTTGTGTTTGGAAGTTTTCTTGCAATTTCCTCAAATAGTGCTTGGACATTATATCCAGTTTTTGCTGATGTTTCGAAGTTCAGTATTCCTTTTTCCTTAGCATAATTACGTGCAGTTTCGGAGTCTACAGTCCGACTACTTTCTAAATCATATTTATTCCCAACTAGGGCAACAACAATCTCATTATTGTTAATATTTTGTAGTTCAGATATCCATGACTTTGCCCCTTGGAATGTTTCTACATTTGTAATATCGTAAACAACTATGGCTGCAGCAGCTCCTCTATAATACATGGGTGCAAGACTTCTGTATCTTTCTTGTCCTGCTGTATCCCAAATCTCAAACTTGACAGTATAATCATCATCAACGCTCACCGACTGAGTCATGAATGCGGCACCAATTGTTGGTTCTTGATACTCATGAAATTCATCTTTTGAGAACCTAACTACTAAACATGACTTTCCAACTGAAGCATCTCCCAACAATACTAATTTCAAATGCAATGTTTTTGGAGTTTTTATTGCTGTCTGAGACATTATTTAAAATTGAATAAATTATTTGTCTTATTTCTCAATTGTACATGACAATAATAGCAAAATACTGTTAACAAATGGACGACAGTTACACTAAAATAAAGTTTAATCTTGAGTTTCCGAAATTAACAAACTTATTTGCCGTCTTATATTATTGCTCCATACAAATAATCATAAATAAATTTTCTAATTAACTGGGCAAAATATCCCCACATCCCGCAACAAAGTTGAATGTCTATTATACACTATCTAAACAAGAAAATAAATTATTTTCAGTGAATTGAGAGAAAGTAGGATTGATTTAAAAAAATACAATATTTCCCTATCTTTGAAATAGTTTGGAATCTAGCTATCATAATTGCAGAGTTAAGAATTATTTTTAAAATTTCCTTTTCACTTTGAACTTTAGCAATTAAAAATTTGGCCAATAAATAATTTAAACTGATTAATTTTATGGGCTAACTTGTCTTGCCAGAAAATTAGAAATCTAAGGGAATGTTAATAAGACAGTTTAAATGCTTCTGTTCGAACTTACCCAATTGTATGATCTAGAAACAAAACCTGGAATGTAGTTGGAATGCGAATTCATAAAGTCATTGATTTGAGAATGAGCAACTCTAAATGTGTATTGAACATAAGGATCAATAGGATATTTCACTCTTGTTAAACACCAATAAAGGGAAATATAAACTATACTGATTCTTTTTGTAAGTACTGCGAAAAAAATATAAATTCCTAATACAAATACTTCAAAAAATGCTCTTCTTTGATATAAATTACTTTTGTTTTTATTAGCAAGGCTAAAAATATTGATTATCTGTGCATTGTTTACTACTGGTTGGTATTTTGATACAATGAATAGTGAAGTAATTGCTGGAACAAAAAATATCATAGGAAATGAATAAATTAGACCAAAATATGCAACAACAGAAATCAAAGAGTGGAATGATTCTTCAGTTAGGATTTTTTGCCAAAATTCGATCGATAAGAATCTAATGGGTTTAATCGAAATATCATATAAGTGTGCTCCGAATCCAAAAATGTAGAATAAAGAACATATTTGTATAAGTAGATGCATAAATTTAGATCCACGGATTATTGGTACGAAATTTAAAATTGAAATGGTCAACGAAAGTAAAAGTGAAATGGAAAGCGACAATATCATCCATTGCTTGTATCCCCTAGAGAGTAAAAGTTTAGATTCATTACTTTTGGTTTGGAAATTAAGGCCCGAGAATTTACTCTCTTGTTGGTAAATGTTATAGTTCTGTTCTTTAACTTGTATCTCAAGATTAGGGTTCACATTCTTTTTGAACCATTTTCTTTTAAAAGTGATCAATTGAGATGCTGATGGCGTTGGGTAAAGATTATTGTAATATTGCTGCCATAATGTACTCTTGGACCAGTCATATTCTAAAAACTCTTTTTGTGCCTCTTCAGGGGTCATTTCGTAATTCCAGTTTGAGAAAGTTACAAAGAGAGAATTAATTTATTAGCCTAAATAGCAATAATAAATTACAAAAATTGATTGGAAATACAAAACTTAGTGGGAAAATGACCGCTTACAAATGCTTATCGTGTCTAATTGAACTAACAAAAAAAAAACACCGTTTATTCATGATAAATTAACATGTTGAATTAGAAATTTTATTTTTATATTAAGTTTAAACAAGCTTCTCCATTTCCATTCTAACTTCATGGAAGCAAGAAACAATTGCAGCGAGCTGTATACTTTCGCTAGCACCTCTCGAAAGCCTATATTCGATATCTGCAAGCCGTCTCATAAGTAGCGGAACAACTTCTTCAGGCCAATTTGTTTCCATCGACTTGCCATAAAGGCCATTCACGAAATCTTGGGTAGAATACCCATTTTCATTTTGGGTATTTTGAAGCGCGCTAAAACCGTTTGAAAAACTCTCTCTTGAGAGGATTCCAAATATATAGTCTATTTCACTCTTTGTGGGTATCCCGAGAATTCTGTGGATCATCTCTTCATTAATATATGTGATGAGCCCTTCGCTAGATGTTCCGTTTAGTTCTCCTGAATCTTT
This sequence comes from Cryptosporidium sp. chipmunk genotype I, assembly GCF_004936735.1. Lineage (NCBI taxonomy): Eukaryota > Apicomplexa > Conoidasida > Eucoccidiorida > Cryptosporidiidae > Cryptosporidium > Cryptosporidium sp. chipmunk genotype I. Next base: position 202,355 of record NW_027125593.1, read on the forward strand.
ATGTTTCCGAATGTTATCATAATTACTCATGCTGCATGACTGTAATACATTTAGAACCTTCCTCATATCTCCCCCTGAGTACTTTATTAGCGATTCTTGGCCTTCTGGAGTTATGAAAATCCTCTCTGATAGTGCAATTTCTGATATTCGATTCTTAATATCTTCAATGGGAAGTGGGGAAAATCTAAACTTTGTGCATCTACTTTGCAATGCAGGAGTTATTTTATTAACGTAGTTACAAATAATACAAAATCTGACGTGTTCAGAATAGCGCTCCATTATTCTTCTAAGTGCCATTTGAGCCGCACTAGTCATCATATCTGCCTCGTCTAGAATAATTAACTTAATATTCTCGCACAAGTTTTTGTTACACTCTAAATTTTCAGTACTTGTATCAGACATTTCTAAATCTAAACTACTTGGATTTGTTCCACCAATGTGATTTAATGTAGTTGATGCACTTTCTGAAAAACTTTTTATTGCATCTCTTACAACATTTATACCACGGTCATCTGATGCATTAAGCTCTAGCACCATCTGATATTTTCTATCTTTGTAAATACACTTGCTAATTGCATGTATAGTTGAAGTTTTTCCAGTTCCAGGTGGTCCATGGAATAAAAGGTGTGGAAGCTGGCCGGAACTAATAAATTTTTCTATAGTGCTAATTATATCCTTGTGCGACAGTAAGTCCTGCAACCCTGAAGGTCTATACTTTTCGACCCACGGTAATTGAATTTCCTCCATTTTAAAAAAATTAGCCTCGGTTATTGCTATGAAATTTGTGGAATACAGATAATTTTTGCCTATTTAATTAATATTTTATTTTATAAGCGATAAAGGCCAACAGTATTCTGCCACTAGAAAATTATATAATTAGTACCGCCCATAAAATTTGAGGGAATTAACCATATATTTCGATGAATAGAAAAATTTATCTGTAGCTTTTGCATCAGATAATAGATTAGACAAAATTTATAGAGTAAATAGCTAATTTCTATTTAAGACTATGATTGTTTTCTTTATTTAGCGTTACTTTACACTTATTTTTTAAATGGTTATATAATTTAAAAGTGAATATAAAAAAAATTTGGAAATAGCGCGCATGTGTGTTAATGTGTGTAATAGTCAGTCTACAACTTTAAGACATGTGAAGAATTGAAAAAGAGGAGGTGTGATAATATTATTAAAGTGTAGGTCTATTTTAAGAGCCTTTTATGGATCTTCCTAATTTGTAATCGTAAAGTAATTAGTGGATTGTATTTATTGGGGCAAATTAAGTTAATTCAGGTAATGAGTAGGAAGGAGAAAGGCCGGAAAGGAGTAAGGAAAGATATTTATTAATTTTGAAGACTTCTGACTCAAACAAAATTACTTATATTGCAATATTTATTTGGCTATAAATTTGCATAAAGCCAAAAGTTTTTTAAGACTACATTACTGTGCCCAGAGGATTTTTAGTTTAGTTAGACAATAATCCAATTGTTAATTATATCTCAAAACAGCTATTATCAGTTAATTATTGCAGTATAACATATTTTTAGTATTGAATATAAGAATATACTTGCAAATAATGCATGAAGAACTGAGAATTAGAAACAACTCCTTAAATGAACAAAAGGTAGCAAATATAAATAAAAAAGGGAATTTGGTGTTTTTTTCACAGGAATGCAGTTGTTATAATAGCGAAAATTGTTTTGCTCTGGCTTCTCCTCACGCATCCTTTACTTCTTTGGCATCATTTGCCTTGTCATCCTCTTCTTCAAGTTCAATTCAACCAGTTGGGAATACTTCTCCTCACAAATGCGAACAGAGATGTAATGTTGGGAATGAACATTTGAAAAAACATTGTTGTATTCCATCAACTTCTTTGTCATCAACTTCATTTTCTATGAGCGAAAGTTCTAAGTTAGCAATTAGTCCCGGAACAAATGCTGGCAAATTTAACATAGTAAATAAGCAGATGAACGGTAATATCAATACAATAGTCAATAGTAGCTTGACCGGTTTTTCTGAAAAAAATATGCAAAATACAACTTCAAAAGTTGGAAATGGGAAGCATGCAAGTAATACAGTTTCAAATTCAAATATCGCCTTTCTTAATGGCATTTGTTATTCGAATGTTAAAGCACTATCACAAGAAGAAAGCGATAAGCTCGCAAAGCAGCAAAGCAGAGATATAGATACAAGTAATATAAATACCTTAAATCATCCCAAGCTTACAACTTACGAATGCGATAATACCTATACCGGATGTTCATCAGGTGCGTTAAATGGAACTGACATAGATAATATAAACTCATCAATCACGAATTCAAATCCTGCAATAAATTCAGCATCTAAAATTACAAAAATCTCAAAACCTTCAATTTTAGGAAATAAAAGTCAAGTGGTTTCAAAAAACTATTCACTAGTATACAAACGTTTATATGACTGTCTCGGTCCAGTAATGTTCCCCATAGCTCCATTAAAAGGAATTAAGCATCCAAGAGGTGAATTAAGGCTATGGCCAACTAATCATGATAGAGTCATTTCGCAGAATTCATCAAAAAGAAAAGTTCATAGATCTTTATGGATTCCTCCAAAAAGCTATGATCACACATTTGTAAATGATTTAAACGGCTCAGAAACTATTTCTGCTTATCCAATGGCATTAAAATTTGTCGAGGATGGAAATGCACGTGATGGAAGAAGTATTAAAAGAGAAATAGAATGCCACTTATATATATATCAGAGGTTATCACAACTTCAACAGGATCAGGGATATGATAACTTGGAGGATGCATGGCCATGTGCAGAGTTGATCGGGTATTATTTAGATAAGAAAAACCCTGGAAACTCTGTACTGGTCACTAGAAAGCTTTCAGGACCAGATTTTTTTGACATTATAAGATCTGAGCATTCATCTTCTGCCAATTTAGTATATAGCAAGTGCCAAGCGCTTTACGAATATAATAAGCTTCAATGGTGCACATTAGCATTAACAAGAATTGCGCAATATTCAGCACTGGGAATTAGACACAATGATATTAAACCTGACAATATAGTATTGGATTTTTATTATAATAGCACTAGTAAAGAAAGACACTTAGATGTTAAAATTATTGATTTAGGTACCGCTTCCATGCACAGTGCTAAGGATTTCACGGGAGGAACCTCATGGTATGAGAGCCCTGAACAGAAAATGCTCGAATACTATACAAAAAAAAGCAGAGATTTGAAATCAGCGAAGACGGTTGAAATTGGACTTTCCTCTGATTCATGGGGCGCAGGAATCTCCATAGCAGAAGTATTAATGGGAAGAAGAGTTGTGGACAGTATGAAAAGTCCATATGGGCCAGGCCCATTGGAATTCAAAGGAAAAGAAGGGTGGTTAATGGATCCTCAAGAGTGGATCGAATTTGCAAAAATGGCACTGGGATTTGATAATTCAAACTGCCCATACAAGTACAAAATATGTGAAGAAGCTGCTAAATACGTTTTTAATATGCTTGTGCAAGTTAATTCAAATAAGAGAGCTAATATTAAAGATGTAATACAGAAAATGGACTATTATACTCAAAAGGCATACCAGGTTGTTAAGCAAAAGCATCAAGCATGATGGATAATCACTGTTATATATACTTAATGTTTAAATAGTATGCATAGGTAGTGAGGATGAATCTAGCAAAATTAATGAATTTGAGAAAAAAAAATTCAGAAAATTTGTATATTAATGAAATTTAAAAAATTGGCCAATTAATAAAGCTTTTAGAACTATATTCTACTGAGAATATGTCCACAGTTAACTGATTGGATTTTTTAATTAATCAGATTGTATCTTAAATAAATGGTTTAACTTAGAAATAATGAATATATATAATTGTAAATACAATTTTTAGGTACCAAAAATGTAGTTATAGATATATTTTAACAGTTTATGATTCCTGTATCGTTTGCAGCATTGGCCAAATAAATGCCTCCAACTGATTTGCGTATTTTGTATATATAGTGTTTTTTGCATTGTAAAATCTGCAGTTATCGAACATCCGTTTAAGCTCACTACTAAACTCAGATAGCGTTTTATATTCTTTGTTTTTAGCTTTACGCTTCATAGTTTGGATATCAGTTGGCTCTTTGATAATTTCATAATAATCTGATGCTTCTCCTACACTTACTGGTTTTCTAAATGGCCATGCATTTTCATGTCTTGATAAAGTGTCAAGTAATTGCCAAATTTGATCATTCATGGAAAGATCAACCTTGGACTGCTCAACAGGATCAATTTTCTGTTCCACCCAACCAACTTCTAAAACACCAGGTATTTCACTGGGCTTAATTTTTTTGTTACTTGCAGTAAAATTTTTTTCCGGTTTAGAATCTATAATAGGAGTAAAATCTTCAGACTGAGGATCATTTTTGAAATTATTAGCTGGTTCGCCATCATTCATTGTTTCGAATTTAGTTGATTCAACATTTTCTAGATCCTTTTTCAATTCATTATTTGAATCTTGAACTGGCATGCTTTCTTCATCTTTCCATAAATTGATACCTGGATAGACTTTTAAAGGCCTAATCACATTAATAGCCCTTAGCAACGCAGACTTTTGTTCATGGAAAAGATCGGACAATCTCAAATAATTGATCTCTGGATTTATGTAACACTCCATTAAAGTACCACCATCATAGTCTTTAATATATCCAAACCATCTCTCTTTTGGCATACTCACCTCTTTTCTGAAACCCTGTTTTCTGAAGTAACCGGTAGCAAAATTATCTGCATATGTTAAAAAATACTCTATTTTGCTTTTCTTAACATGCTGCTTTAAATGATTCATTAATCTTGTGCCGTAACCTTTAACTTGCTCAGTGCTAGTTACTGCTAAAAACGCAATTTCAGCAAACCTTTGCTCAAAGTATGGACGGAAGCATACTCCTCCAATTACTTTTCCTTTTTTCAACAAACAGAAAGAATAATGGTTTCTGTCAAAAATCAATCTTACTATATATTCTCTTGGCATTTTTGGTAGTTGTCTCGCAAAAACATTTTTTAATGCAATAAGTTTAACAAGATGCTCTGGTTCTCTATCATTTGTAATGCATTCAAATGAAATAATACCTAGTGCTTCTTCCTTTGCACTACCACTATCTCTATGAAGAAAGCCTAATCCAGTTTCAGACAATAAACTAGATTGAAGAGTTTCATCGTCAGAAATATATCTCAAGTGGTCCCAAGCTTGCCTTTTCAAATGATCAATAGATTCTTTGGAAGTAATACCAGAGGTTATACATAATTTAACAGCAAATTTCATGCATATAGCCTTACTCAAGTTGCTTTTTAACGCAAATTTAGTAAATATTCCTGAAGTTTCAATATCACTAAGAATTACCCCAATATTTGTAAACAATAGAGACTTTAAAAATGAAAGCTTAAACATTTCACAAACTTTTCTACCTGCAGGAGAATCTCTCTTGAGGAATAACTTCCAAGCATTGTAGTTGTTTTCATAGTTTTCATCGGGTAAATAATTCATAACAAAGCTTTTTACACTTGCTCTTTCATCCTTTTTTATAGTTGGAAATGGCCCTCTTTCACGAGCTTCAATGCTAAGCCATTGCTGAATATTAATAATAGAAAGCACAGCAGAAAATATCTCTTCCAAAGTAACTTTAAAAATTCTTATTGACTCGTTATTTACATCTCCTTGTTCGTTTGAAAGCTTCAAAAATTCAGAAAAATCAAAATTTTTACATAATTTTATTAACTTTGGATCAGAATAGTCTTTATATATTTCTTCCAAATACTCCCTATCAATATTTTCTATGACTAAGGGTGAAAATTCTTCAAAGACGACTGTGCGGATTTCCCTATCAATGCTGGCATTTGCCTCTTCAATAAACATTAAGTAGCGAAATTAAAACTTCCCCAAAATATATATGTTAAGGTGAGTTATTTTTTCTCTGCCAAGTTACGAATTGATTTTTATTAAGGATATAAAAAAAATATTTTGAAAATTGCGTTAAAAAGCCCGCCATTAGTTTGCTCAATAACAAGCAAACAAAACGAGATAAAGGAGAGAATTTACTAGAAATTAAGCAAAGTTTCTATATCGCTCCACATATTATCTACTTTTTTATCACCTTCAATTAACTATAGCATCTCAAAAATAACAACAGAATTTTATTATAAGGTAAATTAACGTAACTTAGATATTTTGTATCAATTAAATTAAGTAAAATTCCCCATGTTCTCATGGGAATTTGCATCCTCAGAGAGAAATATACCATTTCGTGAGCCAGAATAAACTCTTTGGTATTAATTTATTAGATGAGCCTTTTCTCTTTCACATTTTTGCATCCACTTTGATTTTATCTAACTTCAGCGTATTGATAACTTACCTAGTTTATAAGATACTCTACAGAAATAACCTTTGATTTATTGTTTCCAAGGTCTACCTCTGATATAATGCTCTTATCTGTATTCAAAGCTTCTACCTTGATGATATCCTTGTTAATATCAATAATTTCTTGAGAACCAATATTTTCGCGTGTTTGGCTTGATGAAACAGGAGCAGATGGATGTGAGATACCCGTTAGTTTATTCTCAGGTGATATATCGCTTTCTTCTTGGTTAGCTTGCTCAGTGTTAATGGGTTTAATACCTAATGTATGAACGATTCTTAATTCATCATCAATTCCGAGTAATTCTTGGATAATTAAAGGATGTAGAGTAGAAGAACCAATTCTAAATGTATTTGGCGATGAGACGTATTCTTTGCCAAGAGCTTCCTCTACTTGCTTGATAAATTCTCTGGCAGTGTCCAATGAGCTTACACCTCCTTGAAGTTTTATACCAACTGTGCGCTTCTGTAAATACCGTAATCTGTTCGGAAAAATAAGAGTTCCTTTAACAAAGCTCTCATCATAATGAGCTTGTAGCCTTTCCAAGACCTCTTCATCGTCTCCAGCAGCAATTTCTTTGTCACAGGGAGATTCTCCTTCAATGGAAGATTTTATTTCGGTGAGAAGTTGTTTCAGGTCTTCGCTGTTTAATCCTTTTTTTACTTTCCCTGTACATGTTACAATAAAGTCAGCACCACCGAGGATTGCACACCTAACTAATGAAGATAGCCTAGATGCTTCATTGATTTCACCTATTTCTAGTACTACTTTCAGCAATATGTTTGGTCCAATCAATGATTTTACACGTGCAATTTCATTGATCACTTTTTCCATCTGTTGTAATAGCAATTGATGTGTGTATTTGTATAGCATTGGGTATATAAAGCTCCTAAAATAAAATATTATTAACTCAAATGAATATAAACATGAAATAGCTTACCTATAATCAACAACATATTCGATTTCATGTACTTTGTAATACTCGACTGCATTGTATATTTCTGCATCAATAGCTTCTGAGCAGCCATCACCTCTTGGCCAAGCGACAACAGTAGATAATGCTGTGCTGCTATTTTCAGGTAGTGAATGTTTGACAGATGGGATAAATTGTGGATAGGTTGAAATAGAAACAGGAGCCAAAAGTTGATCTGAAGATGCTTCTCTAATTGCATTCTTCAATAATTTATTGTTCATTTCTGAAGTGTAAAGTGTAAGCTCACAAACATTTGCAACCTTTCTTAAAAATTCTTTTTGATCTTCTCTCATATTTTAGAGTTAGCAAATCTTCTAATGGTGAAAGTACTTTATTGTATAAATATAAAAACTTAGGTCCACCCTTAAATTACTGGAAACCCAGGCTTATTTGTTGAGTTTGAGACTATCTGTTGAAAACCAAATATTTAATATTTTAGCACTCACACAGGTTTCTCCAGAAACCGTATTATTTACTTATATTGAAAGCTATATAAATATATATATTTAATACATAATAGAATTATAAAGCAAACATGCACACTATGCGCAGCAGCATGTCTCTCACAGCTAGTTTTTTTTAATTTTCAAAGATTCAAACCGCAAAGAGAGAAATTCGAAAATTAATACGATACGTAAGCAACTTTAAACAGATGGATTAGTTATTACAAAACTACCTTTATAGTAATATTTGAACCATAATTTCAACAATAGTTTTTTGATATTTATAAGTTTATATATTTATTATTCGGGGCTCACATGTCACAATTCACTTTCAATTATTGATTCTATTGTATGTGAGAACTGGAAACTTGAAACTATTTCAGACGCGTCAATACTTGAGAAGTAGTTTGACATCGCGGTTGCTGTTTTATAAGAATTTATGTTCATTGAACAATCAGAGTTATTATCTTCTATGTCACCACACTCGGCATCTATTACTTCACGTTTACTTGAACAATTAATATCTATAGTGTCATTTTTTGTCTTGCTTAACATATCCATAGGGTCCACTCTCCAATAATTGAATGAATTATACTAAAGGAAGAGTTAATAAAGGAAACAGGTAAAACTATTCACAAACAAACACAATAACATTAGAAATCAAGTTCAAAATCATTAAAAAATTAGATTAAGAGAGATAGATCGAAATAAAACACTACCAAAATTTATTTCATCAGTCTATCGTGTTTAATCCTATTTTCAATGATTGTACATTGCTTTTTTATAGAATTTGAACCCAATAGTCTAATATTATCATTTTATTCGCAATTTCGAGTGTTTATTTGTTAGAATAGTAACAACAAAACTGCAATGAGAAATGGCAGCAGTGGCTTTTCTTAATCTTAGATAACAATTTGATCCCGATCAATATTTTCTAAGTTACATGTACATGTTAGCCAGTCACAGCCTCCATCTAAAGCAGTATGTTGCAGTAGTTTGTATTTTCGACGAACCTGATCATCCAAAATATCCAATTGATTATCATCATTTTCAACAAAATTGCATTTATCTTTGTTTAAATTATTTTTTGTAGATTCACTAAGCGGTGGGAACATATATTCAACTATTTCTGATAGAGTTTCGTATCTGAAATTGAGTTTAATAATCAACAAAAATCAAATATCGTTAACTTACGTTTTTGCATAGGTTTTATTTATATGATGTATCACCCCTTTTGGATCTATTATGAAAATTTTCCCCTCAGGAATTCCAACATGAGAGTATGAACGATAGTCGGTATCTCGATTTCCAAACCCAGCATAAAGGGGGTTTCTATAAATTGGGAATAAATTTCTAATATCCCTCAAAGCTGCGATTTTGAAAATATATGGTTTTCTATCTATTACCTCTCTCTTAAATGATGGAAACAGTCGGTCAGGAGATAAAAAAACAGGTCCATCAGGCAAAGTTACATTACCAGAATTTCCCACTTGTTTCAGCCCAAACAAAAAGTCACGGGTTGCATCCGCCTGGCCAATTGCTCTGGCAGTCAAATAAACAATCTTGTAGCCATTCGCTTCAATATTTGTCATAAGCTCTGCTACACCCTGGTGTGACCAATCTTTCCCAACAATTGGCATAAGTTGGCCCAACACATCTGAGCGTGTTATTGTACCATCGACATCTGATACCACAATCCTCGAATCAGGTGGCCAAAAATAAATAGTCCCACTCACAGTTTTCTTACCCTGCAAAGAAGACTCAACGGTATAAGTTACTCGATTTGCACCCCATTTCAAATTCATGCTTTTTAATTGATCAGATGTTGGCCTCAGGGAATGTCTAAGGTACTTGACAGGAGTTTTAGATCTACATAAATACATACAATCTGGTGCGTTAGTTGGAGTGTCCATTCTTATCAAATTAGGTGAACTCGATATGCTTTCAATACTTTCAAATGAAGACACTTCACAGTTATCAACGGAAACAGGTGCTGTCAAGCAGCCTTGTATATGAGTTTTAGAAGGTAATGGGAGTGTTGACGAAAAGCATCTATTTGCACGGTGATTTACATGATTAAGATCAAAATTGGAGTTAATAATTCCACAATCTGAAGATGAACGAATCTTTTTGGAGCTTCTTTCGGGTATTCCTAAAAACCTCTTCAAAGCTTGTGTTGATGGAAGCTTCCCAAATGCGATTATCGATGTAAGTACCGGATAAAACGCCTTAATAGGATAATATGGAGGCTTCCCATCCATAATTGCAACTAGGCATGAATGATACCAAAGATCTGGGTCATTCTCGAACTGCTCAAAGGAAATAATATTACTTTGAAATACGTATTCATCATGTCTTGAATCTTCCTCACCTCCATATAATAAATGGCCACACAGGGATAGTGTAATGTTATATCTCTGAAAAACGTCAGTTTTATTTTGACTATTCTCATTTTCAGTTTCCATATTTGTAAAATTTGAAGGATCAGTACTGTCTGTCTTATTTCTATACTCAACGGTTGTTTCAAATGATTTAGCGTGTGACATATTATTTAAATTTGAATTATTTGCCGGCTGAGAAGGCGTACTAATCTCCACATCACTAGGTGATGATTGTCGAGAGTCTGTTGGAGAAGAAATGTTTTCAAAATTATGTTCAGGAGGATCATCTTGGTGAATAAAGTAAGCTTCACCTGCAGCTCCTAACTTCATTTTTAATGGGATGTCATTCCCGTTAACATTGATTGAAACATGTTTCTCCCTGCTCTTAAGTAACTTCGCCTTACCAAATCTAACATGGAAAGGAGTACTATGAAGTGTTCCATCTGCTTGAGGCACAACAATAATATCAATACATCCACTTAAAGTTGCTTGATTTATGTCCAATACTGAACTAACCGAGCTTACGATCCTTCCCCACATCTTCTTTACTAAAAAAAAATACAAATTAATTCATATTATTATGTATTTTGGCCCTATAAATCAGGTTATGAAGTTCAATACCCAATTCAGTTTAAATAAGAGTTTAGATAATTATAAGCTTAATTCAAGGGCGAGAATGCATTAATTAGTATAGTATATTCTAGCCTAATCAGATTATTATTTCCTCATGAAATATCAATTAATCAAATATTTTTGGCGCCCTAAATCAGTTGAAACTGATGGGGAGGGGGGAGTTGAAACCAAAACTTTGCTGATTTTAGAAAATTATTATGCATAATTATGTAGTTAAGCAAAAAAAAACTCTTTGCAAAGTCTGAATCATTGCTTTCTCGATATAATATTAGAATTAGTACTGAAAAAACGTGTTACTTTGGCCAGTATTTTAGTAGGTCTTAAAGGAAGTTAGAATCTAAAGTTTTAACTTAATCCTGCTAGTTTTTTTCCTAAATTAAAATATTCACCTTCGTAATTATTATTTTAAATGTTTTGTTACTAATTAAAATGAAAGCGCCATTTTTTTCCTTGCTTATAAGTGTTTGTGAATAGTATTTGTAAATTCATGCAATCAAAAAAAATAGAGTTACAAGATACGGATTCGAATGCACCTTTATTGCCGTATTTAAGGAGGCTTTTCAATACATTAAACAAAGAAATATGTTTATTTTACCTCCCATTAAATTTACCATGCATGTTTTCGGTTCCTTTTATAGAACAAGAACATTTAATCAAAAACCTATCAAGTACTGATTATGATGATGTATCTGATTCAAAGAAAAGCTTCTTTAACAGGGATAACAAAGTTGAGCTAATTAAGAGTCTGTATGTTTATAGACACTCAAAAGAATTTTGCTATATTGAAAGCTGCATTGACAGTGTAAGAGTTAGTCTCAAGTTCTACTTTAAATGCGAATTTGAAAAAAGATTGTTTAATCAGCTTACGATTTTTATGAAGAAGAATTCAGATTACCTGCAATTGGTACGGAAAAAATCTATAGAAGGATTTGATATTAGCTTTTTAATTACAAACCACACTTTAAATTCATACAATAAAATTTGCATAAGCAATAACAACGTCAATAAACAAATGGGTAAATATGACGTGATCCACTTTATTTTAAAGTTTGTTGTTGATATTGATAGGCAAATTCAAGATAAAATGCTTCAATCAACATATTTTTCGAGATATTATATTAGAAAACTACTTCAAGAATTCAATGTTAATGTTTTATATAAGCAGAGTAGCACAAATATCTCCAAACAAACGAAACAAAAAATAAATGAAACAAATAAATCAGAAGTCAAACTAATAGAATCTAGAAAAGCAGAAATGAGTATTAGTGAACAAAATAATAATTTATTAGAAACCAACAAGAATCTCACATTAAGAAATATTAATTCAGTAAATGTAGCAACTCAATTGAATGATTCAATAGGTCGAGATGCAATTGTGCTGAAAGCATTGAAAACTAGAAATAGAATAAAAAATTTGATTAATTAATCATTCACACAATAAAAATCGATAAAAAATTGTACTAGCCCAAATTCGCTGTCGAGAATTATTTCCAAATTATTCGAGTTACTTGTACCTGAGTAATTATTAATAAACTCTTTAGCATAAGAAGTCAAGCTGGCATCAGAAAAAAGACACCATTCTATTTTGTACTTGATTTCTGAATATAGTATTTGATTATTTTGATTTTCAGGTAAGTATGAGTTATTCATTAAATTTGAATATATTATGTTATTTGCTTGAAACGGCGACTGCAAGGATTTATTTGAAGAGCCCAACGATACATGTTTTCTGTTATCGCCAAAACTCCCACGAACTATATTTACAATCCAGTGTAGTAAAGGAAATCTGCTTTTTATATGGCTTTTTTGTTTGATAATATCTACATTATTTAATAAGATGTTTCTTTGGCATTTTATCCCTTTTAATAACAGTAGCTGTCTTAATTTAAATGATTTAACTTGATATTTGGTGTTATTATTTAAAATGAAAACGTGAATTCCTGAACTTGAAAGTAATTCACTATTGTTAGGTACGTCTGTATTTGATAAAGGGATGATTATCTTAAACTTAGTGTTTCTGAGGATTTTGTATATTATTCTTTCGAGTACTATTTCAAAACCCACTGCAGAAATTCTATCATTATTATTATTGGAACTACAATTCTTAAAGAAAATTACTTTATTAGTGTTGGCACTAATATACCAATTATCGAACCTTCCTCCCTTGACAAGTAGCTCAACGTTAGATTGTTTTAGAGAAGCATATGAAGAATTTGCATTACTTAAATTATACTTATTTTCAAAGATTAAATCCATTATGCACCCTACTTTACAAACAGGTATGTTTTGTGAATAACTAAATGAAGGTTCTGCAGTTTGGCTATTGTTGTGATCACAAGAAGTTTCACCTGAAAAAATATAGAAAAAAAAACCTGATTCAAAAAAGTTATTGTTTGGAAACAGTATTGGATCAAAAAATATCTTTGTAATACCCAAATTGGTATTGTTTAATAAATTGTTGAATAAAAATATTCTATATATGACCTTCAGTAAATTAGGAGTTACTAATTCTGGATTTATAAAAATTTCATTTTGATTTACCATTTTTTCTTCACTAAAATTATCTGTAGCTTTAAAGTTTACAGCAAAATTGTTAGTATTGCCTTTATTATTGATTAAGTTGATAAAAAGTGGATATTTTGTAACTTTTGCTAATTCCTTGAAAAACTCGTTTTTACAAGTAATGATAAATTTTTTCTTTTCTATCTCAAACAAGCTGGAAATTTCATTTGTCCCTTTATTAATTATTTCAATCAAATTATGTATTGAGCCCATGAAATCATTTATAATAAACAAAATATATTCTACCACTTTTTCTAAAATTGATGGGTATGATAATATTTTTAATCCAATATAATATTTCAAAATTTGTTCTGGAAGCTCAGACTTAATTATATTTGATCCTTCAATTTCGCGATCAAAACTGTAACTATTTACGAATTCTGCAAGAGAAATTAATGTAATTTTTTGCAAAAAATTCAATAATTTCGCTCTTGAAACTCCTATAGGAATGACATTCTGCAGCCAAATCTGAATATACTTTGCCTTTTCATACTTAATTCCAACCCAACTTTCCAACAATGTGATAAATAGTTGAGAGTCTCCCCAAACTAAAATGGGCTGTCCAATAAGCCTCTCATAAGGCTTCAGTGTATCTAATGCTGTAATAATAATTTCAATATCATAATAAATTACAATATTATAATACCACATTGGAGAAATGTTTAAGTTACCACTAATATTTTGAACTTCAATAGGAAATTCAAAGAAATTGGTAATACCATCAAATTGTTCAATAACTTGATCATTTATTTTCACAACAATTTCGTATGTTCCAAAAAGTAATTCTTTAGGATGCCCATGAGTCATCGTGCCTCTGCTATTATTCGAATCCAAGTTGACTAAATTGTCCTGCGTATAAATTGAATCTATATAAAATCTTTTAATTACAGCTCCCATTCTTAATCCCTGCCCATCTCCGAGTTGTGCAGACATATTTTTTAGTATATTATTACACAGCACAAGTGGATTTCCGCTTCTATCCAAAAGAACAACAGTTAATGGGTTATCAGAAATTGTTATACTCTCATTTAATTCACTATCATCTTTGCTATTTTGTGAATTCTTTTTAGAAAGATGTCTTCTACCTTTTTTATTTTTTTGTTGGGATTCAATTTGACATCGTTCATTTGTAGATAAAATTAAATAATCGAGATCGAACTTAACTTTTCTTTCATTGCAGTTGATCTCACTCTGAGTTTGTTCATCAATCATTAAATTCCTATTGTTACTTTTTGGAAACAATATGGGAATTCCAACTTCTGTTGCTCCATGTGTTTTGAAAATATTTTTTATATAATTAATTAATTCAAATCTTTTCTTGTAATAATGATGGTGGTTTAGTAATAAATTATCTGATTGGAATGAATATATCTTGTACCCAGAATTGTTTAGCTGAAACGGGAAATATGAAAGGCATGTATTGCTTCTGTAAACTTGTTTATCCAATGATCTTTTTTCAATTGAAAAGAGTGTTGAGAGTATCTGAATATTCTCGTGTATATATGGGTTCCTACTAATAATGTCACATATCTTCTGAGAGCTATATTCTCCTCTTGTGCTAACCAAGTCAATATCACTCGCACGTATCACTGAATCTTCTGAATTTAAATAGAACTTTGTTTGTTTCAAAATCCACTCATTATATAGAAGCTGATAAGATGTAGGTCTCTCTTCTGGATTGTGGCTTAATAACGACTTAATAATTATTTGAACTTTATTAGGAATATTGCAATTGCTAGGAATGGTTCCATATTTTGTTAATTGAGTGAGTATCTGTACCCTTTCCATTCCTGTTTTAAAAGGAGGATGGTACATCTCAAATAAAATGACACCAAGACTAAAAATATCTGCACTTTGATTATAAACATTGCCTTTACATTGTTCAGGTGCCATATAAAACATCGTGCCTACGCCTGATGAAAGTTCTTTATTTGTTTTTAAACCATCAATTGTGTTGCTTGAATAAGAAAATCTTTCGAAAATATTAACAAATGTTGTAAGCCCAAAGTCTCCTAATTTAACCAAGTACCAATTTTCGTCTTGTATTTCATTAGAATTTTCATCAAATTGTAAAAAAATATTTGAAGGTTTTAAATCACGATGAATTACCCCCTTTCCATGTAAATACGAAAGTCCCTGAACTATCTGATAGAAAATGTGCCAAATAAGCTTGTGGTTATTATAAATCAGCCCTTTGTCAATTGCATTTTGAAGAGAGTAACCAGAGCAATACTCCATTTGAATAAATAAATAAATAGATTTCTTTTTATTTCCATGAGTTAATACTTGGCTTGGCCCTTTATTTTTGTTATCAGCAGGTATATAGAAATCATTCGATATATATTGAGCTGTCATTGCAGAGAATTGAGAAATTAATTCAGGGGCGAATGAGCTGTAAATATTTCCGTTCAGCAACTCATTATTAATGCATCTAGAGTTGCCATCAACAGATTCTTGAACCCAAGCATGGTAATACCTAACTATTTTTTCATGATTCAAACAAGCAAGCATTGCAGCCTCATTTATTAACATTTGGTTCTCATGCAAATTTTTTGAGCTGAGTGGTATTTGCTTAATTGCATAGGTACACTTCCCTCCAAAATTTTCTCTAGCCATAAATACAGAGCCGAATCCGCCATAGCCTAATATTTTAATAACCTCAAAATTGTCTTCAAATCTATTTGAAGAAAGCATATAATAGCCATCTTCTTCATGATTATTCTCATTTAACGAAATTAATTTGCACTCGTAATCTCCAAGACAATCTCTATCACTTTCAGCATCATTTGCTAATTCATTTTCACGAACTGCTTGAGTTTGATGCTCACTTTCTTCAAATTTATTTGAACAATTCAAAATGTCCTTAATAATGTTTATTACTTGCGTGAGCCGATACTCGATTTGAGGAGTTTTAAGAAATTTGTCAATATTGATTTTTATTCTTTCTTTAAAATCCTTATTTAAATTATAATGAGAAAGGTAGCAAATATCGGGTGGAATCTTTGGGTATTGATTAGTGATTGAAATCTCCAATTCAAGTCCTTTAAATTGTTTTTGAGCACTGTCTTCAAAATAAGAACCTAAAGAATCGAAATTATTAAAGGAATTGAATATATTTTTAGAGCTTGAATTATCTTCTGGAGATAGTGACTTATTATCAAAAATTTTATTGTTAATATACTCATCTATAACAAAACGCGTACTATTTATAGTAATATTCCCGATCAAAACTGTCAGTAACAAATTTCGATTTAATGAGGTAGTATTTAAATTTAACCCAGAGCCTGAGCAATAACAAATTGACCTGTCGTTCACCTCTTTATCACTTTGATTATCCTCAAATAAAATCAAACTCCCACTACTTCTATCATTGTTTGATAAAGAATGCAGTCCACAAAGCCTTAAACTTTCGGTAGAAATAAACCCAAAATCCAAAATATGAACTATCGTATGCTCATCTT
The DNA here is from genome assembly GCF_004936735.1 of Cryptosporidium sp. chipmunk genotype I. Classification (NCBI taxonomy): domain Eukaryota; phylum Apicomplexa; class Conoidasida; order Eucoccidiorida; family Cryptosporidiidae; genus Cryptosporidium; species Cryptosporidium sp. chipmunk genotype I. The sequence continues at coordinate 219,189 of NW_027125593.1, forward strand.
TAGAAATTAATTCCAGCTCTTCAACCAGGCTTATCATTGAATCTTTATTCATTTGATTGCATTTTTTATAGAAGTTTCTTAATTCGAAAAAAAAAAAATCAATGGGCCGCCAAATTAAAGGCAATAAAATTTCATAATTTATTTTTCTTAGATGCTATCAAAAATGATGTATAGGAAAATTGGATAAATCGATCGACAAATGATATTTTTGTCTCTAATTGGTGCATTCGAACCTATTATAAGCCTAAATAACCTCAAATTCATTGTAAAGAACCTCGAGATTTTAACAGGGAAAGAAATTAAATTTATTAAACATGCAGAAGCTGACATAAATTTGGTTATGAAGGGAAGGTCTAATAATAGCAACGTTTCTAACTTAAAAGAATATGTAAGCTTGAGGGAGCAATCAAATATAGGGGAGCATCATCAGATTTCCACAAATTCTATGTTGGAAGTATTGCTAAAAATGAAAAACAAATTTATTACAGAAAGTTCAAAAAATAAAATATATTCCAATTTTTTTTTAATTGGAATAACAAGTTTGGATATATTCCCAACAAATGATCACGAATATGTGTTTGGTCAAAGCGACCCAGAAAAAGGAATTGCAATAATATCCGCATACAGGCTATACCAAAATAATGAAAACTTAATGAATAGCCGAATATTAAAAGTAATAATGCATGAATATGGTCACTTAATGAATTTGGGACACTGTAAACATGTCTGTTTGATGTCTATTATATGTTCAATCAGCGAACTCGACAATAGGACTTTATATTGCTGTGAAAATTGCTTAAATCAAATTAGGGAAAGAAGTTCAACGTCAGAGTCAGTGAAGAACTTGTTCGAAATTTGAGACAAGTTTGTAGATGATAGTTTACTAAACTCAATATAGTTATAAGGAACAATATTTTTCTTTTCTTTAACTTTATTAAAGCATTCTGAGTAATTATATAAAATACCGTTGGAAGATGTTATTTCATGAGCCAAAATATCTTCCGTGCTTAAGCCAATTAGATCTTCATAATTCAAGTTATGGAGGTGGTGGTTGACTTTTGCATTGCTTGCGTTCATAGTTAAAGTATTTGATACATATCTAATTACAGGTATAACACTCTTATTGTGTATATATAACTCCCAAAGCCCAAAGTTACTTGACAAATAGGTACCCATTTCACAGTTATTATTTAAATTGTCAACTTTATTCATTCTTTGCTCTTCTAAATTGTTTACTGATGACTCGTAAAGGTTCGAGAATTTATCATTTTTATACATATTAATACCTCTATCATATGACCAAAGCTCACCCTGAGTATTTTTCAAAATTGTGTCTACATATTCATAAATTTCATCACTTTCATTGAGAGATAATATTGGGAACAGTATATTTCTATGCTTTTTAATCAAACTATTAACCAATGCAATTATCCAAACTGTATTGTTAGTGGAAGTAAAAAGTGAAATTCTAATCAATTTTTTAATGAAGCAACTCAATACTGTCATGGGAATTAACGGTGAAAACAGTGAAATTGATAGTAGTTTTAAGAATTTTGTTCTAACTTTCAACGAAAAAATTGGTGGACACAGTAACTCGTATAATCGACGATAGTAACCTGAACTTATATTTTCTTCACCTTCTTTATCAAAATGAGAGCCTTCGTTTAATCTATTATTAACAATAAGGTAAAATAGCCCATTTAATGAGATTACGGAGATTGCTAACTTATCAATTGGATTTATCTTGTTACTTACACCATCAAAGCAATTTTTAAATATATCAGCAAGTTCTAATGGGTTAGATATTATCGGGATTACAAACTCTGAAACATACTCTAATGCATCCTTTAAAATTGGAAGTGGAATAACTCTGTTTTCATCATCATAGTTTGTAATAACTATATTAATATATTTCAACCAAAGCTTTTGATAAACTGTTCTATAATTCTTGTCAAATTTAGCAATTTTACCTAGATCTCCATCAAAGTCAGAGCCAAACAAAAGATTGGTTTTGTCTTTACTTGAATAATCGATTTCTCCTAGTAGATTCTCATTACTCGGAATTGGTAAGTTGACCAATATATGCTGTACTCTTAGCAGAATAGTTGTTACCAAACTTAATTTCTTGTTATTATCTATATTAGTTTTCATACACTTATTTTTCTTATCGTCAAAATTGAAGATAACTCCTTCCGAGTATTTGTTAAGAAAATTTAAAATATTTTTTAAAAGAAAGTACCTTAAATCTTTAAGATTAATGATATATTCATTAAGAAGCAAATTTTCCATGATAAATGTATCATTTGTCATGTTATTTTTACTATCCAAAATAATTCTGTTTACTTCATTTTGTTGGATAGAACTCGTCAAAATACTTCGAATGATAAATGTGCTTAAGGAAACCGGGAAATTACCATTGCAATTAAAGTTACCTTTAACCTTCATATTCTTATAGTCTCTAATCATAATGTCATCTTTAAGCCACTTCATAAGCATTTGTACAATCATAGCCCGTAGCTTACTTCTATTAGACGAGATACATTTAGCCAGTTCACTGTTTATTAGTATATCTTCAGCACCATTATATTGGTTATCCATAATAATAGAAGATAATTTAAGAAATTCGTGAACTAACGACCTTAATGAAGATACGGACCCATTTACATCAATATCTGTATTCCCATCTTTTATTAATTCTTGAGATAAATTAATATAAGGGCGTTCAGTATCTCCCAAACTAAGAATATCAATTGGTATAGGTTCCATTATGGCTTTTCTCACCTCAGAAATTTGTTTGTTCAAATCTATCAATATTTTCGTTATCATTTCCAATTTAATCTTAGACTTTGAAGTTTTATTAAGCTTTTCAATTGTATGGGTATAACATACCATATTTTGCCAATTCTTTCCTCAAAAAATTCAAAAAAGAGCCCTAAAATATTGCTATAGTTTCTAAGTGAACAGCAATGATTTATTATCCAAAAATTAGTTTTTGAGTAATTGTCAAAGAAAAACTGTTCTAGCGGCACTACTTGCGCGTTATTCTGCAATTAGGTAGAATAGCAATTTCATTATTGAATTCTTGAAAAATATGCAAAGACCAAAAATAATGCTAGGTAAGGGTAAAAAGCCTAACATATTAATTATTGGCACTCCAGGTACAGGAAAAACTTCTTTAAGTAAAAAATTGGCAGAAAAACTGGAGGGATACAAAAGAATTGAGCTATCAAAGGCTATTAAAAAGCATACACTTTATAAAAAATGGGATGATAAAATGGGAGCAAGCATTTTTGACGAGAGTTTAGTTAGAAGATACCTAAAAAATAAATTGGATAAATATAATTCAAAAAATGTTGGCATAATACTTGATTTCCATTCAGTAAATTTTCTTAAGAAAAAATGGTTTGACATTGTTTTCTGCTTAAATTCAGAAACACATATTTTATTTGATAGGCTTGAAAAAAGAGGTTACAGCCAAGACAAAATTAAAGAGAATGTCGAATGTGAAATTTTTAAGGTTATTAGATATGATGCTGCAGAAATATTTGATGACGAACAAATAGTTGATTTACAAAGTAATAATACTCATGAACAGAGGTCAAATATTAAGCTCATATTAAATAAAATATCTAGTATTCAAAATACTTAAAACAATATTTGCTTGAACCCTTTATTATTTATTAATCTTTTATTTATATATATATGTTTACCCGCCTAATTTGACATGTAATTATTTGTAGTTATTGTGGACAATTTATAAAGGTGCATCCACGTCTTCAATAGGTTTAGATCTGATTAAATTTGAATTGTTTTGATATACAATCAGTGGAGGTAGGTGGTTCATGGTAGTAAGTGAGCATAGAAATTGATTTGTATATTATAAAATTATGAACTGAAGTATTACTTCTATGACGCTAATAAAAAGCAAGAGTTCTAGTTAAAGTTACTTAATAAGAAAAGAAGGTAAAAGTAAGCTGATTGAGGTAGGGACAATAGTAGTAAAGCAATCAAGATTGAACAACAATAAACATGAGTGTTGAGAGTTTTGTACCCGAAGTAATTTTTTTGGATAACGTAGAATCAAATATTAAGCTTCTCACAGAAAATGAAAATTCAAATAATCAAATTGAGTATAATTTAAAAGAGAATTTTCCAATTTTGAATTCCCAATTTAAACATTCATTAGACAACTCATTATTTGATATGAAAACAAAAAAAAAAAATGTCGATTTAAATTCCATTCAAGAACCATCGAAAGTTGATAATTTTTATAAAGGTCAATCTCTGCAGGGTATTGAGCAGAAAATTTGTGAAAACATCCAGATTCCTGCTTGTGATGAAGCTCAGAATTATACAGGCTATAGTAATTTCAAATTAGAATGGGATAATGAAAATAAAGCGTTATTTGTAGTAATCCCTTCAGTTGATAGTTTGGACCATTGGATGATGCTATTTTTACAACCTTTAGGTATTACTTGTGATTCACTGAATTTAGAAAATTGTTGTTTAAAAAGAAATTGTAACTTTAGAATACGGCTTGATGATGAAAGACTATTACTTTATCCAGATTTGTTAAAAGATATTTCTGATTTTATAAGTATTCAGTATTTAAATTGGCAATATTATTGGGAAAACGTAATCATGAGAGACTTTGAAACGATCAATTCCAAACAAGAAGAGTATAGCAGAGATAATTTGGTAAATGGTGATCACATTGGTCCAATATGTTATAATTATTGGAAACTCCCTGATATAAATGTATTTGTAAATAACGATTCTTACCTAAATAATGAAATTAACTTTAAAGAGAGTGAAAATACCACTAAATTTCATGGGAAAGAAAATTTTTCTCAAAATGACAATATTTTTGATAGGAGCATTCAAAAATCAATTACTAAGTACAATACGGACATTTACGGAAAGTGTATATTAGTTCCAGAGTTGTGTCCAAAAGGTGACGATCCTTTGGTTCAAAATAATACACTGTCTTGCCTTACTACTAATATTTCCGATCTTAATGTGCTAACTACAGATTCTGGAGTACTTCAAGTATTGACATCTGAGAATTCTAATCATGAGGATAACTATTTTGCATTAAACTCCAGCAATTCAATGGGAGCAAATGACAAGGAGTATTTTCCTATAGAAGCTTAGCAAATTAAAAACAAACAAATTTGTCATTTTTCAAATATTATATAAAACTATATTAGTTGAAAAATAGATTACAGCTATCGACTTAATATTAAGTAATGCTAATCTTGATCTTCACTGTATTCTATATTCTTTGGAATTTCTCCAGTTAATATATATCTCCTATTTTGTGCGCTTTTGTGATAAATTGGAGCAAATTCTTCAGGTCTCTTCTCATTATCAAAATAATAAATCCCATTTTCTTCTTTTGTAAAATCTTCTTCTTTAGGAACTGAATATCGACAACAAATTAAACTTAGAATTACACAAATTAATAAAATAATTGCGAGGATTATGAGAATGACTTGACTTATTTGAGATGAAAACGGTTGCTCGTAGTTAATATTCCATTTATAATCGGAAAAGTTTATTTCTTCATCAACTCTTTTTCCAGGAGAATTGAATATTTCATGGTTTTCATTTACAATGTCCCACGCATTCTTTTTTGATCTGGCAAATGAATAAGCGTGGCTTGATAGTAAATTTGAACGCAGCTCATATCCAAAATTTAAGTTAAAAGCTATAATAAAAATGAATAGCACTATTATTTTGACAAAGCTACGCATATTGATATCGACCCTTTAAATTGTTTATTTTCAATTGAAGGTTACCAATGTAGAGTTATAAACACAACTTTAAGTATAATTAGATTAAATTGAACTTAAAGTAATATAAAGTTATATATGGTTATTAAATTCAACAATTAATTTTTTGGTAAAAAATAGATTTCTGATTAATAAACAACCTGCAATTTTTAGATCATTTTCAAGAAATTATTAGTCAAAATTCAGTAATATTATGCAAAATAGGTGCCTTATCTCAAATACTTATCAGATCCTAATCCAATCTATCTTTACATTATTTTTATATGGCTTCTCTCACTTGTATTTCATTCGTGTGAAAATGTATTATTTTGCGCACTAATAGTTATTGGCGGGAAGTATTGGCTGCTAAAGGTTTCTTTTTTTTTTTTTTTTTTAAAGGGATTAGACTTAAAAAAGCATGCAAGCCAGAAAATTAGGTACCCATTTATTGCTCTAGGAGATTTATTTTATGAGATATTTGCTTAATTTAAGCTCATTTCCGTATTAAATCACATACAGTGGTTTTACAATCTTAATCTCAGTAAAATGTTAAACTATGAGGAAGACGAGTTATCAATAGAGGATGAAAACCCTATTTCTAGATTTTCTTTGGAATTGGAATTCGTACAATGCCTTTCAAATCCAGACTATCTTCAATGGTTATCAAAAGAGGGATATTTTGAGGACGAATCATTCATAAATTACTTAAAATATTTATTGTATTGGTGTGAATTCCCATATATAAAATACATATCTTACCCCCATTGTATTAAAATATTGAGATTACTTCAGATCGAAGATTTCAGAAAAAACTTGTCCAAGGAAGAGGTTATTCAAATTATTCGCGAACAACAAACATTTCAATGGATTTACTCTGACATGAAAAAAGAACATATAAAGTTGTGATAAAGTAATTTTAAGAGACATTTATGTATGTTTTGTGAGCCTAGATGGTTAATTAATTTCAACAATCTAAAATAATTCTGAGGAATTTTTTATATTGAGATTCCGATATTACTGAATAAGTTTTTTTTTTTGGTATTAGTAATCAAAATTTTTCACAATTTTAGTATTAATATCATTTTCATTTTACTCTACTGAGGAAGTAATTATGTTTTTTAAGACGTTTTGGCCTGAATTGAAAGCAATGATTGATAAACAGAAAATTACATTTCTTATATTTGGGAAAACGCCACGATTAAAAGAACATTTAAACAGACATTCAAAAATATGTAATTCTTATTTACAGATGATAGAAAAGTTAATTATTATTTAAATAAACACTAGAAAAATATTGATACCTAATGTATGGATCTGTTTCTTTTTAAGAATTTAAGCGTTATTGGAAGCTATTAAGTAGTCTTATTCACTATTTAACTTCTGCACTTTCCTCTACTTCGGAATTTAGGAAGTTGAAAAATAAATCAGCAAATCCCATTCCTTGATTAATATCATGCATATCATTTTCTCTGATATTGCTACCACTATTCTTATTATCAGAAACAAAAAGATTGGACCTTTCCTCCTCTGGTAGACCAATGGCATCGCACAATAAGTTGAATAAGTCATTCCTATATTTAATTCTCGATCCATCTTCATTATGTTTCTGAATTATCTGGATAATAAATCTTTTATCAATCATAAATTCTTTTTGCTCCTCTTTATTATCCTGTAGTTGCTTCATCATTTGTTCATTAGAGTTTAGAAGGTTTTTATTATTTTCCTTTAATTCGCCTATATGTCTTTCAAGCAAGTTTCGTTCTTCGTCTAATTTTGCAATGTTCTCCTTCAAGGAAGTAATTTCATCTTTGCATGAGTCCAAAACACTTAACCTAGACTGCAATTTTCTCTCTTGAGAACGGGCTCTTTCGAGTTCAATTTCATACCTCGAATTAATCTGTTCCTCTTCAGCTTGGTATCCCTCAATAATACTTGTTAAATTATTAATATGTTCGTGTAGCTTATCAACCTCTACTTTTGAATCGCTTCTTTCTTGAATCATCTGATTGATTTTCTCTATCAAATTGTTCCTTTCTAGTTCAAGATCTTGCAGCCTTTTGCGATCTACCTGATCTTTTTCTTTGGCATCATCTTCCATTTTATTAAGAAGCTTTTCATTCTTTTCTCTAAGAAAATTTATCTCATTTTCCAATAATGAAATTTTTTTGCCAAGTCCATGATTTTCATTCTCGATGTTTTGATTAATTGCTGAATACTCTGCACATTTCTGAAAAAGCTCGTCAATCTTATTTTCTTGTTCAGCAATTAACGAAGCTCTTTTTTTGAACTCCTGCAAAATTGAACAAATACAATGCCCGATCAAAACTGTAAATCCCAAGGAAAATGATTTAGATTTATCCAAAACTGTGTTTTTTAAGTATGATTCAAAGCGAGGTGGAGCCAACTTAATTAACAACTCTTTATCTGAAATAAGAGAATCTCTAATATCACTCCAGTCTGAATAATATCCTTGAATAACTTTCAAAAGATAATCAATATCACCGATCTCCATGTGAAATATTTCAGAAAGCTTTTTTGAATATTTACTAGGTAAATCCAACATTCTCAGATCTCCGTCATCTGAGGCGTAACTTACTGTTTTTACTTCTTCTTCTTCTTCTTCTTCTTCAAGCCTAGTCTCACAGCCTTCAAGTCTATCAGTCATATTAGATTCCTCATCATCTTCTGTGACTACAATCGATTCACCTTGACTATTATTTGAAGAGTTATTCGCTTCTATCAACTCACCATTATCATTACCATGATCATCATCTTCTTCTTCCAAATAATCACTTCGCTGATCTTTTTCATGTAATTTGTTAGTTCTGGTATATACTTTGGAGTTTTTTTCCTCAGGTTCACTTGAATCAACTTTATTAAGATCTTGTTCTAACTCTTCATTATTTTGGTTTTTCTGAGCAATTTGATTAGCTTTTAAATCAGATTTTCCCTTTAAGGTGCTTTCTGTATCTAAACCCCAGTCAAATTCCTCATCAGTTATCGAATTGTTTTCTCCCGAGCTTTCTGAATCTTGGAGCATAATTATATTTTGCCTAGAGTACTGATTACATTCTAAAGGCAGATTATTCTTCAAATCAATTCTCGTAGAATTATTTAAAGAGCTTGACAAACTTAGGCTATTAGTTCTTTTACCTGAACTAATAAAGTCTCTGTTATCGTTATTATAATGTAGATTATTCCTCAATTCGAAATTAGCCTTTTGAATACTTGGCTCAAAATGTTCATTTACAACATGATCATTTCTCTCCCTAGGATAAGCAATATATTCAGGGCGTCTGTTTCTTCTGTTTCTTTCATGATTATCATCATCTTCTTCTAGCAAGGCATCATTAAGTTCTTGAACTGCACCTTTCAAAGCTCCCCAAGCTGCCCTCATACTGATAAATCGATTTATATAGTATATTTATTGATATATACCAATTAAGAATGCAACTGAATCGCAGTAAATTTGTGTAGAGACCAAAATAATATATTGTATATTTTCGTAAATCTTATTCGGAAATTTTAGTATGGAGCACTTCTAATATAGAAAGCCATTTAATAAGTCCGCCAATTATTTATGAACACGCAATAATAAAAATAGAATTCTATTAGGCTGAGATTGCAATCAAATTACTCAACTAAAAAAGGCAGTTTCAAGTTCTAATGAATTTTAACTAAGAATTTCCTAGTAAAACAAAAACTTGATTTAAAAAACCAGGGGCTTAGATTGTACCACAAAAAGTGCGTGTATCGGGAGTCGAACCCGAGCCATCAGTTCGGAAAACTGAGATGCTAGCCGTTACACCATACACGCCCACGTCTGGAACGGTGCTTTTGGTGATCATAATCTAAATAACACAAATATTAAATTCGAAAAGCCAAGATTTAACAATATAGGAACAAAAAAAAAACAAGACAGTTTAATAGAGCAATATTAATGACTTATGAAAATATTTTTGCTTTGAAGCTAAATAGATCACGTATATTTGGGATATTATAACTAATCATTGTTGGCCTTTCGAGAGAAAGACCCCATGCAATAACAACAATATCTGAGGGAAATCCAAGTGGTCTGAGCATTTCCGGCCTAAACAAACCGGAATTACCGACTTCAATCCACTTTTTCAAGGTTGTATGATACCCAAAGATTTCCATAGAAGGCTCCGTATAAGGGTTAAATGCAGGTTTAAATTTAAGATCGGATATACCAATTTTTTCATAGAAAGTCTTCAAAGTTCCAATAAGATCTGCAAGTGTAAGGTTCTTGTCTATAATTAATCCCTCAACCTGATGGAACTCAGCAAGATGAGTAGCATCAATAGACTCATTTCTGAAAACACGGTCAATTGAAAAGTAAGCTTTTCTCTGGAAATGATCAAAAGATAGTCCGTTCTCGTTATATAGATACATTTGAGCTAGTTTGTATAGCATTCTTACGGATACTGCTGTAGTGTGAGTTCTGAGAAGATTTTTGGAAGCTTCTTCAATACTCCAGTTGTAAGATAAACCTATTGATCCGTAACCGCCGATTTCGTGTACTTTTTTGACTTTATCAATGTGGTCATTTGACAACTCCATTTCATTTCTGAAAGTGCTTGGAGTTTCTAAAAAGAAGGTGTCATGTGAATCTCTTGCCGGATGCTTTTGAGGCTGAAAAAGAGCATCAAAGTTCCAGAACGAACTTTCAACCCAACGATTAGTGGGCATCTCTTCAAACCCCATTTGCGTTAAAATCCTTTTAAACTTTCTTGATGTACGAGTGAGAGGGTGAACATTTCCTCTTGGCAATCTTTTTCCTTTGGCATTGAAATTATATGGTTTAAACTCGTTGTTTTCCCAGTTTGAGTTCATAATCATTTCCTGTGTCAAATCTGTAATCAAAGGTTTGAGCTTCACAGTAAAGTTCTCCCCCCGGTTAATCATGAAGAAAGACATCTTCTGTGAAACTACAAGCTTTCTCTTCTTTAATTCAGTTAATATTTGCAAATCTTGCTTAGATAATTGACTTTCTTTAATACCACTAACTCCTACAATAGAAAGATTTTTTCTCAATTCATCAGTACTTATTAAGTCAACGTCAGTATCAGTAGGAATCTCTATTAATCCCAATTCTTTATTTAATTTGATCAGTTTTTTCTGAAGGCATTTTGAAAACCCTATTTTAAATGTGGAACCCCCAAGCAAGTTCATTGCCTCGTCTTGTTTAATTTTATGATCTGACTTCTCAAGTATAACTTTGACGAGTCTAAATTCTGGTGACCCATTCAACAAATAGTCCTTACCCTCATCTGTTAGAGATAATACGTTGTCCGAAATAAATTTGGTTTCAATAATGTTACGAGATTCCAAACTTTTAATTATTCCTATTACTCTTTCATGCTCGCATTTAAATTCCTCCGAAAGACTAATGCTGCTTAGAGAACAATTGAGCAATTCAAGCTTTTCTAATATTGTTTCAGGCTCCAGTTCCATGATTTTATCATACAATTGATGCTCTAGTAAAAATAAGTTTTTTCAAAATTTTGACATTAAGTTGAATAATTATTAGGCGGCTTCCAATATTTTTAATTGTCTCTTAAAATTAAGAGAAAATGTGATAGATAATGAAAATCGAAAAACTATCAAGATCATTTATCCAAATAAATGATTTATTACAAATTTGAAATCTAGGAGCGCAGAATTAACTAATAATTTTGTTGAAAAAACAACTTGGAACAAAATCAAAGCGTATACTTTCTCACCTAATACTTTTAAAACTCGATGAATCAAACTTTCATACCCTATTGCTATTTTTCTATCAAATTTTTGTTTTTCATTGTTTTTTTAGCTAATAAATAAAACTAAGTAGGGGGTTGGCGCCGCATATGAGCGCTTGCAAACTAGTTGTTAATGATATTTAAACGCCGAGTAAATTAGCTTTTGTGGTCCTATTAGATTGAGGTAGCTAGAAGCTTTCTATTAAAAAGAGATTTAAGAGCAAAATCATTATTATATATGAGAACTTTTTTTATGAAGGTAGGAAACTAACCCCTAATGAATGACACAGAGGAAGATTGGCAAGATCCACTTTTGGATGTGAGTATTCCATATAATTCACTTGCACCCTATGCACTAACTTGCTATCAGCTTGATGAAGATCTTCAGGATTTAATATCGTTTTTTTCAACATTGAGTAAGGAAGATCTAGCTCATCATATAAACGAAACATCCTTTGAATCCAGCTTACGTTTGTTGAAAGATGTTTTGCTTGTTCAACCAAACAAATTTGTCAATTCTAATGGGAGGGCATTTGCATATGAGTTACCTGAAATTACGGAAGGTCTTCAGAGAGAATTCAGTTCTGCAGATGTTGATACGCTTGCAAAGCTCCAAAAGAATGAGACAACTGGCACTGATGTTTCAATATTGGATTCTCCTAATGGCATTATTAAAGTGATAAATGAAAGCACAGTTAGAACAGATATAGCGGGCGGTGATAAAGCTACAAACAATCCTCAACTTCTTGAGGGATCTATTCAAGTTTCTAATCCTGCATACGGAATGGCGAGTAGTAGTGAGGAGAACCAATTCGTGGATCAATCCAAAATGTTAATGACATTTTTCAAGGAGTTGGAGGCTGCAAAACTTTTTGAAAATTTGGAATCTTTTTCAGGAATATTGGCAGCACACTCTATTCATTTGAGGATTCTTCAAGATGTTGTTAGTGACATCTTCAGAGTAGAGGAGCTTAGATTAAGGCTTTGTTCACAACTTGCGGCCTTGTTGAACCCCATTATTCTATCAAGATTGGAGTCTTACAAAAATTCACTGTTCTTCACGGCATTCACAATTCCTTCAGCTGATATTTCATCCCTTGATTTAAGAGAAAGTCATTGCTCATTACCTAATCCAATTATTTATAGGTGGCCTTCTAACTCTGTTTGCATTGAAGATTATAAACTTTATATGTCAAGACTTCCCCTTTTATGTTTTTCTGAAACATTTAAATTGGGTTCATGTATTAGTCAATCGTTAAAAGCTAATGATAGCTATAAAAAAACAATAGAATCCAATGGAGAGCAGACTATAGATTTCTCTGATATCTATCCGGATGAATGCTCTATTAGAATAAAATCTCTCGACTCGATTTATAACCAGGGAAATGGCTCTCAGATGGATCATCCCCTGTTTCACGTAGATTATGGTTCTAACAGTAACTTGGGTGTTAACAATAATTTTGTTCATCATCCTTTGTGTACTGATATTGCTCAAGATTCGAAGGATATTGAAAGAGACGTTATATATGTTAACGGCAAGGAATATAGCGGAGCTAATGGTGGCTATGAGAGAATTGTTTATATTGTAGCAAACCTGATTGAAAACTATTGGTTGAAATCTTCCAGTGGATTTGAAGACTCTAATTCAAATGCTGATAATAAAGAAACGACTGCACAAAACAGCTGCAAGACTATAGAGCTTTGTAACGGATCGATGTTTAACTTTGTTAATAATGATTTAAACGAAAGTTACGATGAAAGAAACACTGAATCCGTTATTATCGCAACTATACTACTTCATATCTTGAGTAGAACATTCTCTGGTGGTGCGTGTTTTGACAAAGTCTCTCTTGTATACAATAAACCAGACTTTATTGTGATTTCTCCAAATAGTAAGCGAGCAAAGCCATTGGAGATGCTTATACTCCCAAATGTTGCTTTAATGCTTTCGACATTGAGGTTTAGACTGTATGAAGTCATGGAAAATTTGACTGTGAATACTCAGCCTTGCTTTCTGGTTGACGCACATGTGGTATCTAGGCTTGTTCCTGACTCTAGACTGATTGAGTCGCTTCCATGCTATTCCTTTCACATTCTATCAAGAACTCCAGTAAGCAAGATCCCGCTATCTATTTATCAACACCTCATTAGGTGTGCAAATTTGTTTCTTGCTAAGAACATTCTCTTTACAAGAGTCAAGATCACAAAGAAAGTAGAAGCAGATGCGCAGGTGGAGCCTCAGGTACAGACAGAAAGTGAAAAATTGCAACTAAATGTTGATCAATTATCTGAAATTCACGAAGATCCCTGCGGAAAATGTAGCACGGTCCAAAATGAGTCTAAAGAGAGTGATCAAAATGCTACAGAGGCTTTTGTTTGCAATAGTAAGTGCTTAGATACGGATAAGATCATTGAAGTTACTGGAGACGACTTAACAATAATAACCCCGGGTGAAGCAGCTTTATTTAGAATGTTCGCAAATATTCAGGATAAGGAAGCTATGCGTAATAGCAGCATAGAAAACATCAATTTAAGTAACTCCGAAGTGTCTACGAACAAGGAGGTTGTAGAAGATAGAGATCACTGTGATTGTGATTTTAATGAGTCTATTAAAGAAGAACTAAGGGACAGCGATACTTGTGTTCCTAACTCAGAATCAAAATCTCAACTTGTGACTGGAGAGCAAAATATTTCAATAATGGTTGAGTCTGATAAATTTGTTCAGATTCATGACTCAGCCAGCTCTCAGTTTGAAGAACAAGAAGGGAGTTCTCATTCAAATCACAACATCTATAGAATTCGACAAGAAAGTAATTCAGAAGCTCAAACTTCAATTAATGCCAAGAATTCTTCATACTCAGAGTATATCTCTACAGAAAGCAAAGAGAATAGTGAACAAAGCTGTATCAGTTTTGTTCTGGAGTCTAGTGACTTGCAATCTGGTAAACACATTCCCAAGTTATGCTTTTGCCATAATATTGAGATCCCAGATTCATGTTCTTTGGCATCAAACATTTATATTGCATCATCCGAGAATTCGTCTAATCTCGCAAACGACCTATGTAATTTACCAGCTGATTCAATTGGAGCTATTGACCAAGAAAATCAACAACTTGCTCTTTTCTTGCAATCAAAAAGAGTTATTTCTCAATTTGGAATATTTAATATTATTAATACTTAACAAGTCAGCCAATGCCTTTTTTACTTATTACTTTTTCGTTAATGTGTTGTTCATTCAATCCAACTTATGATTGTTTGTGTAAAAGTATTACCGTGATTTTTTTTTGAATTTCAGAATCACTGATAATCAACTTTAATGCACTAGTTAATAAAATAGAAAAAATACACTTAATATTCTATAATTTTCTTTTTATCCTGTAGAAAATTTCATTTCTAAAACTTAAAAACCTATCAACTAAGAATATATTTAACTTGTCTTCATGAGCATGGCAACTTATGTTAATTCCAAAACCATTGTTTCTACAATTTTTAGTTAAGTCAGACTCTAAACCCATATATTTCTAAAACTCGTTTCAGTGAAAATCATGAGCTCAAACTTGTAGCTTCAATAATGCAAAAACAAATTTCAATTAGCAATCATAACTTTCTCTTATTGTATAACTTTTAATAAAATGATTAAAAACTCAACTTAAACCACCAAATTTGCTTTTCTCGTCTTCCGAATGCCGTCCAAAACAAGTTAATATTAAGTATTTCAACTAAGAAATATGCAATTAAGTTTCTAGTTGCAAACCACGCCATAACTCAAAGTTTAGGAACAAACAACCAAAGAAAACTTGAACATGAATATAAAACAATTAGTTTTAAACATACTACCACGAAACACTTCTTCACAAAAAAAATCGTCAATTTTGACGTCATATTTCACAGATGAAACAAAATTTTGAGGTGGAGACCCTTCTAATTATCTGTAAAGCGACAAAGTTCACTACAGAATGTATAAAAATAATTAAAGTTTCGAGTAATCAAATCAACAAGGTACCATTCAGACCAATTTCTCTCTGGAAGAATGAAAAGTTATTTCTAAATACCCATCCGAATCCCAAATTAATGACTAATTATAGAACTATGTGTTATAATAGTATATAATACTTTCCCAAACCCTCGTGAGCTAGTTTAAATGCCTACAAAGGAGTACAATTCATTATTTTATAGTTAGAAACAGCCAAATTTGGAGTTATAACCATAATTCTTTAAAGTTCCAAAAAAAAAAAAATATTAATTAAATTATGAAAGGAATCGCTCTAATCATGAAAAATAGTAATAATACAATAGTATTAAAATAACCCAAAATTACTAGTCAATATTAATTAATCAAGTCATTCCATTAAACTAAATGAGGTAGATTGGGTAGGTCTGTACATATGTAAATAAAGAGCAATGTATTCATCCATAATTATTTTGAACAAATTTTAAATTCGTAAATGCTTTTCTTAAACGGAGATCGCTTGTTGAATTACAATTATTATTATCAATGTTAAATACAAGCAAACAGATTAATTGATATTTACTGATGAGGAAAGTTTCTTGAATGTTTCCTCAGTCGGAGGTAAATTATTCTCGATGCAAAAATGATAAAGTTTACGTAATAACTGGGCAGTATGAGAAATTGCTTGGAATTGTTTCTCTACACCTCTAATTGAAAGAAGGCCTAAAACACTCATTCTCATGTGCTTCCCCATTGCTCTTCCAATACGATGCCTATTAAGTGCAAAAATTGTTGGAATATTTAATTCCTGAGCCTGTAAGAGAATATGTATTACATGGTGTCTAAGACTTCCTTCCACCCCATCTCCCTCAATATCTGGAGCAACGATTAAGGCCTTAAGTTTTTTATGTCTTAAGCACCTCATTGCTTCTCTAACTCCAACAGTAAACACTCTCCCTGGAAAGTTCTTTGTGGAGTTTGAAAGGTTCGAGTTTGAATCGTTGGCACCTTCCTCAATACCACTTAAAGAGTTTCCAGTACTTGAAATGGATGTAGCATTTCCATTAACTGTGATTGTATAGCCAGTATCGATATTGTTTTTTGAATCGGAGCACTTCTGATTAGATTCACATTCAGTTGACACATTACATGAATTACTTTTGTTTGATTTGAGATCTATCAGCAATCCACCTCCGTTTTTACTATTAACAACTGTAGACATCCATCTAACGCGATCATCAATAGCTCTCAAAGTGTTTAATAAGATAGAAACACTGTGATCCAATGATGCTGTAAGTATCTGATTGACATAGTTTTGTGGTGATGCAACAGTTCTATGTCCAACTTTGTGAGCAACGGCAAGTCTAATATTCTTGTGTACGAAAGCCCCATTTTCTGGTTCTGACCAGTATGCACACTCAGATGGGTCAAATGATCTTGAAACAGCCTCCAATGCGATGTCATCCACTGCAACCATACAAAGGTTATCGCCTTTATTAATTTCACGTATTTTTCTAGCATCAACAGTGTCCAAATAATGGTACATAACTCTCAGCCAATGAAGTCTCCCTGAGTTGTTCCTTAAGAAAGAAGAGAAGCGAGCACATGTAATAATTTCGTTGGTTCCGTTTTTGGAGTCATTCAAGTTTGTAGAAGAGCTTGAGTTTGTTCCATTGTTATTCACATCGACATTATTTGAGGCAGAACTAGAGTTATGTTTATTTCTACTGCTAAATCCGGTTCTACCACCTGTCTTGCTCATTGCTTTTGCCCATAAAGCAGCAATTGTAGACGGTGTAAGACCATTTTGAGATGTATCATTGCAAGTAGTATCAACAGATGAGGCACTTAGGCCGCTTGTAGACGGGTTGCCAGTGCTTGGATAGTTACTCTGAATATTCATATTACCAAATCCTGCTATACCACCTGTCATGTTTGAGTTACATGAATGAGAAAGATTGTTATTATTCTTGAAGTGATTAAGAGTGTTCTTTCGGTTATTCTTGTTATAATGGGCATCTTCAGAAACCTTTTTAGAGTAGCCCTGACTGTTTAGAACAGAAATAGGAATATTGGAAATGCCTGAGCATGCCAAATCATTAAGGGATCTTGAAGATCCATTGCTAATCACTCCTATTGAACCACCATAACCTCCTAATCCTAGTTGGTTTCCATTAAATGGGTTAACTCCCGAACCAGATTTTCTCCTAAACATATTTCCATTAATATGAGTAGGAATTGTACAATTGGGAGGGCAAGTCTTCCTACAGTACTGCAGTTGTCCTTGGTTGACGCCAACATATCCCTGGTTATTCAGATTCTGAATATTCATGTTGGGATTTAAAGGAATATTTGGTATACCATTACTTAGGCTACCACTACTGTTCTTTTTGCCAGTACGACCTGTGTGACGTAACATATTAGATTCGCATCTAAGCATATTGTTTTCATTATATATTATAGGCAAATTTCCATTTCGGTAAGTGTTTGATGCTCTTTGATTGGCTTCAAAATTACCCATATTTGGAGAAACACCATTACGTTGTTTCAACTGTTTTTGCTGTTTATTACTCATACTAGAGGGAAATCCATATAGTTTATGTTGGCCGAAATACTTGTGTCTAAGTTGTTGACCACGATTGATTAAATAACCGTTGTAGGGAATATCGCAACTAAAATCATCACTAAACTCATTCTTCTCAAAAACAGGAAGTTGTTGATGCTGTGGTTTCCAATCAATAACTCCTTGAGAAGGAGAAAACTTATATGGAGACGCATGTTGCCAATATGACTTACCATCACCTCTAAATTCAACCTCATCAATTCCTTGCATGGAACTTTCCATTCTGTAACCATTACTATCGTCCATTAATCTATTAAACATATTTTGGAATTGGCTTCCGTTTCCGTCAATCTCAAACGGGCCTCCAATTTCGCCGCTATTGAGAGCTGGATGGGATGAGTGTCTGCCTTCTAACCCATTAATGGAATCTCCATATGAAATATAGTTTCCTTTAATAGAAGGCGAAGCATCAATTCCACTTCTACACATGTAATCAGTATTTGCAGATCCAGATCTTGATTTAAAACCATTAACTAGACCTT
This sequence comes from Cryptosporidium sp. chipmunk genotype I, assembly GCF_004936735.1. Taxonomy (NCBI): domain Eukaryota; phylum Apicomplexa; class Conoidasida; order Eucoccidiorida; family Cryptosporidiidae; genus Cryptosporidium; species Cryptosporidium sp. chipmunk genotype I. The sequence continues at coordinate 237,776 of NW_027125593.1, forward strand.
CTGTTTGGTTATTTATAACACCCAATAATTGGGAGTTAGAGGACCCTAGTAATGCAAAATGTCCAATGGAGGGGTATATATCTTCTTCGTCAATTATTAAAGAATTGGCTCTGTTTGTGGTATAGTTGGAGTGAATTAGTGAATTACTCTTAGATGGCCTCTTCATTCCATATGCACTGCTACCATTATTACCTGTCGCACTGCAAGTGCTCCCTCCAACTCCAGTACTACAACTACTGCTCCCGCTGTTACACACGCTTCCTCCAATAATTCCTAATCCTGATGAATTTATGTTACTCATCATTGGCGTGGGATTTGACAAATTGGAAGTAGAACCACTATTTTTCCTAAATCTTAGTTTTCCATTTGGGTTCATTTCTGAAACGGAGTCTTCTAAAGGAACTACGGTATCATCCACCGAAATGGTATTTAAATGTTTTGAATAACCATTCATACCTATTGTACCTGTTGATAACTTGTCAAAATTTATTCCATTTGACCCTTGAATATCTGTTATATCGTACGAGCTAAGACTAATATTAGAAGAGTTTCTAAATCTTTGAGATAGCGCATCAGTAGAGTTGGCACTCTTGAGAGATGCACTTCCAGGAGTTGCCACGCCAGACAAAGATGATAGCTCGGATGAAACGGTGGTAGTGTTGGTCATATTACAGGTCCCAAAATCACCGTTTGTGAATCTTCTCTGAATGTAGCTTTGGTGAGCTCTGAAACATTCTGAAGAATCTCTCTCTATGCAACCCACTTCATGAGAGAATCCATTACCGATTACAGAGCTATTAGTTCCCGTACTACAATGGTCGATTTGGGGAAGAAATGCATCTACATTTGCATTAGCCCCATTGTTATTAACATTCTTATTATTAGTAGAGTTGGCATCAAATGTAGTACAATTAGTGTTAACATTGTCATTATTCATATTACCACTGTTAATACAATTAGAGTAAGCACCCATTTTTAAAATTTGATCATCAATACACATTGAATTGTATCTGCCTATTAACCCCTGAATGTGTTGATCTATCTCAAATTCAACTTGATCCTCAGGAAAGGCACTGCCACTATTGTTGCTATAACTAGCCATCTTCATTGTACCTCCAGATGAACTTAAGTGAGAATTTTGTGGAAAGGAGCCGTTATGGCATCTTGAATGCATAACGCCATTGCTATTATTTTTACCATTTCCCAAGTTATTTTGTTGTTGATAAGCACACACATCACTAAATGTATCAGAAGATCTACGGTTCATTGAACCATCTAAATCAAGGTATGAATCTTCTAGACGACCAAAACTACGACTTCCGGAATGTCTCGATGTAATATTAAATCCATGAAGCTCATCAACGGCGTTGTTAGTGTGTTCCACTCCTATTCTATTTGATCTTTCCATAATGTGGCCAGAAGATCCAATTTTTGAAGGGGCTTCAATGCCCCTCATGCTATTAAAATCTAGAAGAGGACCATCCACTTTAGAAACTCCGATATTTGAATTTTTAATATCACTAATTAATGAGTCACTTCTAGAATTCCTTACATTTTGAGATTGCTGCTGGATAAGTTGTTGGCTACCTCTCGCAGTTGCATTACCACTATTACGCCCATTACCATTATTGTTGTTACTGTTATTATTATTGTTGCTATTGTAAGAGGCACCAATCTGTAAATAAGTTACTCCACTATCCCTAGGAACGTCAAACAGCTCGCTTGCTAGTAGCTCAAAGTTATTATCTAGGAGGTTTTCCATTAGCCAATAGGATTAACTCCTATAAATAAACGAAAAAAATTGAGAAAATAAAGTCTATGTATTAACTCGTAAATACACTGATAATATTATGTTGCAGATTAGAGTTGTAGAGGCGGAATCAAAAATGTCTCTAATAAGCAAACTAGAAAAATTCCTAATATTAATTAGAAACTTTCCAATTAATAAGCTTTCAAGTATTTGGCTTATTAAGTTCTAAGTGCATAAAGATTCATTCAGCATACAGGTCCTTTTAATATTTGACGCTTAAATTTCCATTTGAAAATAATTCTCTGTTCCAAACTCTTTAAAGTATTTGTATCTAAACAATCATGCTCCTTCTGTTTAGCAAAATGAAAAAGATCCTAACTTATATGAAATATGAAGATCTTGAGCCTCAACTTATTCGATTGTATAAAATACAAAATAAATAAAGTTCAGTTCAAATTTCCTGATCCAGCATAACCCAAGGAGTTCTTTATTTCACGGAACCTTTTATTTATTTTATTTCATTTCTAAGTCAATAGTCAGTTTGTACAGTCATCTATTCCTTGCCATTACCTGCCAACAGTATTTTTTGTACCCATTAATTTATTTTATAAATCTATCAGTACGTCACGTTTTACGGTACCGCTTAATGTCTTAAACTCAATCTATATTTCTAACTCTTTAATTTGAGTCAAAAAGTAAATTCTGTCTTATTACCACGCATCTTCGCGTCTACTATTAAGCTACTAGACATATAACTAAGCGGGTGTCCCTTCTCACCATTAAACATTTAAAAAAAAAGAATTAAGCATGAATAAAAAGAGTAGTCTTTTAAACTTTATTCCAGATCTACTTACTTTTTTATGCGTCTAACTATTAGTAATTATAAATATAATTATTCTTACAAATACAGATTATACTCGGTTCACTAGCCAAAAAAAGGAGATTTGGCGCCACAATGAAAATATTTAAAACAAAAATTTAGACAACCTAAAGGCTTCTTTCAAGAATGTGAAGAGAAGCAACTTTGATTTATATCCCTTATTTAGCTATGAGCGATCTATATTAGACAGCAATGTTTACTGAATTGAACATGCATTGGCAGGATTCCATGAACATTCTCTGCAGCTAAAGAAATTGTTTCCGTCGCTTTCTGCACTGTATACGGAAATTGTGTCATTTATTGTCCTTGGTTTAGTAGATTTCTTGAGTCTATTACCATTATCTTTTATCGTAATGATAACCATGTTACTTGAAAAGTAGCCCGGCGGCTTAGAGGGGTTGAAAGGTGAAATGTTGGAGTTACTTAGTTTTTCTAGCTTGCTATTGAACTGAGTCTTGGATTCGAAGCCAGAATCGTTTAAAAAGAGGTCCGGGCTCGTCGTTTCTACGTTTAGAACTCTCTGCATGTCCTCTACCAAAGGTGTTACTGTTATTGACCTTCTTAATTGATTCCCGACACGAATGAATCTTAAAACTTTGGGCTCAGTAGATTTACCGGAAATCCTTCCAAAAGAATTCGATTCCGAAATGCCCCCAGTTTCCGAATCCTTGTTTTCTGAATATTCACCACCTGTGCAAACCTTTACAGTTCTAGAAAATTCGGAAACAGCATTTCTACCATTTGTCTTGGCTTCGTATACTGTTGTGTCATTGCTATAGGCGAACTGGCCAGCTGTACCAGATGCTGTCGTAGAAAGCACACTTGAATTTAAGACTCCACTAGAACTTGTTAGTTCTCTGCTCTTATACTTGAGAGATTGGTGTGTATAGTAAACATCCGAAAAAGGAATATGTTCAGACTCTTGGTTATTACCATTATCCGATATATTGCTTATTGATGAGGCATATTTTGCATTGTCTCTTGCCCACATTCTCAGTCTTTCTTGTTGTAAAACTGCAACGTTGAGTTGGCTTAAGTAATTGTCGTTGGTATCCCTTTCGTAAACTCTGGAATTTTCATTTCCTTCACCATCAAACCCGACAAATTCTTTCTTATTTTCGAACTTACCGCAACCTCTATCTTCCAAGATGTCAGTGTCCTGTATATCTTCAATGTTACTACTCAAACTCTCCACTCTCTTGTTAATTTCACTAAGTTTCGCGTTCATCTGGACAAAGTCGTGCGACAACTCACCATTGCTCTTTTCTCTATTTTCACTACTAGTTGGTGAGGCAGACTTAGATCTACAGTTCTCAGACTTTTGGAAGCAGTAATCACCAGCATCCTGGCCATTAGACACTGTTCTTTTATTCGGAAAATTTAGTTCACTAATAGTATCGGAATCTTTGTTTTTTAGGCGTCCTGCAAGCCTCTTAATTATATCAATGCTCGGAATATTCTTTCTTGCACTAGTTAAAGCTGAAAACGTTTCCGAGTCTGTAATCGAATTTGAATCAACATTCATATTCTCTTCTGCGACTGCCATTTTTGAGCCCAAAACGCTGTTATGCTTCAAAACAACTCCTTCTTGATTTGAAAAATCGTTGCTGGTTTTTATCAATAGTTGGTCTACCAGCCTAGTCGCCTTCCTCATAATTTCACTAGAGGATGGTGAAAGGGTTTGGCCAGAGATCGTTGTTTCAATCATTCTTAATAGGTTCAATCAAGCTATCTATCTGTCTATATTTGTGATAAGTTGTACACAAATTCTATCATTAGTAAACTATCTCAAAAGTTTTTAACCTGATTATTGACTCTTTATATAAATAAAGGTATTCAGATGAATCCTTTCACCAGTTTTATATTTATTCTGGTATTTTTCCTTCAGAACAATCGATGCGGACAGAAATATATATATATATATATAAATATGTATATATATATATATATATATATATATATTTAAACCAAAAAAAAATGTTAAAAAATTTGCCTTTGATTTTTTAAGGCATAACGATATTCAAAAAAATTTCTCTTCCCATTTCCCCTCTAAACACACAAATAAATAGATTGTCTTGTGTCATGTCTCAAGCGGGAGACATCGGTACCTTAATATTAAGAAAAAACGATATAAAAAGTTAAGGTCAAGAATTGATTTTAAGTTGAGAAGACTCGTTCAATTAATATTGAGAATAGGCAGTTTTTCGATATTGTTTCGAAACAATATTTAGTTCAGCTTCTTTCTAAGTTTTCTAATCGTCCTTAAGTTGAAATGAACTATAATCTTGAATTGGGGAATTATTCAAATTACGATTTTAGAATTATCTCAGAATGGATAGCTAAAAATTCAAAAGGCAGAGAAAAGCTGGTTGTCGCGTTACAGTTTTCTGTATCTGATATCAAATATGCCCCGAGAATTCAATATCTTATAGAAAAGCAGGTAAATTGCATCGTTTCAAAAGAAGGTAGTTCTCAAGATAAATGCAATATTCGATTTTTTGTTTTATCTGATATTGCGAACCCAGCATGCTGTTTGGATGTTTTAAATATTAAAAAATCGCACTCAGATTTAGTAATACACTTTGGGTACAGTTGTTATCATAACATTAGTAACTTCCACCTACCTGTTCACTTTGTCCCATCTTCCTCTGACTATTTTGATGTTTCAGAATCTAATACTTTCAATGAAATTACATGCTTTTTGAATAATAAGCTAAATTATAGGCTTAGTGAGCAGAATAATTCTACAAAGAGAATAAATGTGATACTTTCATTTCAAGGAATATTAAAGAGTAGTGCTCAAACGATTTTATTGGACGAAATAAGAAAATCTGATTTAACTAAGACTAGCAGTAACGTAGAGATTTTCTTATATCAGCTTTCTCCAATTAATGTTACTGACTACTTTAAATACAAATACTCGGAATTTATTTGTGATTTACCATTAGCAAAATTAGGGCATGACAAAGATTTAAAACTTAATGATTTGGAGAAAGAGTGCTTTGAGAAATCAAAAAATATGGCTCCAAGTGAAACTGTAATGTTCTTCCATTTTATTTCCAAAGATAATGAATATGTAAGTCTTCCCAATTCTTTTGTAGAGAGAATAATTCTCAGGTATAATCAATTATTTGAAATTTTCTTATGCAAAATAAATCGCTTAGGTTCTAGAATAGAACTATGCTCAAATGCTTTGGATGAACTAAGCTCCATAATATCTAAAAGATTTGTTTTCATTGAAAAGGCAAAATCAATTAATTCCACAAACCGTGTTGCTTTCATAATTACTCCTGGAATAACACAAGCGGAGTGGAAACTTATTGAATTCTTCAAGAGACATCATTATAGGAGAAACGTGGATAATGGGAATAAAATAAAGATTGAAACTCACATCATTTCTTTAACAGGAGTGAACGAAGTAAAGCTTAGAAATTTCCCAGATATTGACATTTTCTGTTTTTTTGGTTGTTCTGAGTACTTTTTATCCCACATTGTTAAAAATTTCAACTTGAAAATCCCAATTATTCTCACACCATTTGAGTACCAAGTGTTTCTTGGAGTTACAGAATGGAGTACATGTTATTTAAATGTTTCAGACTTACGACCTTCTAACATAAATGACAAGGATTTTTCCTCCTCTCCTTTATCAGATTCTGAAGACTCTGAATTAGATCAAGATTTTTCAAAACTTTCAATTAAAGACTCAGAATCATTAGACAACGGTGTTCTTGTTACTAAATCTGTGTCTTTTTCTTTACAAAACATCGACAAGAAAACTAAAAAGTTATTGTTATCATTAAGCTCAATTAAAAATAGGCATGAAAGTTCTTACTTTGGTCTCAATCCCTTGGAAAATACTGGCCATATACCTACCATCACTCAAGGAAGAGATGGAATTGCATCCATGTACGAAAATGAAATGAAATAGCCTCATTTTGAGCTCAAAGCTGTTGGAATGGAGAAATTTACACTTGAGCCATTCAAAATCGGTATATAGTTTACATAGAAACAAACAAGAATTTATTCAAACTATATGAACCAATTGCTCGTTATAAAGGTAGCAATAGAAGGATTGAACAAATAAAAGAGAGATTAAAACATCTCGTTCATTCTCACGCATATACAATATTTATTATCAGCAACAATAATTGGGAGAAGATACATAACTAAGAGTTATAAATTTATTTTTCCGTAAATAGAGAATTTAGAAAGTAATGCTAATAATATCGAGTAATAGATGATACACTACCTTAATTAAATAAAATACAGCAATCTTGATTATTCTCTCCAAACTCTAATTCAAACTTTGCCGCCTCTTGTGTGTGTATTTTTACCTATAATAAATACAGAAAATTACTTTGAGTATATTATTATTGGTAAAATAATAAAACACTTTTCATTCTATACCGAATATTAATATAACATTTACAATATGAATTCATTATACTATGAAATACATAGCTGCTGTATGATTTACGCATTAATAATAAGTAATGCTCTCTATTATCAACATATTAAGCTCGGTATTTAAGTATGGCGTTGTTATTTAATTGTACTTCTCATCTACTCTTCTCTATAATAGCACTCTTTTTCTTACTTGAATTCAGAATTCTATCTTCAAAACAATACCAAATAATTATCAAATAAAGAGGAGAAAAACGACAAAAGTTGTCAATTTTCCGCCTCTTTAACATTGGGAAGTTTTGAAGAGAAATAAGCAATAATTAGCGTTAACATTTAGTTTTTTTTCCTTTTTTTTTTGGTCATTTTCACTCTTAATATTTATTATTTGAAGCACTTTATTTAGAATAATGAAGATATCTCTTCGTTAGCTTTGAAATTTCTTCCACAGTTTATACATACTCTTTAAAAAATCTCTATTTAGTTATCATTATCAAGAAAAAACACTCAACCACATGATTTCAAATTCGAGAGCTTTACTAAAACACCATATTGTCAACAAAATCCTCAGTCTTTAATATTTCTATTCTTAATTATATATTTCACTTTATGGAAGAAAATATATAATATTGAAGAAAATTTTATAAATAAATGTTACACTGTAATGATTTCTGAAATATATTGGGGGTTTAGTAGTAAGTGGGGTGGTAATGTGTTAGTAGAATTTGTTAATACATAATAAAAGAATAATACTAATATTTAATCTTTCAAAGAGCTTGAGTTTGTCTTGGTTGTGGTAAATATATATATATATATACATACGTATATATATAAGAAAGCCTAGAAGATATATTTTCTATTTTGCTTCAAATTCAATATATTAATATTTAAGATGTAACGTATTTTGGAACAACATGCAGTGTAGCCTGAATTGTAAATGATTCTGGAATAAATTTACCATTACTTGCAGCATTCTCCTCATCCTTTGAAGTATCTGGCTGTTCCTCAACCTTTGAAATTTGTGAAGAAGTGAGCGAAGTTGCAACAGCTAAACGTAAATCGGTTCTGTAGATAACCTTCAATTCTACCTCGCTGGAAACTTGATAGATTGAAGCTCCTGTAGTGAAGATGGATGCAGCAGAAACCTTGCATGCAATCAATCTGAATTGGTTACCAATATAGGCAAGATTTACAACAATCTTCTTGTCGGGAGTACAAACACAATCTCCACTAAATTTACCACTAGCATTTACTTTTCCTGGTACGTTTTCCAAAGTGAAATTAGAACCATTTGTTCTTAATATCAATTGCGGTTTTCCAGTCTGACCTGAGAATACTAATTCCTTACCACATGTCATCTGAATACTTAAACTTTCATTTGGTGAAAATGGCATACCAGAAGATAAAATTGCATTCTTCGAAACTACAGTACCCATAGGATATAAGTAATTTGCATTCAAATTTGGGTTGTACAATGTTCTTACAAGAGTATAACCTATTCCCGCAACGGTGTTTTGAGATGAAATGAACACTTGGCCAAATGTCTTTGCAGCATTGAAGTGTTGGGTGTATGGAAGCTTACATAGCAATGCAGATCTTCCTACAATATAACTGTGGAAATAAACATGTAAGTCAGATCCATCGACGAAGAATGTAATATAGTATCTACTGCCAGGCTGGAATTCACTCTCATCTGGTACTTGTGATGAACAACTAGAAAATGTTCCAGCTTCACCAGAGTATAAAGAGCTGAAGAACGAAATATACTTTCTAGCAATGACTAATGTGTATACAACTGATCCGTTATATAATAATACAATTGAATGTAAGAAACCCGGGAAGTTAGGGAAAGTCTTTGCTACTTCATCTTTAACATATGTTGGAAAATGTGATTTGAAAATAAGTGCAAAGTGATTTGGGTGCAAAGAATTTGAACACAAGTTCTCAATTGAACTACCTGGAAAGTATGCTCCAGGCTTGGAGAACCATCCATATGTTGGATTTTGTGCATTACATTGATTATAAGCTAATACCATAGATGCCTTTGCTGTGCTGGATCCATATTTAATGTATTGCCAAGGGGATGGATTACTGTTACTTGTTGCGACATATTCTATAACGAAACCATCAAGTTGAGACACTGACACCTGATTAAAGTTGTCCTTATCCTTAAGTGATAAGAATACTCTCCATGAACCATCTAAATAATAACCAATAGAATTACCAGTGAAGTGAATAACAAATTCTTTGGAACCAAAATTATTGACATAGAAGGTATCCGTTGATTGTTCAAATCTTGTTGAGAACTTGACTGTAACACTACCGTTCCACAATGTCGAGGATGATGTAAAGTCAAGTTGTGCTACAACAGCACCATCTTCTTTCTTGAAATAAAGTGAAAATGTATTTTTTTGGAATGAGTAGAATCTAATGAAGAACTTAGCATCATTATTAACCGGCTTATTACCTGGCATATAAACTTTTGAAGTTGTACAAATACCATAAATACTCAATGTACAGCTGTTGTCACCTGATTTTGGAGCATAGAATTCCTTAGAAACTGGGAACCATGTACTAACATTGTCACTTAAAGAATAGCTGTACGAACTCTTTACTAATAATTCAGGGACAATAGAGTCAATTGGTTCAAAATTAGTAAAACCAATATTATATGCTGTTTCACCCCATGCTGAAATTTGAGAAACAAGATTTCTTCTCAACATGGCAAATTTACCTGAGCCATAAGGATTTTCAATTAACAAGTTAACTGCTGTATCTTTGAACGCAACGCCTACTCTATATTTAGATCCTTCATCCAAGTCAATATTCGAGGGGATTGGGGCACCTACATGGCCACCACCAAGACTAATACCGTTGGGATTGTGAATTGATAGACCCAATTGATCTTGTGTAACAAAGAACTGAATTATAGTACGTCCGTTGCTTGCCTTTAAGTTGAAAACTTGAATAACATTCTCAATTGGGATACCAATATTAAAGGCTTGTTCAAGATGAGAAGACGGCTTTTCAACGGTACCAGTAATGATAATAGAGTAGCCATTTACTAAATGATTTTTACTCATATTAGTCAAAGAAGAACAATTTTCGAGCTTAGTTGAAAAAGACCTTCTCGCATCGCATGGAGATGCAAATGATAAATCATCATCCTTTCTAATCTGATCGGAATAAAGAGAGTATTTTTCTGCTGAATAATCCAAGACAGTATTACCTCCACCATAAACTGGAAATGTTGAAACTTGAACACTATTTCCCTTCATATTACTGTGGAAAATGAATGTCAATTTTTTGTTTAAAGATGTAGATGGGACACCTCCAAGTAAGAAGCCGCAAATAGAAGCATATAATTTAGATTGATCTGACGAGAGAAGTACAGATAAACCTTCATGCAAGATTCTTTCCATGCAGCTTGGAGGAATCTTTGTAAAAATAATGTCTTGTGTGTTAATGTTTCTCATGCTAAATTTACCAGTTGAAATAATTGTAAAAGCAAATTGATCAGAATTATTTTCAGATGACTTTACGTAGAAAGTGAATGGGAATGTGACTGATGAAGATTTAACTGTCATGTAAGTACCCTTGACAAAACCTAAGCCATCCATGTGTACAATCTTAGATGCATTACATTGACCATTTGTTGCCAAGTAACAGTTTGCGGCTTGTTGTTGTGTTCTGGAAGAGGAGCTACCTCCGCTGATATTTTCATAGCCCTCAGCAGGATAATCATTAGAAAGTGTGAATTTAGAGCTTCCTGAGTGGAAATTATCCTTGACTGGTCTGAATTTGGTAATTGGGATGGATCCTAGACTTAACTCACAATATAACATTACATTGACTCCGATATATCCAGATACTCCCAATTTGTTGCTGTTCGAGAGCCCAATAATTATTTTTATTTCTTTACTTTGATCAAATACACTATTTCCTGACAAGTAAACTGAGCAAGAGTCAGTTACGATACCGTTCTCTGAGAACGTTGTTAAAGAAACTGAATTTTTAGATAAGAATACTGCTGCTCTCATATTTTCAGAGTCACCCATTGCAATTGCGCCAAAGAGTTCTCTTTGTGAAATAACTGCAAATTTATCAAAGTAACTGCCACTGTCATAAAGAGATTGAATTTCTACCTTTTGTCCAGGTGATAATGGGTTTTGTAGTCTGTACTCAGAGCCATAGCAAGATATTTCTCCAATTCTACACTTGTATCTACCAACTGCAGAACCCATTAAGGTTTGCTCTGGAATACTTAGCATTGCTGCAACTGAAAACCAAACTGTAGTTTCAATCTTACCTATTTCAGAACCCTTAATTTCGGTCGATGCAAAGCAGGTATCAGAAATACACACAAGTAAATGCCCGTCTGTGAAAATGTAACCCAAATGTACAATGTCCCCACCTCCTGCATTCAAATGGTTTTCTTTCAATGAAGTTGCATCGAAAGTTACCAATTTATTTTCATTCTTATAGGCATTTTCGATATTGAATTTGAATTTGTTGTTGCCAGCATAGGTAATGCTTATTGTTACTCGAACCTTTGACTCATTATATTTGATGAACTTGTGCTTTACTTTGCCACCGGTTATCTCTCCTTGATTTATTACAAATTTGATACCATCTTCGAAAATACCTCCACCTGGATATACGACGCTAGTGCCTCTTCTCAAAACAAATGGGCCAGAATATGATTGGGGGCTAGGATTATTAGGTACAGTGTATTGAACGAAGGTACTGGGTATGGAAAGCGACATACTTTGTTCGAAGTGAATATCATGATCCATTGGCCCAGTCAGTGGAACAATTGTGCTAATAACTTTGTTCAAAATATAGAGACTTCCAACTTCGTAGTATTTGCCATCCTTATGCTTAAATAAGAATGTCAAATAACTATTATTGTAGTAGAGGTAATAGTCAAAATCATCTCCTGATTCAACTCTGAAATTAGAGAGAGATCTATCTATGTTTATACCTTTGCTGATACGCTTCGCATTAGCAAAATTCATTGTATCAAGTTGACCAACAAGTGCGAACCCAAGAGTCTCCTTTGTGATAACCATATCAATAAAGGGCTTCCTGTTGTCATCAATAATTCTCAAAGCAAGTTTGGTTTGGTCAACTGGAATTCCATTATATTTAGTTGCAAAAATATTGATAGAATCCGGAATTTTACCTCTTAATCTCAGCGTATAACCATTTGAAAGTTTCTTCGAACATAAACCAATTACAGAGCCACCTCTGCATGACGCTATCGCTTGGCATGTGAAACCCAAACTACAACTTTCCCTTGGGATTGATGCAATAGGAGGAACTTCGGTCTCTGATGATGCTGAAACAGATGTACATCCCAAGAGGGTTTTGAGTAACAACCCTGCTAGGAATACTCCAAAGTATTTCTGGAGTCTATTCATTTTGATGTACGCTTTGATTAAGACAACTTATACACAACCCGTTGTTTTGTACACTTCTTGAATACTAGATTTCTTCAGCTTAATAATATCAAGAATATTTGTTGCCTTGCTAATTATTCTTTACGCAGTTGCTCTGCGACTAACTGAAGAGTAATCACACCAATAATCAACTTTCAATTCGCAACCAGATTATGCACCCCTGATATTGCATGCATTGTGCGGAGACAAGACGCGCCGCCGCATTACTCATTTCTATACGTACAAATGGGAGGTAAATTAGTAAACGTGACAAAGTTTACTGTAAAGTTGATTATTTGTTCGCTAATGTCTTCATTTGAATTGGAGTTTTTTTTTAATGAGTATTAAGGTTATATTAATGCATATGGCGGCAAATATTTCTGTGTATGAAAGAACACACACAAAGCATGGGATTAATTATTAAAAATAAAAATAATTTAACGCGTAGGAATGGTTGAAAACTTAAAAGTTAAATGAATATTGAGCAATGAATTTATGTTGACTTTTTGGAATGCATTATTTGAATCAAAAAATATTCTTTGTGTAATCGTATACCATAACTTCCTTCTAATTAGAGATAACACGTATTGATAGTGATTATATTTTTAATTATATTCGTAATTTTGAGTAGATATTAATACATTGTAAATTTAATACTAGTACATTGGAATTTGATTTTCAAGTACTATGAATTAGTTCGAGGAATGAACCATTTAGTTTCAGTAATAACAAAAAACACTCAACTAGAATTTCATCTCGAAGTCTTCTAAGGGGTGAAATTGCTTTCAATTATTGACATTAGCTAATTACCATTGTTTCTTATAATGTAATCTCCAAATTGTAATGTTAGCAACAATAGTTTTGCCGCCAAAACTAGGATGATTTTTTAAATTTCAAATTTTAATAGAATAAAAATAAATTCATAGTCGAGATATCATGCTCAAAAAAGAAGTTATAATTAATTTCAGTAAAAATAACATTAAAATTAACATAACCGAATTTTACCGGCCAAAATGGTCATTGGTTTCAGAGGAAAGTAAGATATAGAATAAGTCAGATTTGACAGAACAAATATTTTACACTTAGTCTTCACATATATGAATTAGAAGGTTAATTTATAATATCCTAGTCAAAGTTAATTCATCTTTTTGAAAATAATAAATTTTTTAAAACTTTAAATGGAGCTTTGGCGGCAACTGTTCTATACGTAGTTATATCGAAAGTCAATATGACAGAAAGCGACCGTCATTTAGGTGGGAATAAATTAAAAGATTATTGAAAAAGGTATTAAGGTGGAAAGTTAAAAGTGTTTGAATTAGTTCTTTAACAACAAACAATGGCAATTGAAAATGATAGCAATGAATTATTTTCATTTTCTAGACTTTATGGCTCAATTCTTGACAGAAGAATTATTCAATCTTTGACTAGCAATAATTACTTAATACCAACTAAAGTTCAAGTGGAGGTGATTAAAAAGATTATTGAGGGTAAGGATTTGCTAATTAACTCCTATACGGGCTCAGGGAAAACATTGGCTTATGCAATTCCTATTTGCCATAATTTATTAAATATGTCAAAGAGATCAGCTAATAAACTGTACTCATTAGTTTTAGTGCCTTCAAGAGAGCTGGTAATTCAAACTTATGAAGTTTTTGAGCAGTTACTGGCGTTTTGTGAGAATATTGTTTCTATTGGAACTGTATTTAATGCAGATGATAATTTGTTACATAAAGGGAAAAATTTGAAACTTGGTGGTTTTCACCACAATATATTAATTTCCACTCCAGGAGATATTTTAAGTGCTAAAGGAATGAGCTTCAAGGATTCAATTTTTCAGAATATTGTCCATTTGATCATTGATGAAGCTGACTTATTATTTGCTTTTGGCTATGAAAAGGATATGAGCAAAGTTTTGGGTCTGCTTCCAAATTCTCAAGATAGAAAGTATCAGTGTATATTACTTTCTGCAACATTAAACAAGGAAGTTGACTCTCTAAAGAAGATGGTCCTTCATAGGCCCGTTTTTGTTGATGTTAAGCCTGAAATAAAAGAGGATAATTTTGATGAAGAAAGTATTAATTCAAAGCACCAGACTTCAGGACTAATAAGTGAGTACTACACTATTTGTAACAGTATGGTTGACAAATGGCTGATGCTATACATTCTTCTGAAAATGAATGTAATTCCTAGAAAATGTCTTGTTTTTGTATCTGATGTCGACACAGCATATTCAATTAAACTTTTCCTTGAAAGGTTTGGGATGAGCTGTGGTGTTCTTACTCCAATTATTCCTGCCGCAACTAGGAGAATTCTAATACAGTGTTTCAACCAAGGTAGCTATGACATATTGGTGACTAGTGATACAATTAACGAAAAGGATGAATCAGTATTAAGCATTTTAAAGGATAATTCAATAACTTATAGAGGTGTAGACTATAAGGAAGTTGCTTCTGTATTTAATTTTGACTGTCCAAGTAGTGTCAGGTCCTATATTCATCATATCGGCAGAACAGCTAGAGGTGGTGCCTCGGGAGTTTCGATAACTATTGTAAATGGTAACATACCCAACGAAATGGAAGTATTAGATGAGCTTTTAAATGACTCCAACCGAAAAATGAATAAATTGAAAATCACATCCGAAGAGGTTGCCTGTTTTAGGTATAGAATTGAAGATTGTATGAGGATTTTAACAAAAAGCAATATTCAAAGACACAAATTACAGGAAATTCAAGGACTTATTTTAAATAATACCCGTCTTCTTAAGTCTGGCTATTTCAACAAACACCCAGGAGATAAAAGTGTACTAAAGTCATACCACAAACATATTACAAATGCCTTAAATATTTCAAACTCTGGAAGAGAACACATTAAGAATATCCCTGGTTATTTATATGACATGGTTAACAGCAATATTTCCAATAATTCTGATTCTCTTATAGATTCACAATCTTCTATGCCAAACATCTCAATGGATGGTGTACTTTCTAATACAAGTAATGGCAATAATATTGGTAGTTTAACAGAAAAGGTACAAGAAGCCATTCGCAGAATGGGAGGAAAAGATTTCCAATTTGTTAGAGAAAATAATCTAAACCCAACAAATATGAACAAAACCGGAAATTCAAATGGTAAAAAAAGGACTATAACTAGAAAGTCTCAACTTAAGAAGGAACCAAAGTCATACGAAGGCACTGTTCCAGATGAGCTCCCAGTTATTTCAGGTCGTAAGCTATGGAAGCTTAAGCACAAGAAACGCGTTAAAAAGTACAAGGACTTTATTGATGATAACAAATATAAGAGGAAAAGGGGGGTAAGAAGATAAGTGAATATTAATCATTATATTTCTTTCTATTTTTAATTATCAATTATCTGTTTCTATACTAAAATGGAAACTCTTTATTTAATTTTTGTTTAAAATATCTAATATATGTTTTAAACACTCCACTTTTGTTTCTTTATAGAGTCTTGTTATTTCCTCGATAAGTTCTAGCTTGGAACCTGAAAAGTAGCTAAGATAAAGCACCAATAACACCAGAAGGGTATTTTTGCAAACTGAATCTTTATATAAGGCAATAATTTCTGACAACAGGCTAATTATCTTTTCATTACTTGAAGTTTTAGCCACTTTTGTATTTAATGACTTAACTTGTCCCAGTATATGTGAAACGTCAGACATGTCATGATAAAGTAGAAATTTCATTATCTTAATATTGGATAGAATCTTTAATACAAAATCGCCATCTGAAATGGTTTCAAATATTAAAAAAGTGAAAAGGAAATAAAAGCAGTCAAGGACTTGTCTTGGGAAGTAAATGTTTGTGTCACAGAAAGCTGAAATGAGTGAGTCAATAAGCCTTAATAGGCATTCATTATCAGTCTTGCTGTTGAGATTGTACATTGTTGTATTAGCAATGTCTTTGTTTTGCCTCCAGCTATGAGCCATTTCTAATAAAAAATCCTGAAAGTTTTCATTGGTTTTATTGCACTCTTCTATATGAATGTGGACATAATTCTGAAGCTCCAACGAAAACTTTAAATAATTTAAAATGGTGCTCCCTATTAACTTACAATTAATGCTATCAATCTCTATATCTTTTGCTCTTGAAATATTAATAACCTGATTAATTGAGCATTCGAATATATACTTAGATAAGAAATCAATTAAGTCTTTCATTAGTTTGGAGTTTGTCAAAGAAAGTAGTTGCTTATTCATGACTTTTTTCATTATGGAGAGAAGAAATGGATTTTCTCTGGAAGATATTTCCTGGAATTCGGTTTTGATCTGACAATAGACAATATTGACTGAGTAAATAAATGGGTTGAATATTAATAGATTACTATTATCAAAAAAAGACGAGTACTCTTCTAGTACCTTGTTATAGAAATCATTAAATGGTTCTGAGATCTGATTTTCCAATTTGAGAATCCAAAATAAGGCAATAGAATACTCCTCAAGGTTTTTACTACCGAAGAGAAGCATAAATAACTTCTCGTATAGAATTTTGGAATCATAACTAGAGTTTTCTATTTCAGAAATCAGTTTATTATATTTATAAATTGCCACTTTACTAGATTTAGGAGCCGAGGAACCAAGAATTACAGTGTTTCTGTCTTTAACGTGTTCAGTGCATTTGGATAAAAGAAGATATATATAGAAGATATTGGAGTTTAAGACCTGTAAGTATATGGAATTTTTCTTCACAACGTTATTGTTTGCAACCACTGCTTGACCATCATTCATATTAAGAGCTTCAAAATAGCATAATTCGTAGCTGAAAAGCTGATTCGACTTGGAATAAAAATCTGAGTTATCTTTTCTTGTGTAATTTGAAAGAATATAATCTATAGAAAACTTCTGATACATTTCTGATAGTAAATTATATGATGGTTTTAGTTCTTTGAAATTTGAAAAAATGGCTTCTTCTCCTTTTCCAGTTAATATGTATATCCGAGATATTTCCTTCAAAAAAGTTGAGATCAGGATGATAGAGTAGAACTCTTGATATGTTTTATTATTTGATAAGATGCTTTGAGAATTTGTGCTACCCATTTCAATTTCAAGTAAAAAGCCACTTTCTAGTGTGAGTAAATCAATGTTGAAGTCCTTTTTGGAGTGGGTTTCGAGATAACTTTCACAAAAGTTGATGAGTTCAAAGTATGAGTCGAAGTTATCATTGGAAAAGCTAGAGTCGGATCTTTCAGCTAAAAGAACTTGGAATCTAATAATTGCTACTGATAAAAGAACAAAGCCAAGGTTTTCATGCTTACCAAGAGAAAAGTCACTTCTAATTGTTCTAAATTTCTCATGGATTTTCCCTATGAGTTGGTTCAAGACTTGAACAAATTGTAGATGCTCGTATTCGATTCCATGGCCTTTAGAAAATACCAATAGATTGCATCCTAGCCCATATAGGTGATAGATAATGAAAGTTTGAATTGAATCACTCAGATCTACAAATGTAAGGTAATGAATGAGATCCTTGCAAAAAATGGACAAATCCTCTAAAAAAATATTTTTCAATGTCATTATACCAATTAACTTAACTCCTTCAACAAAGCTTAATTGAATAAATTCACTTATTCCACTCGAGTGGAGCTTTCCAGGATCAAGAACAGCCAATATAGCTATTCTTAAAATTGGGAGTACTGACTTAACAAGGAAAGTATTCAAAAAATCATTTTGAGCTTTGATAAATTTGCTTTCTATATCATTTTTACTATTATAAAGTGACTGGGCATAAGTACTAATTAAATATATAAAACTGAATAGTAATTTGGCCATGGGGGAGTTAGAGTAATCTTGGGACGCCAACTCTGAAGAAGAAAAATCAAAAACTTCGTCTCCAACAACGTTTAACATGTTTTCCAAGGTTTCAAGGCAAATACTGTGATCGTAAATGCACTCTCTTTGAATAAACAACCTAATAATGCTGATGCTGGATATACGAGAGTCTAAGCTTCCATTTTTATTTTGAGCCATTTTGCATAGAAAAATGAATAAATAGTTTTTCTGAATTGATAATTCACTTTTATCGTATTTAGTTGGCACATACTTAAATATCTCCTGCATTGTATCTCTTAGTAGCTCTAGACTTCTTCCATCAGGCAGGTCAAATTTAATAAGGTGTTCTTCATCTTGTAGATCGTTATATCTAATGTTATGAGATTGTTTTTGTATTAACTGAGTTAAGAACTCTAATCTCTGACTAATTATGCTATACCTAAAGTAAGAAGGAAAGTATGCCAACTTCTCATCCAAAAGTTCAAAAACAAACTCTGAAGGGGTCAAAAAGTAGCTTAAAAGCTTGAATTTACAGGTTTCATGCATATTATTTTTGATTGATCTGATAGGGAATTGTCCACCAGTGAGTAAGTTGTTTAAGGCTATCACCGAGTTTTCTGCAGTTCTTGAAGCATAAGATTCATGGAATAACATATTCATTAGCAAATAGTGGATGGAGAGGTCACCTGTTAGATACCTGTACCATCTATGTATTCCAAATAAATATCCAAGCAAGTATTTATGGTAGGCCTTCCCAAATTCGTGGTTAAAAGTGTGGTACTCCCTTATTTTAACAAAAATATTTCCTAAAGTTCGAATCGCTATACATCTTTGGGATATATTGCTGCTTCTGGAAAGGTGCATAAGCTCAGGAATGGTGTATCCTTCAAATTCACCCTGATCAGAGTGATGATGCAGTCCTTTGTAGAAATATAAATCATCACTCTTGCACTTTTCTTCAGAGTTAGAGTTATCACAAAGATAGCCTTCAAAGTCAAACCTAAGGCTGTGGAGATTCATATCAGATTTACCTGTAGACTCCCAGTCATCAACATCCTCGCCTAGTGGGTTTGTCCAACGCAGCTTTAAAATATCATTTTGAGTAAAGTTAAAAACTAAAGGAGTTTTTGTCCCATAATCCTCATTTCCAACACTTTTCTTCCTTCCATCTGTCTCTGAGTTTCCTTGATTCTTTTGCAATTTTTTTCTATTATATACTGCAGGAAACCCTGTTTTTGGGTGCTTAGATTGTAGCTTCTTACTTTTAACCTGGTTATCAGCCTCCTCCTCCAATATATTAAAATCATCAGTGTTCGCATTCATATGTATATCTGGTGGACCTTTCCAATCTAGAAATTTTTTTAAAAGTAATTTATCAATTCTTAGCACTTTGACATTTTCCTTTTAAATTTGACCCGCCAAATTAATTCAGCGTTTTAAGTTATTAGAAACGAGGGGGGAAGAAGTAGATTGTCATAATGGAAATTCTTTTAAAAGTGATTATATTCACAAAAAATCGTGAGATTTTCCAATTTGTAGTTGTTTTTTGGTTTCTTTTGAGTTTCGAATGCCTATACATTATTTATAAACTATGCTTGAGCATAAGTGGCGCCTCCCCACAACTAAAATTTTTTTTCTATTGAGTGTATTTACCGAGCTAAATATAAGAAAAAAGAAAACAGAAAATAATTTTGAGGTATAAGGGTTGGTGATATATTGTTAATATCACTAATATTATAGTTTTAAAATATTTTACTCTAGATCAATCGCCAGGTTAATAAGTTCTATAAACACTTTGATTCACAATAGTCGCTATGCAGAGCTCTATTGAAAATGCAAGGTAAGTTTTGCTATTTGTTTTGATTCTAAATTACTTACCACCAATTTTGAAAATACCCTGAATTTTAACTAATAGGAGAGTGAATAAGGAGGAGCTTCGTAACTTTATCAATAGGCAGGTTAGATTTGTTGGAAAAGTGGTTTCTGTTGAAGGAGAAATAGCAATATTGGAGGCACCAGATGGTGGTACGGTCAGGTGCAAAACTATAAGTCCGCCACCAAGCACTTATGTGGAAGTTATTGCTCAAGTTATGCCTGATTTATCTTTAACTCAAACGGACTTTATGTTCGATTTGGGTAACTCACTAAACATGGATTTAGTAAACGAAAGCATCAAAGTTTCGTTCCATCCAAAATTAAGACAGCATTGGGAGCCTGTTTCTAACATTGCTTAGTGTACACACATGCTTTCTATATTATTTGAATATAATTTTCCTAAGAAAACTTTTATCTTTAATCTTAAACCCCTTGAATTGTTTTTCCATCTTGCCAATTGTTAATTAAATTCTTTGCCGCCGACTATGATTCAACCCGATCTTTTTAGAAAAGATTAGAAGTCAGATTTTAGAATTGTCAATTGATACAAACTTATTTTAGTTGGGCACTTTATGTTCTACTCACTTGGAAGACAAAATAGTCTTTAGAAGCAAATTCACACCAGATATTTGCAATATGGATCTAGTTTTATCCCCAAATTCTCTGCTAAAGGAACTAATTGCAAACAAGAAATTTGTTCATCTCGTTTCGAAAGATGTATTGGCTATTACCGATAATTATTTAGATTTTGTTTGGGATATAGGAGTTAGTGGTCCTAGAGGATCTGAAGATAAAATATTTAATTCAAATAAACGCTTAATAGGTTTATTAAGAAGAGGTCTTTCTTTGGGAATTAAACTCCCATTAGAAAATCAAAAAAACGAATCGAGAAAGTGGTTCGAATATGATCCTGATAAAATTAACATTTGGATCCTCAAGCGAGGAATGGAAAAGTTTGGGGACTTATTCATTGATAATAAAAAAAGAATGGAACAAATAACTCCCATTTTAGAAAGAGGCTTAAAAGGACTAAAACTTGTGGCGTTGGAAAAGCTGGACGGAGAAAACTCCCAGATATCTTACTTTGATATCACTGACCAATGGGTTATTGGCTCTAAGAATGTGACCATACTCTGCAGAGATGTTAATGATATAGAAAGTATTGTCTACACTGAAGGTAGATACGATTCTGTGAAAGTCAGTGCCTACTCTTGGTTTCGTACACTGGAACAGTTCAAAACTTGCTGTGTGGGAGATTTTGAGACAGAGATTAATAATC
Organism: Cryptosporidium sp. chipmunk genotype I; assembly: GCF_004936735.1. Lineage (NCBI taxonomy): Eukaryota > Apicomplexa > Conoidasida > Eucoccidiorida > Cryptosporidiidae > Cryptosporidium > Cryptosporidium sp. chipmunk genotype I. The sequence continues at coordinate 259,184 of NW_027125593.1, forward strand.
TGAAGAGACTACTTTTAAATAATACTCTGCTTTGCGAGACAATTGGTAATACCAATAGACAGCATATAGTTAATTATTCACACGTCACCAACCCTCAACTCTACTTTTTTGGGATAGTTTCGAAAGAAGACGAGCAATACAGTTGCTATAGTCCTATCACTCTAATGAAATTTTTAGATCCATTCTTTTTTAAATACATCGCCCAATTCGTTAATTTGCCTTCTCAATTCGATGTTTCTGAATCTTTAGAAAAGAGAAAGTTTGAAAATACTTGTATAAGTTTCAGCCCAATTTTCTCATTTAACGACCAAATTTTTGACTTCAAAAGCATAGATGAACTCAATAACTACTTGTCAGTTATTCAGAGCATTGTTCTTACTCTAAGAACCAATACTGAAGGTATAGTGCTATATTTAATTGAACGCGGCCAAAAACCTGATAAAGATATTGTTTTGTGTACATTTAAGATCAAATCCCTACGATTTTCTAGTCTCAGACTGGTCAGGGAGAATTTAAAGGACTTAATCATAAAGAATTTCGTAATTGATGGGCTTGATGAATATAAAAAAGCCAGGTCAAATCCTTACAACATGCAGAATTCTATGTTGAAATATTCAGTAGACAACTTTTGGTTTTCAGTTTATAAGTACTTGCTCATCTTAATTCAAAATACAGCTGAAAACTTCTTCAATGTAACCAACAGAAACTTCAAGATAATTCGAAAGCAGATTTCTGATGTTTATAGTCTCTTTGAAACTGAGATTGTTAAACAGATTGAGAGTGACTTCGTCTTTTTCAAGCAATTGATCTTATATTCTTCAATTTATTTACTAACTAAAATGATATATTTGAACTTGGAGGCTAATAAAACGGATAATGTACAGCTTACCAGGTACTTTTTTGATTCATTTTCTAGCTTTATTTCCGACATGGAGTCTCAAATGTCGAGCTCCAGAAAAATAACTGGCATCCCTCGGAGTATTTGCCCTCATTACAATGGATGTTTATGTGGTTCCGTTGATATTTCACCTAGAAATCTTGGAAATATTCCTTCTGGATCTATAATTGAGTTTATAGTTCCTCCTTTTAACTGGTCTTGGAAAGAAATCAAAGATATGCTTTCTTCTGACTTCTCTCTGAGCCATGATACTTGGGTCCTTAACAAGGATGATTCTTATTTAACTTTAGAACAAAAAGATTTTAGTGAAAGTTATTTGTCTTCTTTTCCAAAGGCGAAATATCATATTATAGTTAACTTGAGACATGTATTTGATGACAGTGTACCACAAGAGAGAAACCAGCTTTATAGCTGCTATAAAATATTTATGTTTGATAAGTTGAACTCATCGTCAAATAGCACAAAAGAAGCTATTTTCACTAAAACTGAAAATAGCATCAAGTTGTCTAAATTTAAGTCAAGTTCAATTCAACAATTTGAAGGAATTATTAAGAAACTAGACAGTATAATTACCAAGAATATTATCGATGAAATTGGAACTAAAGAATACCACCAGCTAAGTCAAAATCACCAGCTTGTAAGAAAGTTGGAAGTTCTCCCAACAATGCTTCCCTGGGCCAATTATAATAATATAGGGATCTTTCCGTTTGACTATGCAACTAACATGAGAGACTTTGAGCATTTGTTGTATGCAATTTTCGGTTCTAATGATTTTAATTATGTAGTTAATACATTTTATCACTGCGAATTGGATTTAGACCTAAAGAAAACTAATGAAGTTACTGACAACTTAACAAAATGTTACTTCAACTTAGAATCTACTTTTGTTCTACCTTGTGGGATTCCTGGATCAGGCAAATCATTCGTGCTCAAATCATTCATTCAAAAGCTATTGTCAGCTCAAAGAAAATCATATTATGTTTCAGCGTTAACTTCAGGAAAACATGTGACTGAATTTGATATGAATGATGAGCCAATTTACTCGCTAGTTGTTCCATCAAATACTAAATCTTCCAATAATAAAAATTTTGACTTGGTTTTGTATATATCCAAGGATGGATGCACGCAAAGTCTATTGAATGGGTTTAAGTGGAACTATAATGCATTGATATTTGATAAAATACCGGAAACATACATTGAATATAGCGCACCTGCTAATTCTTCCGAAGATCTATCTGAAACAGAGTTTCGAAATTTGTCCAAAAAGTCAAAGTCTTGTATGAACTTTATTATAGAGTCTTTCATAAAACTCTGCTCAGGAATAGTCAAAGGTGATTACGAAAAAAATTCAGCAAAAAATGAGAACTCTCCAGAATGGCTTAAACATTTGAAGAGTGTATACGATTGTTCCAGAAACTTGAGACTTTTAATTCTCGTGGATATGAATCACACTCCAGAAGCATTTGTTCAGATTAGCGAGGATTTTAGTAGTAAATTTAAACTAACTGAAGTCACATTGTATAGAACACTTGTCTTATTTATTACTGCGAATTTTGGAAAATTTAAAAGGAAGCCAAAAAAATGGAGGTTTCTATTTAGAAGTGAAGAAGTAATAATGTCTATTTTAAAAGTAATTAAAAGAGAAAACCACAGCACTCTTAAAGGACTCTCTAGGAAAAGTGTAAGTGTTTTGCTTCACTTCCTGATTTTATACTCTCAAAATGTCAAAGTCTTAAAAAAAGATGGAAAAGTAATTAATTCAATGTTATCAAAGAGTACCTTTAAATCACTGGGTTTCAAAGGAGTAATTGAAGTTAAAAATGATTATTCCACATTCTTATCTGAATTACGCAAAAATTATAAGAAAACTTATAATTCATTAAATTCAGATCTATCGCATATATTAAATAATAATGCGGATATACAGGATCCCAAAAATGATAAAAATCCAATCAAAAGATTTATGAATAACCTTGAGAAGCTTTCAAAATCGATCGGAGAACTTCCAAATTTTATAGACACTGCATCTATTAACTCGTTTTATTCATCTATTTATTCTATGTGTTATAGCATCCCCTTAAAGGGCTCAGATATTAACTTAAGAAATCTATATTACGACTTGGGAAATAATTTGATAATTAAATCATTTGATTTGAATATTCATCCAAGAGGAGAGTTGGGCGATTACTTGTCCCAAATTCGGAGCAAATATAGCCTTACAGCAATTACTTTTGAAAACCACAAATCCAGTATGGAAGCAATTACACGGATTTGGAATGAACATAAAAAGTCACTAACTAAGGTTATAAATGGAAAGCTCAGATCTAAAGAGAGTGAAGACCACGATTTAACAGAGTTAGGAGATATTCAGGAGAGTAAAATACATGTTACTTGTTGTTTCTTTGGACGTAAAGCTGGTCCAGACACTGGTGATAAGTCAAAAATTGGATCTTTGCTCGATGGCCAAACTATTTCCAATTTGGTGATTTTACTTTCTTTGCCCTTTATTAGTAGAAGCTATGATTTCCAAGTTTCTTATTTGATTTATATTCACAGTTGGAAGCTGGCATTCTTGACAGTTTCTCCCTTATCAAAACTATTTGAAATTTTATCAAATGATAAACATTATGACATTCTAATTCAAAAGGAAATACCTCCTCATTCGATAGATGAAGATGACAAAGAATACGATTCGTATTCCAACTGTGACCAATTTGAAAGCTGTGATAGTAAAACAAGTTTATTACTAACATCCTTATTACCTTTTGGAGAGAATGGGCATTCTCATATTACTTTAATTTCTGGAAAGTTTAATCCTGTAATCACGAACGTTGCAATTGGCTTGCTAGGGGAGGGCTTTTCAGAATTATCAAACATTAGCGTAAATGAATGTGGGATAAGAGCCTTTGAAGTTCAGGTAAATGAGGAGCCATTGGAGGGGATCCTAAATAAAGGACTAAGTGAAGATGACTCAAAACTGGATCCTGTAAAAACTCTAAAAATTTTAGCAATTAGACTTTGGGATAAAAAGATAATGCTAAAAGGAGATTTAGGATATATGTGAAATTAAACATTTAAATAGAAATGATTATTTTATATCACCGGTGGCACTCCTAACACTTAAAAGCAGTAATATTAAAGAGAAGCAGGAAAATATTTCTCTTTTTATTCTATATATATATATATATATATATATATATAGCTGGCTTTAAACATATATAGTTACAATATAAAATAGGGGCACTTATTAGAAATAAACCAATGTTCAAAGTCTTGAATAGAAATCATATTGTCAGAATCCTTGTCAAAATGGTCAAATATGACTTCAATCTCACTTTTTGTAATACTAAAAGGGAAATTCAATGACTGTAGTCCGTTATATAGCTCTTCCTGATCGATTTGGCCATTCCCATCTTCATCCAGAGCATTAAAAAATCGATGGATTTTTCTAAGTTTGTATTCAGGGTCTTGATCTTTGCTGATTTCAATGTTTTCCAGCTCGGAATGGCAAATTTCATCTTTAATATGAATGCCCAGGTCTTCTAGATCCCTGCTACCATAATATTTGAGGATATTTAGAATCTTTCTTAGCTTTGACGCTGCTAATATCCCAAATGTTATGTTGAGTACTCCCGTAAACCCAACAAATAGTGACATGAGTGAGAAGTATGTAGAGTGAGTTAAATACAGAGAAATTGTGCAGAGTAGAATTTGTACAAATCCTCTTCCAGCCGACAATTCTAGGAATTTAAACCAAGTACGGACAAATACTTCTATGCGCTTGATTCGTTTCTTTTTAGATACCTCAAGCATTAGAATCACAGACGAGATGGACATAATATACATTGAAATAAGTACTGCAAGTAGGCTTATTGAAATCATTCCGAATATACAGTTCAAGGTGCCCATTAGAAACAGATTTGCCGTCGCAATTTGAGATACAGTTCTGAATGATTTTTGACCTTTAAAAACCTGATTCCTGAATTCTAAATACTGCTCCAAAAGGTCTTGTTTTACTTCTAGAAATGAATTCATTGCCTCTTTCTTTAAGTTTTGAAAAAGTTCATCATCTGTTTTTCCTTGAATATCTGCCTCTTTTTCATGCCATTCCTCCCTTAAGAGATAGGCACTTTCATCACTCGGGAGGTTCTGTCGTACAGGTTCTTCAGTTTCCTTTATATTACCACTCTTTGCATCCTTGCCATATTTCTTTATTTTCGTTCTAGCACCTCCGAGAAGCTCTGGTTTGCTCTTGTCTCCCTTCTCAATATTTTCCCCCCTTTCGTTTTCGTTGTCCTTATCGTTCTTCCTCTCATCCTCATCTTCGTAAATTACAACGGAATCCTTGGAGGATCTAAGCTCCTTTCTATCGGGGTCTGGAATCTTAAAATTGGGATTGTTTCTTCTCATTTCAATAAAGAATGTGAGAATAGAAACAATGTAAACATAAATCAAAAAGTAGTTTATTTTTAAAAACTCGAACTAACAAACAAACAAGACAATTTTTATATTTAGTTTTTTTTTTCAAACTATTCGGCCCTCTTAATATCCTGTACCGGCGTTGGGTATCGAAATTTTTTTTAATTAAAAATGCATCAGCAGGCTCCCCACTAACTATTAAGCTCCCCTCTCATATCAATACATTTTGCTATGAGAAATTTAATATATTAGGAATTAGATAGACAAAATTTAAAGTCGAAATCTTAGTATTAAAAGGAGGGAGATGAAGCGGATATATATATATATATATATATATAAATATATATATATATAAACAAATATACCTAATAATAAAAGTAACTAGACTTATATATTCTAACTTAAATCTAAATAGTGCAGCAAATGTAATTTTAATTTCAATGAATTTCTAATTCATTTTTAAACTTACTTTTACTAAATTAATATGAATGACCATTTTTTTTACCTGGATTTCCCAGAATTCGGTAGTTTATTGTATTCATTATTAGCGTAGATAACGTTGTATTTCTATGCCTTGGAACAATTTAAATCAGTCCCTTATTCGACTACTTTTATAAGTTGGAGCAGATTTCCTTTCCTCTGTAATGCACATGTACCTGGCTCAACAAAATCACCCTTAACCGCATTGTGGAGAGTAATACTTGGATCCATAGGCCACCAATTAAATGGTCTTGCGTACCATCCCAGAGTATTTCCAAGAGCTGTGGTTTGAGGAACGTCTTCCAACGTTGGAATATGCCAAATCCCAGATGTAACCCAAGTTACAACGTCTCTATGACGAATAACTTCATCATCCATAATAAAAGAATCGAACCTGACAGCAGGCTTTGTAGCGAATTTATTATCTCTAGGAAGATCTGCATCAAGCTCTGAGTACTTAAACACAGAAGAGGCCAAATCATACTTTGACCAAGATGCTGGGCCTGAGTAAAGTTCATGCTCAGGCATCAAGTCCGCAATAGATTTAATTGATTTGATCATAAAACCACCAACATTACCATAAGTTTGTAACTTTTCATCAACAACGAAGTATGCTTTGGGATGGTGATGAGTCTCATTCAACATGGAATAAGCGTTTGTTTCTCTTTCGGCCATGATTCTCTCCAACATATGGTGTCCTTCTTTCTCTGGGTCTCTCCTTACTTTGACCCACGCTACAGAGTTATCCGTATAATCCGGTCCGAGATCAAAGTCAACCTTCCAAACAGCAAAGTGTGAATGTAAAGCTGCCATTTGTCCAGAAGGAGTAATCTGAGTCCCATATTTCTTTTGTTTAGCAGAAAAGTATGGAACCTCCAGACCTGCATATAGCTCACCTGTAAAACTGACCCCCATTTCGAATGATCCCTGGTTATGTAGGATAAGGTCTACAATATAATCGTAGTTAGATACTGTAATGATTTGCCTGATAACAAGACTAGTAAGAGCTGCAGCATCTTTAATACCTCCAGATTTCCAATGTGATCTAATTGGCCTTCCAGTATCTAGCTCAAAGATACAGGCACTATTATCCCAGAAAATGGTTTGAGCAGTGTTTGCACATTCAAGACCAGGATGAACTTTTCTGGCTGCTGTACCCAAACCTCCGTACCAACTGTCCAGGAAGAACCACTGTCTTTCAAATACAGTATAGTGAGCCATTGCATCCACCATTGCAACTTCAAAGGCTACTCTTCTTCCCAAAAATGTTAAATTCCATGCCTTAAGTCCGCTGTCACGATCATTTGTGAGAGTTAGCTCCCATCCAATCCAGTTAACTGTGTATGCTTCTCTATTAGGGGATTTGAAAACTTGGAATCTTCTACCTCCAGGCTCACAATGTTCTGGCTTAGCCCTTGTCTCCAATCCTCCTCTACTGAACATTTCAAGGAACTGAAGCTTTCTTAACCTAAGCTCATTCATCTGTTTTTCTCTTTGGATTCTTCTCTCTTGTAGAATATTTGGAGTTACAAGTTTCAAAGGAAGATTATTAAACGGGGTACCTGAGCTCTGGCTTTCTTCAAGACTCGTCTTGGCCTCATTGTAAGTACTAACCAAGTCCTGAAGACTTTTGAAAGATGTTCCATCGTACCAAATCCTGTTTACCAACATCTGATGCATTCTGTCAAACTCTATCTTAGCATGTCCATTTCTAATGCTTTCTAATGTTGTATAGGGTGCCTTCAATTCAAAAAAGATTGGACACTGATTACCTTCTTTTGTTTTTATGCCTATCCATAGCTTTGGCTCCATATCTTCATCGTCATCTTCTTCGTCCACATCTTCTTTTTGTTCACCTTCTATACCACCCTCTGAAGTTACATTGTGGGGTTGATAGATGATTGGACCTAACTTGACATATTCCTTCCCAGCAACTTGATCTCTGGGAAGATGATTTCCACAAGTCTCGAATACTATTTTATCCAGAGTATTCTGTTCCAAAATCTCTCCGAGTTTTAGCATAGGGACTGAGAACCTTGTATCTCCTCCTTCGTTAATTATAATCTGTTCTAGTCTCCTCCCAAAAGGTCCAGTAGGATTCCAACCATCGCACTCTACTGGTCTTGGGTCGGAAATTGGATAGTGTTTCATTTTTATCAGCTCCTCACCCTCTTCATTTCCTCTAGTCGTACTGTTTGAATCTGCTATATTCCACAAACCAATATTCTCGGTCTCCTTTTTGGTTAGAATAATGGGCCCAACTTTCCACTGGTGGTAAAGGCCATTCAATCCAAGAGGATCAGCCATATTTTCAGTTTCATTACAGGATCCAAACCTAACTCTTGCGAATCTTTTTGGAGGGCTTGGCTTTGGATAAAGCTCTGGAGTCCTTTTATGAAGATCTAAAGATTCCAAATACTCATAGGCCTCAGTCTTATTTACAAATAATGTGATTCTGTAAGGACCTTTTGAACCAACAGACTCTTTTATTGAGTCAAAATAACTCCTAACTTTCATCTCCTCTAAATATGTCAAAGGATCAAATGGAGTTTCCATTCCGTTTTCTACTTCTGAAGGATATGAAGGGATATCACAAAACTTTCCAAAAGAAGAAATGTCCTTTGCTGTTGCCCATATATCTGAGATTGTCATAGTCAATCCTGTTCTGCTCTGAGCCATACAGTAAATAATATACTTTTGGTTGCCTTCAATACCATTCAAAATTAGCTGCTTTTCTTCTTTGGGGTCGCTCACCTCAGTCCTTTGACCGTACTTTTCTATTTCACTTGGGCTTGGATACATACCTTCTGGTAAAGTTGCCACACAAGTTATCTTTCCAGGAGTATCACTCTTGACAACTATATTAAATCTTCCAAGCTCGGGCACAATCCTCGAGATCTCAATTTTTGGAACTCTATCTTTAGTTGTAACTCTCTTTGTCAAATTTGCCAATACTTTTGAAAAGCTTATTCTATTTGATCTTGGTAATGCCAAATCCTCTGCTAAACATACTATATCGTACTCTGTGGATGGAATTAAATTCCTGATTACTAGTTTGATATCGCCACTAATCTCCTTGCTGGAGATATTTTTCTCAACTCCACTGCTCTTAATAAGCTTGACGAGCCTCTGCTCATCAATATGGTCTTTGTTATTTAAATCTTCTCTAATTCTTGAAAAGTTGTTATTCTTGTCTGCCATACACCAAATCGTTCCAGACTCGTCCATCTTTAAAGTAAGTTCGACACTTTCCTCTAAAGTTTTAAACTGTTTTATTTCAAGTTCTGGACTCTTTGAATCTGTAGTTACTCTTATTCTTGAATATTCAACAGAAAGATCATCCATACTAGATAAAGAATCAGTTTTTTCCTTATTCTTTATGATTTTGCTGACTTCTTCTGAAAAGCAAAAGAGATCATACTCTGTATTTGGTCTGATCTCTCCCTTTGAAAATGACGAAATGACAAATGTGTGACTTTCCTTAATATTTAAAGATTTTGGGGTTCTTTGTCCATATTTCTTAAGAACTGATACTGATGGGGTAACAGCTCCAGCCCTGGAAATTCCACACCAAACGTCAACTCCTTCTCTATTAGACCTTATTTTAGCCCTAATTGTCTTCTCATCTGCTTCAACCTTTTCTATCTGTATTGAACCAATGCTCAACTCAGTCTTGTGAGTAGATCCTTGCTTGAATCCTTCTCCAACCTTAATTACTTCATCAAAAAACCTAAATTCCAAATAGCTTCCACTATTCCATCCGTCTCCGTAGGAATCATGTAAGCTTACAGTGTAGTTCCCATATCCTGGTAGACAACATGGAATCCAGTCAGTGCTTGAAACCAGGTCAGAATTCACATTAATGTTACTGAAGGAGTAAGTTCTTCCACTGCATCCCAGAGCTCCCTCTACTTCCCAAGATTTTTCAGTTGTGAAGTTACTGCTTACAAGCCTTACTTCTCCCCACACACATCTTTGATCTTCTCTTTCGCTGGACCTCATTACCTCGTTTGAGCAGTGCCCTGACTTAACAATAATGTCGTCCAAGGCAATCAAACTGTCCTCAGAACGACCTCCAACTCCTTCAATAATCATTCTCAAGGGAGTTATTCCATCAGAATAGAACTCAAACCCTCCGAATTGCCATGAGGGACCCTGCTGTCCCACTACAAGCCAGTTTGGACGTCCATAATGCAATGTAGGTTTTGGGATTTTGTTTTCCATACGGTTTCCTTTTCCATCAAGCTGAACGGAGTTCAAAAGGCCTGATGCCATATATATTCTTAATACATTTACATCAGCTCCTGCCATAAAGTATCTTAAAGTCAGACAGTGACTACCAAAACTATATACTCTTGGATTTCCTATCAGAACTGCTGAGGCTCCTGGCATATAACCTGGTGCTCTAAAGAAAATATAATGGCCTTCTCCCTTGACTCCTGTAGTTGTGTCGCTCTCTGGTCTTGATCCCACTACCGTTTCTTCACCAACCCCAAGCTCAAATCTTGTTTTTGTTTGGTAGTCCAAAAGAGAGCTAAAACCACAGCCAAGGTAACCTTGGAGCTCAAAATCACAGCTGAATGAGGTACTTTCTTTGTTGGTTAATATTCCAGCTGAATAGATATGCAGTCTTGGACTCATAGTCTCCTTAAATGCTCTACTTCTTGCAGGAGAATAGCAGATTGTAAAGCTTTCAGCATCATCCTTAATTCCATTAATGCTGAAAATTACTGTCGCCTGCCTGGTAGCAGACTTTTGCATATTGTCACCAATAACAAGTTCCGAAGTCTCGTATGATCTTATTCCTCTAAATGGTCCCAAGCCAATTTTACTTGGGGGACACTTCCTTAGAATGTCACCAAGTAATAGGCTCTTTTGCTTGAGAGTCTTCTCTGAAGAGTAATCTTCATTTCTTTGTAGATAAATTGAGTCCTCCTGAGTTAGACCCACTCCAGATATAGCGACTATACAATTTGATCTTTTAATACAAAAGTATTCTTGAACTATTGGAGAAATCTCCACAATGGAGTTTGATGGCCCAACCGCTGCCTCATCCTCAGCTCCACTTTGCAGCATATAGCCTCTATTTCCTTCCTCGGGACATGAGGAGGCTCCGTCTACAATTTCCGTGGGGCTCGGAGAATCTTGGGTATACACGTACAAAACACATCCTTTTTCAGTTTTTTTATCAGAGATTACTGTCCTTTCCGAATTGTTGAATCTTTCCTGTAAAGATCTTAGCGAAGGTCTTGTTTTAGAATGTTCTTGTCTTTCTGGAAACAGTAGCTCTTCAATGATTGAAGATTCATTCATACTTGGAAGTATTCCTGCATTTCCAGTTAATCCATTTGGAGTGTCAGCTTCTTCTATTTGACTACAAATAAATTCCGATAGACTTAAAAAAGTCAGAAACAAGATCTTTATCCAACAGAACATCTTTATCTTGATTTTTAAACTTAAATTAGAATTAGGTAAAATATAATTGGTTAGTTTCGATACCTATTTAGCTGCATTCAGCCTTTTTCTTAAGCTATATTATCTTTGTTCAATTTACGATTTGAATTAATTCATTAATGTTATTCTTTTAAGTTAGAATAATCTATAGTTTTTGAAAACTAGATTAACTTATTAGTTGATCTATCCACAGTACTTATACTCTCTAAGGCTAAAAAAGTGGTATTGGTGAGGGTATACGAATCTATTTACTTTAAGATCCAAATAATATTAATCTTCAATTCTCAAAAATCAATTCAATTGATTTCTCTTCAAGAGGAATCAAATGTTGCAAATAATATCATTTTTACATCTTTAGACCTTACATTATACAAAATTCAAATCTTGGTGCAACTGGATGCTCGGATTTTTGCATGCATGCAGTTTCGAATAATATTCACTTTCAAGAAAAATTTAAGTAATTAGGGAATTTAGGCAGACAGGAGAATAACTAAATTCCTAAAGTAGATGGACTAAAATGATAGAAAAACTTAAAATGACTATTTAGTACTTTTAGAAAGAAAATAGAATAGCTATTAGAGTTAACACTAGGGGAGAAAAAAAAATCTAGAGTTATAAAATATCAGAAAACAAATGATTAAGAATCTGAATCCTCAGGCTCCGAAATATTATCCTCGTGATGAGTATCGTTCTCACTAGATTGATTTTCTGAGGTACCTGGCTTATATGCTTTCTGAGTGATCGCCCAAGAAGCCTGTTTAAGCTCTTCCAGTTGTACTTTGATATTCTGAACAGTGGACTCGTAGTCTGCAGACTGAGAAGAGTCATGCAAAATAGATTGTAGTTTAGAAATTTTGGACTCCAAGCTATCTTTTTCATGGGCAGTGATTTGGCTAGCCAGAGAAGAAATCTGATTTTGGACAGAATAGATAAATGCTTCTGCATTATTCTTAAGATCAATAAGTTCCTTCTTGGCTTGATCATTTGCTCTATATTCTTCAGCTTCTCTGATCATTTTTTCGATATCAGCGCTGCTAAGGCCTCCAGAAGATTGAATAGTGATCTCATGTTTCTTTCCAGTTGACTTATCAATAGCACCAACATTCATAATTCCATTCGCATCAATATCAAAAGTTACTTCAATTTGAGGAACTCCCCTAGGGGCTGGAGGAATTCCCATCATTTCAAATTGTCCAAGTAACTTATTATCAGCAGCAAATTCTCTTTCTCCCTGGAAAACCTTAATTCCAACCTGAGTTTGGTTATCCGCTGCAGTGGAGAATACTTGGCTCTTCTTAGTGGGGATCGTGGTGTTTCTATTAATTAGTCGAGTAAAAACTCCACCCAAAGTTTCGATACCTAAAGATAAAGGAGTAACATCAAGTAACAAAAGATCCTTGATTTCTCCTTTCAAAACACCAGCCTGTATTGCAGCTCCCATTGCAACGGCCTCATCAGGGTTAACTCCTTTTGATGGTTCTCTTCCAAAAATCTTTTTAACAGTTTCTGAAACTTTAGGCATTCTAGTCATTCCTCCGACCAAAATAACGTCATTAATCTTTTCCTTGGGGATCCCAGAGTCACGAATACATTTCTCACTAGGAGAAATAGTCTTCTTCAGTAAATCGTCCACAAGCTCTTCATACTTGGCTCTACTAAGCTTGATTTGTAGATGCTTAGGACCTTTGGCATCAGCAGTAATGAAAGGAAGATTAATTTCAACTTGAACCTTACTACTCAATTCCTTCTTTGCAGTTTCTGAGGCTTCCCTTAGCCTCTGCAATGCAAGCTTATCGCGGCTTAGATCTATTCCTTGGGTTTTCTTGAATTCTTGTATTAGATAATTTAATATTCTCTGGTCAAAATCTTCACCTCCTAGGGAAGTATTTCCATTTGTTGCTTTTACCTCAAATACTCCCCCAAGGATCTCTAAAATAGAAATATCAAAAGTGCCTCCTCCCAAATCATAAACTGCAATTGTTTTACCATCGGCTTTCTCCATTCCGTATGCCAAAGCTGCTGCTGTTGGTTCGTTAATGATTCTTGTCACATTTAAACCTGCTATAGAGCCCGCGTCCTTAGTTGCTTGACGTTGAGAATCATTAAAATAGGCTGGCACAGTAATTACAGCGTGCTTTACACTTCTCCCGAGATAAGTCTCAGCAGTCTCCTTCATCTTCTCCAAAATAAAGGCCCCAATTTGACTTGGACTATATCTCTCACCTCTAGCCTCAACCCAAGCATCCCCATTATCAGCCCTGACAATCTTGTATGGCAAAATTCCCTGCTCCTTCTTTATTGCTTCTTCTTCGTATCTTCTCCCAATTAGCCTCTTTGTTGCGTAGACAGTGTTTTCTGGGTTTGTGATTGCTTGTCTTTTTGCAACCTCACCAACCAATCTTTGTCCATCCTCTGAAAAGGCTACCACAGAAGGAGTCGTTCTCATTCCCTCCGAATTTTCTAACACCTTGGGCTGAGCACCTTCTAAAATGGCAGTGCAAGAATTTGTAGTTCCCAAATCGATTCCTATGATATCACCAGTAATTCTCCTATTTGAAGACTTTTTACCTTCACATTTTGAGCTCATATACCTTGAAAATACCAATGGAAAGCTCCTTTTAAGTATTCCAACTGTAATACCCGACGAACTTACCACCCCATTAAAGCTACTGTTAATTAGCATAGACATTCTCTAAAGAGAAAGCAATTCAACGATTTACCAAAGAACAAATTCTAAATCAGGCACCTAAAAGTGATTCCTTCTATTAAAATACCTTTAGCTTATCTTCGAATTCTTAGATTACTTAATTGGCTTTTTTTTTTCGAATTAAATAATTAAATTTACTATAGCAGAGCTCTTTGGCGCCATACGTGTTTCTTTTTATTTGTCAAAAATAGATAAAAAAAGGGGATAGTTAAAACAATTAAAAAATTCATTTATGCTCAACTTTAACAAGTAAAGTTTTAAGGAATTAGTAGATTTTTGATTAAGATCATTGTGCTTTAAATATCTAAAGAAATATATAGATCGTTTGTTTTATTTTAGAGAAAGGAATATTTATGCATGCAATCATGGATGCGAAAGAAAAGTGTAATAAAATAATTGAATATACTTCAGGCTGCAACATCTATATTAAATTATTTTATTAATATTCTGAAGGTCAAGATTGACCTCTTTCGATCTTTTTCCACCAAAATTGGAAAAGTAAAGGTTCAGGACAGAGCAGTTTTTCAATTAAGAACTTCTATTAACCTTTAGTACTAGAAAAATTATTAAAGTTTATTTTGAACTTATTAATAATATAAGAAAATAGGTTTTGATAACTCCCTTAGCAATTCACTAAGTTTTAGGCTTTAGAAGAACAAACTTTAATAATATGAAAAGGTATTACAAGAATGCAAGTTTAGGTTTGAATAGTGTGTTGTGTATTCCAAGAACAAATAAAGATTTAGAAATCGAGATTGCTGTTACCAAGAGAGAAAGTAGAGAGTTTCCAAGTTTACCAAATGCGAGTATTGAGTTGAATAGTGATGAGTATTGTGACATTTCAGGTTCATCTTTGGACTCGGTGTGCATCAAAGATTTATCTAGATTGGAATCAAACTCTTCGGTGAAAAAAAGTGATAGATTAAAGTACAAGACTGTTTGGATGGGCCCAGGAGGAGGTTATTCACTAATGGAGGAGTATGCGGAACCTAGAAAGTGCATGGAGAGGGAAGTCCCTAAGGAATCTGAGATGGAGTTTAAAAGATATAGGCAACCTGGGTTTTGTAAGAATAGTAAAAGCATGAGCAATTTAGCAATGAACTCGAACGTCGAGGTTATGGAGGAGGCTGGTATTTTAAGAGAAGATAGTTATATTTTCAAGTCTTCAAGATCTCTGGCAAATGTTGATTGGAACAAACAAGAATTTGTTGGGCCGCTTCCTTTTCAGAATAAAGTAGCAGTAGGCAACAGAAGCTGTTTGGGAAGGAATTTGATCCCATTATAGTTTAATTAAGTTCAAAGAAAGGGCAATTAGAGACAGGTTTTCAATTAAAATAGCCATTAAAGACTTATTACTAAGAGTTATACAGACCTCTTTTTAAGGCTTGGATACTTACTATAAGAGTGAGCAGAGTTACTACTGCTATTATTATTATTATTATGGTGGTGATTATTTATTGGATTTACTCCATTATTATTAATTATGTTATTTTGAGTATTATAATTATAGTCCTTTCTCTTTTTAAATAGTTTCTTTTTTTCGTTTGGAATTCCAAAATCTTGTGTTTCTTGCAGAAGAGAAGAGCGAATAGATTTTGGAAGCAATCCCCAAATGTCTTTAACACTTTGTTGAGCCTGCTTAATCAACTCAAAGTTCTCTTCTGATAACAATGGGAACGACATTGCGAGCTGAATTTGCTGTTCTTCTGTTAAATAAGGACCACAAATTGGCAAAATCGTCTCTACAAATGGTTGAAAGTGAGTGTTAGCACCGTACATTCCAGGGTTAATAATGCTTGGGGGCTGAATTATATATCCATATGGATGTGCAGGGCCTGTCTGTGGGAAAGGAGCTCCGGGATATCCAGGGTGGAAATGGTGCGGCGCGCCGTCTGGAGCGTATGCTGGATAGGGATGCCCTTGCATATTCCAAGGGTCCATAAAAGGAGGTGGGGCATGCATACCGGGGTGTGGTGGCAACTGGTGAGTAGCTATAAGGGGAGGAGCGTGGTGAGGGGGCAACATGGGATTAGGCAAACTAGAATAAGAAGGCTGAGCAGCTTTTGCCTTTGGAAGCACAGGAATTGAAGTTTCAATGCTCTGCTCACTCAAATTAGTAATGATAGGCGGAGATAGAGGTTTCAATTCAGCTGTTAAATTCGTGGCTGTAACAGAAGAAATTGCGCTCAAACTCTCATCTGTTGTACTTTGAATATTTGATGAAGCCTTATTTTCTTCATTTCTAGAAGCTGGGTCAGCAGTAGTAGTTTGTGGTATCGTGGGTTTGGGCTCGGAGCTTTCATTAATATTAATTTCTTGTATGCAGGGGTCTTTTTTCGTACTTTCTCCCACTTGAATAAAGCTGGAGCTGGGATTTAAGTCTTGTGCAAACGTACTACATTCTGTAATTACCTTAATTTCGTCCAATTCAGGATCCGTCTTTGCTATGGAAACAGAATCATGTGTTAATGCTTCTCCCGAAATACTTGAGTCCTGGTGTTTTAACAAATTATCTGAATCCTTAGAAACATCAGTTTCTGGATTTCTAACAGGGTAGTTGAACTTATCCCAGTCTATCGTTGCCAACATATTAGCAAGACTCTTATTAGGTACACTACCTCTGAATCTTTGTCCACAGGAAGGGCAAGGCTTAACTGCCAGAGCCTTGTTTTTCTCTAAATAATTCTTTACACAATCTCTGCATGCAGAAGCTCCACAGCTCCCAGCACATTTTATAAGTACTGGATTAATTAGCGGAAATCCACATAATTTACAGATATATTCCGAGGGTAAGGTCAGTTTTGTTTCAACAATTTCTGTCTCCTCACCTTCTACAATACTTCTCTGAGCGTCATGATGTATCTCTTTAAGCTCTCTCCAAGGTATACGCTGTATTACTACTCTGGAGTAGATAGGTAATAACTTATCGTCAGGAAAGGCTTCTTTTTCGTCATTGTCAAATACCTTTAAATCAAAAAGTTTCATGTATTCCTTACCCAAACCTGCATGTTCAGCCACAAGTATCTTCAAATCTGAAGTTCTGACTGAAGTTACATTCAGCTCGATAGCACGGTATGAATCTGATTTTTCGTGTAAAAAGCGATAATATACCGACATTTTATTTGCACTAGTTTATTTCTGCTCAATTAAACCCAGATTTTCTCTCTCTTCGTACTTCAGTCCAAAGACATTCAGTGATCAGTTTTTATAACTTATTTGCCTCAATCTCTCATTTAACCTATTTTTTTAAAAAATTATCTACCGTTTTCTATTTAATCTTTTGAATTCTAGAATATAATAATTACTCCAATTTGGACTTGGCGCGTAATAAATTATGCATAAAAGTGATGTACCATGAAGAATTACCCAAAAGTGAATTCTTTTTTATTTTTTTTTTATTCTTAAAAAATCCAGTAAGTGACTTTACAGTTGAAATTTAAGCTTGACAAAAACTAAGTCAGTCTTATACGATCCCAGCCCTATTCTTATTATTCTTCTTTTTTAGCCTGCTTTGACTCTTTTCAAAATGACTCTACGGACGTCTCTGTATTTTAAACAATTTAAAATTTAACTCTTTCAGCCAAACCATAAAAGTATATAAATATTTATATTTATTTTATCTTCTATACTTCTCCTACTACTGTTAGGTTATTTTTCTAATTCATTTTCTCCTCCATGCATTGCCCTGTAAAGGTTTCAGCGCCAAACCCGTTTAACTTATTGTTATACTATAGATAAAAATAAAGTAATAAGGCCCCACACCTAGAAAAATAAATGGCGATACAATATAAATATATAACGAAATTAAAATTGGAATTAATATTGAATATTATAGCAGTAAAATAAATAAAGATATCTTGGCTTTAATTTGAGAAAGATGTTTGAAGCTAGATTACAAAATGCTATGTTGTTTAAAAAAATAGCAGAGGCTCTCAAAGAGCTTTGCCATGATATTAACATTGACTGTGATAGTGACGGGCTACATCTTCAAGCAATGGACTCTTCACACGTGGCTTTGGTATCATTAAATATTCAACCGGATGCATTTGAACATTATAGATGTGATAGACCAGTAGTCCTTGGTTTGGATATGCAACAACTCTCAAAGTTTATGAAGTTCTGCGACAAGGATACTAGTATGACTCTCAAAAAATATGATGATAACGAAGATAACAGAATTACTATGTGCTTTGAGGACAATAGTGGAATTCTTTCGTCAAAAGAGTGCACATTAAGGTTAATGGATATTGAACAGGAGCACATCTCAATCCCTGAGGAAGAATATGAGTGTAATGTTACAATGCCTTCAAGCTTATTTCAGTCAATTGTTAGAGATATGTCGGGTATTGGAGATGAAGTTAGTCTTGAAATTAGTGGAAAGTATATCAAATTTTGTGTGGATGGTGATGATGGAAAAATTGATCTCAATTTTCCTCTTAATGATAGTCCTGATGAAACCAAAGCAGTACAAATTCACGCTGATGATACAATTTCCCAAAAATATGCTCTTAGATATCTCTCATACTTTACAAAGGCTTCTCCTTTAAGTACTACTGTCAATATCAGTATTTCAAAGGGAGTACCACTCAGATTACAGTTCCCACTCAATGATAAATATGAACATGGAAACATGCAATTCTACCTTGCTCCTAAGCTAAGATGAAGAATCATCCATTATTGGTAGGATCTGCTCCTCTGAAGGCAAAGATAAGACTAACGATGAAAATGAAGATGATGGTAGGGAAGAATATTTAATTGGATCTTTCTCCTGCCTTGCGAATTCAATTAGAATATCTCTAGATAGTATTCGTAGATCCTGATCTTCCAATAAAGTTATATCCAATAATACCTTATAGAAACGAGAACTCTTCATTATATATTCAGATTTCTTCATTTCTTTAAAATCTTCTAGTAATCCATTCAAAACTGCTCTATATGTAAAGGTAATATCCACCTTATTTTTAAGAATACGGTCATAACTTGAATTAAAGTAATGGTTAAAATGTATATTCGGACTAATTATACTACTTAATCTCTTCTTTTCATAGTAATCATCAGAATGAAGATTTTTTTCTCTTCTTTCCAATGTTTCATTTTTACTTTTTTCAATTTTTACGTATTTCTCCAAAATCTCTTCACATTGAGAAAGTAATTCATTTTTATAATATTGTAAATTATCTTTAAATTGCAAAGAAAACTCTTTTCTAATATGTAATTGAATCCATAATACCAAATAAATATTATATTGAAAAAGGTCAAATTTTACTAAATTTAATCCATTTAATAATTCAAAATATAATTTATTTAATGAATTTATTATAGTATCATAAATCATCTTATTAATACCCATATCAAGCTCCCTTTCTATTGATCTCAAACCTATCATATACCAATCAAATATTAAGTTATAAATTACCAATAAAACAGAATATAAATCATGAATACAGTCTGGTTTATTAATAATCATCTTTTCTTCTTCATACTTTGATTTATACTTTAAATCTCTCAATATAAGTCCTTCTATACTTAATCTTAACCTCACAAAAGAATCATACATTTCTTGATCATTAGTATTCTTAATATATTTATGAGAATAGCATTTCCAATTCTTTTCTAAACAATGTTTTAATGAAATTCTTCTTCCTTTATTCTTATATTTACAAGTCCTGTTCGAATCCACCCCACTTTGGTCATGTTTATGATTCTTATTCTCTATTAGCCCAAAGTATCTCTTATTGAAGAATTTTGATTTGAAAAATATCTCAAATTGGTTATGCTGTCTACTTTTATGAGTATCAACCGCTCCATCGTCTTTTGACTTCTTCTCATTTATCTGATTTTCAAAAATTCTATCACCATATGCAACACCCAAATCATCAATTGAATATCTACTTCTCACATCCTCTATTATATATTTATTAGGATCAATCTGTATAGATTTTGTAAATTCTCCTATAAAATTTGAATAATACTGAAAAATATGATGCCATTCTCTATATCCAAATAAACTCTTATTATTATATAAAAAATTTATATAAACTACTAATATCTTATATTGAATCTTTATGTCATCCTTGCAAAATATATTCATTGCTCGAGATAATAAAACTTGATTGGTTAAAATTAACCAATCTCTTAAAAAAAATCTGTGATATTTAATACTTGTTTTAAAAATATAAAATTCAATAATTTTGTATACATTGTGTATTATCTTTATAACCCTTAAATCTCCATACTCTTTATCTAGCTTAATATTTTTAATATCATCATAATTTGAATTCTCTAAAATCTCATCAGAAATTAAGTGATCTTTATATTCTGTCTTATTTACTAAAGCCTTGTTAATTTCTTTAAATTTTCTATTAAATATTTTGAAGTTACTTTTTGTATTTGCTTTCGCCCTAAGATCCTCTAAACTACTCAAAGTTAATTGTGTATTATCCAAATGAGAATTCTTATTTGTAACTTCAAATGTACTCTTTTCATTTCTTGTTGAATTATAACTTATATAACGTATTATACCCAAATCAGCTTCATCGTTAACAAAACAATTGTCTTCATCATCATCTTCTTCTTCATTCTCAAAATCATAATCATCATAATACTCGTCAGTTCCTGATTCCTCTTCTATGTAATTATTCTTTATTGTAGATTCATCTTCCATTAATAATGATGTATCATGATTTTTTTCTTCATTTACTAATTTATCCAAAAATTTTACTCCTTTTCTTTTAATATAATCTTGTGTTAAGCTTATATTTAATTGACTTGGTGTATTCCTTTTATTATTTAAAGAAATTAAGCTTATAATATCAGAAATAATATTCTGAATTATAAATATTTCATGGAATACTAACTCAATAGGACAAATTCCCAGCCAATAATTAATTAATCTTGAAATATTTACTAAATAATAATAATATAAATCCAAATACTTGTTTTCAAGAATTAGACTTTTTGTAATTAGTTGAGAGAAATCATTAAAGTAGCCTAAAATCAATTTATATTGATTCTTATTATATCCATTTGTTCTTATCTTATTATTAGTCTTTTTACTTCTTAATATTCGAAGTATATATATATTTTCTTCATCCAGATCTTGTATTTCTTCGAGATCTTGAGTGTGGATATAATTAATTTTGATATAAAACATATATAATATGTAATCTAAGATCTTAGGAATTAATCTAATCGCATTTTTTTGAACAAAGATTTTAATTAGAATAAACAAAGTATCCATTAATTTGGCAAATAAATTATCATCCAAGAGAAATGATAATCTTGGTATAGTTGTCAAACAAAATGAAATTCTGGATAAAATCTCATTCTCCCTATCTCTATATGATTCCTCCTTGTTTGAATGTGAATTTGAGTTCAATATATTAAATAATTTCTTTTTCTTATTGTTTTGATTGTTATTACTATTTCTTTCCTCAGCCTTTTCTGATCCTTTTTGAATTCTTATAATAAAGCAGTAGTAGATCTCAATAATATCACTCAGGTCTAAGAAATTTAAGATTTTCAAATTCTGATATATATTTTGGATATTTTTTAATATTTCAAGTAGAAGTTCTACTGTAATTATATGTTCATTATATGGTTGATAGTTAATACTTGTTTCCAACAACTTTTTAAAAAGAATAAATATGGAGAATTGGGTTAAATTTAATTCTTTTGAATGTAAATACTTGAAGTTCGTATTCAATTGATTACGAGATTTTTCCAAAACAAAATCTAAAGATGAGGAAATGATTATAACTTTAACTTCTCCCTGATTTTTGTTAATTCCAATTTCATTCTCATTCTTCAAATACTCTGATCTTAAAAACATATTTTGAGATTTAATAAATTTGATAGTGAAACTCTTTATTAAATCTAAAACTTCTAGGTATGCCTTTCCATTTAATATCTTAATTATCTCAGAATAATAAATTGGAATAAAATACTTATCCCAAAGAATTAATTCAGAAAACTCTTTAAAGCTACATTCAACAATTAAATTTAAAAACTCAAAGACTTTACGGAATAGAAATAACTCAATAGATTTTCTTCCTGATAGTACAATCTGGTTCCTAACATTAAATATTAATGCCAGAAATAAGTCTGTAATCACTTTTTTATTTTTAATCGGATCCATTGTAATTCCTGTGAATATTCTTTCCATTACTTGGTAAAATTCTAATTCATTTGTAATCAATTTGGAGTTAAACATCTCTGTCCTTCTTAAATTAATTAAAGATACTTGATTCAAAATCAATGAATATTTTTCTTCATCTATCCAAAGTATCTCATCATTATTTCCAACATTTGAATTTGATTCGACAATTTCTTCATCTTTAAACCATAAATTATTCAAAGAAATAGAGTTTCTTAGATTTATGTATATTTGAATACACTGAAAATTTGTTCCATGTATTATTTTGTTTTGAAAATCTGCATTCGATCTAATTATCTCATTTTCACCTCTGGATGTAATTGCTTCATAATCCTTATTAGAATGGTCTGGAGAGGTTTCTCTAGAGCTGGAAGGTCTGGAAGCACTTCTGGAACTATCACGTGAATGATTGGAAAATCCAGCATTAATCATACTCTTGGTAGAGTTAAAGATATTTTTTGTGGATTTGATTAATTTTCTGTTAAAAAATTGATTAAAATGACGTCCATTTATAGCTTGGGATTTGGCTGTGTTGATACATATTTTACTCAAAGTTAGAAATTTGGGCAATTCATTCCCAAAAACCTTACACTTATTTATTAAAAATTTATTATGATCAAAATAATCTGGAATATCCGCATTATTGCCTTTTAATATTGTTTTAACGTAAAAGTATCTATCAACCTGGGATATTATTCCAATCATGATTACCCATAATACAAAAGGTACTTTATTCCCATAATCTTGACTAATTTCAAAAATGGTCTTGATTGCTTCAATATTTAAATAGTTAAGACTAGAATGTGTAGATAAAGATTCACTAGAAATCAGGTAACTCAACAAAACCTCAGACTCTTGATTTAGAGACTGGGACAATGAATAAGATATAGATTTTTCATTTTCATCTTTTACCTTAAACTCTTGTGTGGCCTGCAAGTTATTTAAATCCATACTAGACTGGAAACTTCTGACAATTAAATCCGAGAATTGTTCGAACGTACCATTTTTTTCCAATTCTGGAAACTTTAATGCCTTTGAGTATTTTTCATCTTCGAAGCTGTGATAGTCATTGTTCAATATTACGCGAATTTCCTCAGTTATATTTAAATTACAAAAGAATAAGTCATTTAAATTGAGAGGTAATGTTATTGTATTGGTTAAATAGGATAAAACTGTTAAAGTAATTGTAAAAGATGACTCAAGCCCAAGCATAATTCCTAATTCTGTTGTATACTTTAGAATGGGTATCCAACTTATCATAGTATCTTTCCCAAAGCACATCCAGAAATCAACATTAGACAACATGTTAGTAAAATAGCAACAAGTCATTTTTCCCAATAATACTATGTGAAACTTTTCTATTTTAATATTTTTCTCATTGATAGATTTAGCTCCTTTATATTGTCGGTTACTCCAATCTGGAGTCATCTCTTTAATTAAATCAGAAATACTGGTTTGAAAAACCCCATTGATTTCTCTAACTTTTATATCACTACTCTTATTACTTGTAATCCATTTTGATAAATTCTGGCTATTTCCCATTACACTGGAAGTTTGAAGAATGTTATTATTATGGATTACTTTCAAATTTCTTTTAAAGTTGAACCCATCATATTGGAAATAAATACTTTCTTGTTGTGTCTCGGTTTTAATTGGTAGGTTTCTGCCTTTTAAACATTCATTCAAACCAATAATCCATTGGATGGGAGTATTTGCAATAAATTTCCAGTAAACGAGATCCTCTGAATAGATACCATTAAAGTAGATGGTATCGAATTTCTTTTTAATTGTTAAATAAATAAACTTGATAAGGTCTTTTTGGTGATTAATAATTTCTGGATCTGTCTGAAAGTTGAGTAGATTAGCAATCTTGTGAAGTATTTCATGACTGATTATCTTAATATGGAAATTGGAAGTATAGCAAGAACCAGTATTAGAAGAGCAAGTATCTTTGTTATTACCATTCAAATAAGCATTACTGAACTCTAAATTCTGAATCAAGTTAACTAGATAATCAAGATAAGGAAAGTAAACTTTGCAGCTTTCCTTTGAGTTCTCAAAAATCCATTCATTCAAAGTAATGTTATCATAAAATGTCTCAAGTAAGTCAACAAGTTTTGGGGATGATAATATTAAATCATTATGATTTTTGATAAAATCATTTTTTGACATTCTATAGTAATCTTTAATCTCTTTACTATGAGCATCAGTATGAAGCATGATTAAGGAGAAAGCGATGATGTAAATCTTGTCCTTATTTTGGAAAATTTCAGGATTATCTAAGAAATACCTGAGAGAAAACTCCTCTATAATTCTGTCAATTTTCTGAGCTTCTCCAGGAAGATGAAAATTGGAAAGAAATAAATATAGAGAAAAATCCAAGCTTTTGTTCTTGAACGAAAATTGATTACAATAATGATTCAGTATTTGTCTGTTTCTTGGATTTGGAAGAGAAATGTAATCTCCAATGGCTTTTTTATTTATTGCCTTATTTTGAGCAAGAAATCTCGCAATAGAAATACAATTTTCTTTATCGATTACTCCAATTTCAGAGAGTAAATCAATACCTTTCTCATAGTTACCATCATTAAAATCTCTAATATATTCATCTATCAGATATTTCCTTATTGGAGCGGTGTTTTGGTCGAGTTCAATGTTATTATAGCTATCTGAGTTGTGAAATTTCTTTAATTCTTCCATTAAATTCACAAATATATTGGTTATTAAAGTAAATATGTCAACATTCAGGTTCTTATTCTGGGTTTTTATAGATCCTCCCTCCATAATTTGATTAATTAGAAAGTTGATGGTGTTTAATACCAAGTTTTCATTGTTAATATTAAGATCAAACTCGATAAATAGATATGTGAGAAATGAAATATTTTCTGTAAATGTACCAAAAATAGATCCTATGATTGCGTTCTTTTCAGAAACTTCCAATATTCCATTCTCAAATAGACCTATAATGCACTTAGAGATGAAAACACCATGTAAACGAATTGTTTGACTAAGATCATGAATTTGAACAGCATTACTCCATAAATTAATGGAATTTCTTCTGATTTGAAAATCATTCAAAACAATATTCTTCATAATAGAAAAGAAGTGAAGCTTATATATTTGTCGTACGGAGTCTTTAAAATTGATATTTTGGTACTCTTTCAATTGAATTTTTGCATAGATTCCGTGCAGCAACTCCAAGCTAAGACTTCTAATCTTTAGTATCCTAGGATCCAGTTCCTTTACCTGAGAAAATATGAAGAAATTATTGTCAACTTCGATAAAATCCTTGGAGAAAAGCTCAAAGTCCAAAGGACAAATTAATTTGATTTTGTTTAACTTTCCCCTTTGTGTTTCATGCTTTTTAATTTGAATCATGCTATTTGTCATAGTAAATGTATAGAGAACTTCCAGCATTAAAACAAAATAGTTTTCGAAATACTCATTTCTTTTTTCAAGTGATTCATCAAAAAACAAGCTGATAAAATGTATTAATATAGAGTAGGTTGATGCTCGGATTCCATTATCAATTGTATTACTGTATATATTAAATAAAACTAGAAAAATGGAGTAGAATATTTGACGACTAAAACAATCAATATTCTTTCCAATCAAAGATATACTCGTTTTTATGATTTGAGTTACAATTGACTCATCATCGATCTTTGAGTCATATGTGTCAAATAGTAATGTAAATAAAAATTCCAATCCATTAACAGGTTCTCTATTTTCTATAATGTCTTCGCAACCATAAAGTTTTTCTTCTTCAATCAAAGTTCTTGCAAGGGCTTCAAAAGAAAGAAGTTTGTTGATTCCCTCCAAGGATATTACTATAAGCTTTGGATTTGTATATTGTTTACATGCTTTAAAAATAGGGCCTAATATATATGGATATAACAGATCCAAATGCCTTCCATATTCTCCGAATGATAGGTCCTTAATTTTCTTCTTATCTACATAGTATATAAGGTTTTTAAAATCATTAGTTACTGCGCCATATAAATAATCTTTCAAATCTAAGCTATTGTCAAACTCTATAGTTAAATCCTGAAGTTCTTTTTCATTTTGAAGCTGAATATACCCAATGAAGAACTTTAACTTGTCGATGCAGTGAGATGCAACAACTTCCAGGTCCTTGTATTTTCTGGATGTACTTGAAAATTTCTGTATCGACTTAATAGTATTTATTATCATATCATAATTTAGAAATCTTAATTTTCATACCAGACTTTTAAAAAAAACGAATTTGTGTATTGATGTTTCTGTAGCGTTCAAGTGTATGTGATCAGTTTATGTTTTCATTCCTGTTATTTTAGCTTGGTAATTTCTTTCAAATTTACAATTTTTCACACAACCATTGAAAATTCCTCAATTTTTTACTTAGTTAACGCATATTAATTATTTGATGATCTTGCCGCCTTTTTTTTAAAATGAATTAATTAGCTTTGAAATATAATAAAATCCTCGATATAAAATTTTCTAGAATGGTGTATAATATGTAGATTAAGGAATGAATTTTACTATTTTATAAAATTTGTATGAGTTAAATTAAAGACTTTCTCACTTTTCAACATAAATTGTAATGACTAGTATTACTTAACATGATTACCAGCTTGAACTAATAATCATATATATTATCATTGTGTTTCTCCTGTGGGATTTAAATTACATAAATTTTCATTTGTTTATTTTACAAAATTCTTTTCTGCGGAAAAAACATAGGCTAATTTCTTCGATATTTTTTTTTCATTTTAACATTTATCTTGGCACGTAATACTTAATGTGGATGCGTACAAAAATTACATGCAATAAAGAAAATTGCAGAGTTTTAGTAAAATAAAAAGTTAAATTCTGGGTTTTGATATATAAACACTAATTAATTTATTTAATTTGTGAGAAAAAAATCCAAGTAAAAAGATGAATATAATTATTAAGATTAATTATAGAAGTAAAAAAGTCAATATACCAGTGAGAAATTCTTATTGGAAAATTTTGACAGATATTTTTTAATAAACTCGATCTCAAATTTGAGATTAGGATCAAAAAATTTTGTTTCAGTGTTATAAAGGTTAATTTCATTATTAACAAAGCGATAAATTTGCTTAATTTCAGGTTCAGAAAGGAAATTCAAAAAAAAATTTTCGATAAAAATGGAAAGGGGTTTCTTTGTGGATTCAGGGTCCATTGAATAGCGATCCAAAATAATATTAATAAAGTTTAGAGTATAAAAAAGCGATGCGATTTTATAATAAATAACTTTTTCAAAAGTAATGGTATTTTGAGAACTTGTGCAAGTGCGATTAAATACGAGAGAAGATTTAGTAATTTTTGAATTTGAAGATTTTTCTTTGTAATTAAATTTCAAAATGATTGATTTAATGTCTAAGATAATGGAATATGCAAATTTGAAGAGTGAGTAGTGAAGAGAATTTGGTTTATTACATAATTCAATTTGGCTATCCGAAAATAATAAGCTTCTTATTTTTTTGTGAACCAAATCAACTGAAGTTAATTTATGGTTTAGTCCATTTGATAATTCTTCAATAAATAATTGTTTTGTAGAGCTTTTTCCAAATCTTGAAATTAAAAAAATGGTACTATTATAAGTTTTTAGAATTTGGATTATGATATCTGATTCAGAAAAACAATTTTGTATAGAAAGCTGCGCAAGATAGCCAATGTTGAAAAAGAGATTCAATATTTGTCCATTTGAGATGTTATTTGTATGAAAGTGAGCCATAAAATGGTTTCTAGATAAAAAGGGAATGCTGAATGTTGTAGTTATTGCTTCAAGAATAGTTTTTACCAGCTTAATTCTTATTCTATTAAATATTTTGGGAAGAATTTCGATTTGATTTTGTTGATTTAAATTATAATCCACAAATTTTGAGAAGACCTTGTTAATTAGATCAGAGTGGTTGTTTAGAAGTTCCAATTTTTGGTATTCTTTATCAACTTCTTGTTTTTCCAAAAATTTATTAGAAAGTTCTTGAATCTTATTTTCTAAAATTATTGAAATTTTGGCCTCGAATGTTTTAAACCAAAGTATTGCAGAAATATCATCAAGGGCTAAAATTGCATTATCTTCCATTGTTGATACTTTATCAGAAGTATGATTTTGGTAAGAATATAATATTTCCTTCAAAAGATGATCTGCGACCATTTCTACACCATTTTCAAGTAAATATCTTCCACGTGGTAATTTGAAAACAAGAGCTGTCATTAAAAATGACCCAGAACATCTATAAAAACAAATCATTGAATTTAAAAAAAATATCTTACTAAAAAAAAGATTCTTTTGGGCAATATCTTGGAAATTAATATTCTGAAAAGCTGTAAATAGATCATCACTAAACTTTTTATCAAATAATAAATTAAGACTCCCAATATTAATTTTGGTTATCTCAAAAATAATATATTTAAAACCATCCTCATATTCACCACTTGCTGTCCCATTTAGTTTTCTCCTTTTATTTATTGTGAAGTCTGTATTGCTTGGAATGTTAATTACATTTGCGTCCATTTTATCATTCATCTGAACTAGCCCAGCCATTTCTTCCTCCTCATTAATTCCTGTTCCAAAATAATAATTTGAAGGCTCACACCATTCTTCTATCCAGCTTTTCTCAGAAGTTATGAGATTCTCATATACTTCTTCACCATGTCTAAATTCATAAGAAATAGTATTTTCATGATTACAGCATTCAACCAATAATTTAATAATAGCGTTGCAAATATCGGTGCTACTGAGATCATCTAAATTATACCAATCCTGGCTCTTCAATATCCAAATACTCAATATTAATGTAAAACCCAAGTATTTGCCTATTGAAAATGGTGTATTATTCAGCATTTTGGAAATACCCACAATCTTATCAGAAAGTAGTTTATAACTCAACCCCAGCTTCATTTCTTTACCGTAATCTAGGAGGGTAATGTATGTTAAGTATAAAGAATCAATAGATTCAGTTGATGTTACGTTATTTTCATTAACTTCCATTAATTTATTCCTAAGTACCAAAAGCTCATTTTCACCATTCAAAGCTATTTCAACCAAGTCGTTCTGATTGAATTCCATTATCCAGCCACCTTTCATTTGACTCAGAGACTTGATTATACTCGCCGATTCTTCTCTTTTAAAACCCCAATTTTGATATTAGATGAAAAAAATGCATGGAGATTCTTTTCAAAAATCGGCGGTACACATTACCGCCACGAGTTTGGCGGTCCCTCGCAATAGTTATTTTTGACTTTTAACTATTAGTGAAAAGAATAACTTTCTTTAAAGTTTCAAAGGTAACTAGAATTGGGCAATCAATTAGGGTATAAACAGGTTTGTGATTATAAAATTTGGATTAATTTAGTCTGACTTTTGTATTTTGGATTAGCCTAAATGAATTATAATTTTACATTTTAAGAATATGAAAAAGGCTGAGAAAGTTATTACAATAACAGATATAATTTCCAGGAATAGTAGATCCAAAGGAGCTGCTGGGGAAATTAACCCAAATATTGAAAAATTACTTAGCGAATGCAGTGACACTCCTCATATTTTAGCTAGTAAAATTCAGGAAAAGAGTAAATCTGAGAATGTGGTAAAAGAGGAAAAACATAGAGACTTGACGAAGGTTAAATATGATAAAAATAATGATCCAAGGATTGAAAACACGTTATTTGTTGGGAATGTAGCTCTTCACATTTCAGAAAGAGAGTTACTGCGTAAATTAGAAATTAGACAAAATGAAGTAGAGTCAATGAGATTTAGATCCTTACCTATTCATCCTAAATTCGCCTCAAAGAAAAAGATTGGTGCAGCACTAGAATGCTTTTCCGGAAACAGCAGTACTAAAAACGCATATATTGTTTTGAAAGAAAGGGAAAGGATGAAACTAATTATTGACAAATTTTCTGGAGCTATTTTAGCGGGAAATGTTCTTCGTTTAACCCCAGCATCTAAAGGAAATCAATTCAGTACTTTTGACCGTAAGAGAACTGTCTTTATTGGGGGATTACCAAAGTTTTGTACCGAAGATGAACTTCGCAAATTTGTTACAATATCATTAAACGAGGACTGTGTTAATTCTGTACGAATTATCAAATCAGCTACTACTGGAAAGCCCAAAGGATTTGGGTTTGTCTTATTCAATGACAGAAAGTTTGTCGTATCTTCAGTTAAAATACTTAACGGTGCTCAATTTAAAGATTCCAAAATCTCGGTTACTAGAGCTTTATCTGAAGAAGAAGCAAAGAATAAAGCTAATTTAGACAATTCAAGGAGGAGGATCATCAGTAATGGAGCAAAAAATAAAGATAAGGAAGAAGAGGGCTTCATTGGAGAAAAAATAACGATTTCTAAGAAGAAGGCCAAAAATAAGGCCAATAAACTTAAAAAGAAACTTAAAAAAGTTCTCAAAAAAGCTCCCAAGTCTAAAAAAGATAAATCAAAAGCATAAGAATACTATCTAAATCTATATTTTAATCTAGCTTTCTACCTAAATATATATTCAATCATATTTATTTTTAATGTTTTCTTTAAATTAATTCTACTTTATTCGAACTAGATGAAAATTTACGCCTTACATGTTTCGGCGCCAAAAAAATGTAATTGTTTTACATGCAAAACAAAACGTAAATGATTACAGAAGAATTCTTTTTTTTCTTTTAAACAAACTAGTTGAAGATATCGATAATAATATAAGAAGATAAAAATGGCAGAGTTACTGTTTAGCAGAATAAGTGAAGCTTTGGGGCTTGGAATGAAATGCTGTTCGAAGTGCATTCTTCAAGGAGAAAAGGAGACATTACAATGCTATGACTTGGATCCTCCCCAGATTGTAAATGAAATAACAAAACTTAATAATAAGAACACTGTCATAGCGCTGGATTGTAACCAGAGGGAACATGAGGAGGATTTAGCTCGTGATGCGGCAAGAAAGGTTTTTGGAACAAATTTAGACAATTCTGTGACGAAAGTGGAAAGGGAGCAAAAAAGCGCTGAGGAAGAAGCCGATATTTCGAAGTTGGATTTAACAAAAGACCAAACCCAAAGAACCATAAAGTTTGAAGATTGTAATTAGGATATAAAATTGATCTGTTTTTTTTTCTACGTGTACGAAATGATCCTGTCGAATAAAATAAGTTTCTTTTTTATTATTATTATTTAGAACGCTTCTAGGATATTAAGGGAATAATTATTCAATAAGAAAATTAGATAGAAAATTGAGTATTTTTGAACTTCTAAGGCTATTAAAAACTAAATATATGAAAACTTAATATTAAACTTATAGTGTTCATATGGCTCCTTTTAGAATGTATGACATGCAAACGATAAAGTATAAAATAAACACCAAACCCCAAATGCGGTGAACTCTTCCTTTCGAAAGTACGACAACCAATGCTGAGATAGGAAGGAAGTACAAGAGTTGATAGGTGGCAGTAATAATTTGTGATTCAAAGTGGAGATGAATGTCTTTTGAGAATCCTAGTTGGATTGCTCTAACAAATACTGAGCTTCCAAATCCAAATAAGAGTAGGAATACGCATGCTCCATAGCATCCAGCAAGGCCCATATGTGCGTGCCCAGCTCTGGAAACTGCCACATTGGCAAATAAGTCAGCAATTGAGTTACCCATTGCAACGATGGTGAGCCCAAGAATTGCAGGTTTAATTCCGAGAGTAAGCCCAATGACTCTAATACATTCAACTAACTCGTTTACGAGAACTCCATTCCAATAAATTGACATACTGATACCAAAGAACATATCACAGTACATTAAAAGGTCGGTTATGAGCTTTCTGGTATTAACTGAAAGTTTTACTTCGGGAAGCTTAATATTAGAAAATGATCTAACTCGAGAGAGCCTACATGTCTGAGGGTCGCCTCCCAAGTCCTCGTTATCAGCCTGGTCATCTTTTCTTGTATTAAGGATGCAAGTATATACAAAGAAAAGTACCAAAGAAATAATAGATGAAAGTAGAAGAGCAATCAGGTAGAACAATGGGTGGCTGGCATAAATCTTCTTTTCAAATCCAACAGCTAAAACGATAAATAAAGGTTGCATGATTTGAACTGATCTTCTAAGTGATGGAGAAGGAACAGTTAAGTATAGTACAAACATGATAGGTGTCATTAAAAGCTGTCTAATGAAGTCACAGAATTCAAAAAATCCATCCAAAAGGCTTTCAAAGTCTGTGTTAAAACTCATTCCTTGAAAAAATCCTTCACTTCTTTCATTAGATTGGGGTATCTTGAGTTGTAGAGTTGGAAAATGGGCACGACCTTCTATAATGTGTCTATTCTCTCTTATTCTTGGCCTCCCTCTCTTTTGCAGCTTAAGAACGTTTTCTTCGTGAGCTGGAGGAGGTAGAAGCGAATTGTGTAATGACTCAGTTTGGTAAACTACTTCGCTCATGGAAAGGTTTCTTGAGAGCCTAACTGCATAGTCATCACTCACTAATACAAGCTGCGAGTGAGAACTGGACCTATTATTTTCATAATTAGGAATTAGGTTTGACCCCAGGTTGGAGGAGGAGGAGGATGAAGAAGTGGCTGAGAAGTTATTGCTTTGGAGAGCATCAGAAATTGTCATGGAATTAATATTTCCAATTTGACTGCTCTGGTCAGTCTTATTTTGAGAAAGTGAGAGCTGTGAATAGACTGGGGACTTAGATCTTTGGCTTTGAGCATTCCAAGGATTTGGAAGTTCAAGAGTATTTGCATAATTCCTCTCTCTATTCGGAGGATTCCTAAATGAATTTCTCTGAGAAGCTGCAATTCTAGAAGAGGGAGCATTGCTAACACCATATGCTTTTTCAAAATCCTCATTATCTTTTCCAAATCCGTGGTTTGAAGAAGGAGTGAGAACTCTTCCACTCAAATCATCATTGGTTAGGCTAGGGGAAGGAGATTGGGTTGGGGTAAGCAAAAGAAGGGTCTTTTTAATACTTCTTGACTTGGAGCCAATTCTGTCCCAGTAAACATCGCTATTAATGACAGTTCCTTTTTCTAGAAGTTGGCTCTTTTCATCATAAGAGAACTGTAAGTTAGGAAAAGATAGTTTAATTGGAGGGATCTCCAAATCTGGGGTATTTCCATAGTCTACCCTTTGAACATCTCTAATGGAATCAGGCGGTGTGAAAGGTATTGGAAGAACCGAAGGAATGGTATTGGAAGAGCGATAATTTGGAAAATCACCAGTTGTAGCAACGTTTCTAAGACTCAACTTGCTTCCTCCCCTTACTTCATCTGAGTCAGTTATTTGCTCATATACTGGGCCGACATATTCTTCCTTGATTGTTAGGTTTACTGGCATTGAAAGAGAAGCAGATTTTTCACTCCACTGAAGTAGAAGAACATAAAAACCATAAGCAATTAATGGAATCACAGACATTTTTGAGGAAATGAATCCAAGGTGATTGATAATAAGGAGTTGAATCAGCCCAATTGTAAGAGCAATAGTGTCTCTAAGGTGGTTAAATATGGGAATATTAATATAATTTGAATTTTCGTTGCTCTTTGATGAGACCATTACACACCCAAATACAACCAAAATTATGAATAAACAAGCACCAATAACATCCCCAAGAAAGACATCTATAGCATCTTTTTCTCCGATAGATACACTGATAATTCCCAGAATAACATCACTAGCTGCATTACTAAATGCTAAAAGTGTAGATCCTGCAAAAGTATCTGACAAGCTTAAACACTCAGCTAGTTTAATCATTAAAGATGAAATATAGGTATCAGCAACAGTACCACAAGCAATAAAAAGAATACAGGACCAGATAAGTAAGCATATAGCAAAAGTTACCTTGTTTAGGAGAAATCCAAAGAATGCAGAATTTCTTTCATTTGGTTGGTCATTATCGAACAGAGGTTCAAAAATGTAGGTATAAAAGATTTTGGAATATGGAATTAGGGTGGATTGCTGTGATATTTCATTAATCCAATGGGACTGGTCCAATACATTGAGTTCTGATCCATGGTCATCTGCACTACAACTACTGTAGGACTCGCATTCCTCTGGAAAAGAGAACCCACCTGTTTGATAGTTCTTATTTGATAGGTATATGAAAAAGAGCAAGAGCACAAAGAGGGGCTTCATTATGACTGAATCTTGCGCTTAAGCTGAGTAAAAAAACGTGATTTAATTTAGTTTAATACTTGAGAAAAGTGCTTTGTGAGTGGTTGCATATAAGGAAAGTTTGAGTTATAAATAATACGAAATAATTAATTTTGTATCAGTATTTACGAAAAATGAATTTAAATTATATATATTACACAGGTTTATTGTTAGAAGTAATAGTAATAATACGCAATATAGACTCTTCACATTAGTACTGATACGAGAATGATATTGCTCAATTGCATATGAAGAGTAGTTTGGAGTAAGCTAAATCCTTTAATTATTTTGAGTAATGATTATAGTTGAAATCTTAAGTTTCCGTGGAATTTTTTGATTAAAAAAATGTCGTTAAATTAATGTTTTGTAATCAAGAATAGTAAAAATATTAAATTTCCTTAAATTGCATATACACACCCTTTCAAAGAATACTTCTTATAGCCCCAATTAAACCTTCTGTCTTCTAAACAAAAAGTGAGTTTTTGAAAAAAAAAAATTTATTTTAATTTTACTTATAATAAATTTGAATCCACTTCGTACCGCATTTTTGTTCTGAGTTATTTGACATCTGTTAGTGCATTATTGACAGTTTGAAATCGGTCCTTGGCGCCTTCTGAATCAACTTCGGGTTATTATTGCGCGCCTAGACAGTGTCATTTTTGACCTATATATTTCTAATAATTATAATATAAATGAAATACTATTGAAGTCCGGAAAGAGAACGTATTGTATTTCTATGGGGTTAAATTAATAGAAAAACGCTGTATTATTTGAAAAAGAAATAGTGAAAATTAATTAAGACAACTTGAGAAAGTTGTAGTACACTTAAATTCAAAGTATTCTAGTAGCTATTTTATATTGAGGTAATTTGGGCCTCACCTTAAATTCAAAAACAAGTTAATAACAAGAATGCAGCAGTTTTGAGAATTTATGGGGATTTTATTTAGTGAAAGTAGAAATGAGGTCCATTCGAATTTCTGATATTCAATTCCAGCGGAAAAAAACTAACAAGAAAAACAAAAATAATATTAGTTCAGGTAATAACATTAGTACTAGTCATTTAAATTCTGGCGCCAAACCAGCGGTATTAGAAGAATGTGGATGCTATGGAAAATTGCATGCACTTTATGTTACATGCATACAATGTGGTAAGTTTTGAATACAAAATTGCATGATAGGAATTGTTTTATGTGAATTTGTGTTCGAGGGTGGAATAATTCTAAACTAATATTGAATTAATTAAAATTGTATTATTTTAAGGAAGGATTTCATGCGAATTAGAAAAGGAGCTCGTAGAGCTAAATAATGAATGTATATTTTGCAAATCCAAGCTAGCTAAAGGCGAAGATGGAGACTTTATTTCAGTAGGAAGCGGTGAAGATGAGGAAATAGCCCACTATTTCCAAGCATTGGAAAGGAGAGATAAGTTGTTAGAATATGCAAAAAGTTCAACAAATAGAACACGAGTGATTGATGAGGAAACGGACTGGTTCTCTGAGTTTGAAAACCCTTGGAATACTAAGGAGGAAAGACTTTTGGCATTGAATATGTCGAAGGAGTGTACAGAAAATGCAGCAAAAAGTAGGTTTGCAATTTTATAATTATATTGTGATTTAATTAATTTATTATTATAGGAAAAACTATGATAAATATAGATATTGAAAATAGGCAGATTACAATGGATGAGGGTTACAAGACAAGAAGCGCTTTGCATTATGCAAAATTATTGGAGGAATTTGAACAGAGAAGAGAAAATAAGGCTGATACAAATTCTGATAAAGTTGATACAAATTACGAGGATGTATTGAGTATTCTGGGACAAAAACTAAGATTTGAAGAAGAATCCAAGTTTGTTGGCACTTTTAAATTATCTAATAAGGATGCTCAAATAAGTGAGTTCTTACCTTTATCAGTGAATGATTCCGTTTGGTCAGATCAGGATGATTGAAAATATGAGAAAAATAGTTAATATTTGTTTATTCTAGATTGTCGTAAAACAAGCAAAAGTAAATAAAAATTAATTGGAATTGGATTTGCAAGTTAGTGTGGTATTTGGTGTGGAATATTTGAAAATAAAAATTGTTTTTTTTTACTCAAATCAAAGGAAAGGGAAATGGATTTTTCTTTCAAATTTAATAAACATTACTCTTGGAAATAAAAATTGTTTTAAATAGTGAGATATCCAAATTTCAAGATTTTTATACTATAAATTCGAAAATCCAATTTGATTTTTGTCCTCATATATCTTCAATAATAATTAAGTGAATAAGAGAAATTAAGGTCATAAGGAGAAATTTAAGAGTAATGATGTGGCTTTTACGTTCACTATTATTATTATTATGCTTGGAAGTTTCAATGGTTTTTGGTGAATTAGGAGAGAATTCAAAGGCGATTAATGAAAATGAAACACTTGAAGACTTGGCAAAAAAGCTTTTGGGAAAATTTGAGTCTATGGAGTATCCTGGAATGAAGAATATTACGGATCCATTAACAAAAATAGTGTATGGACCATTTTTTTATGAGATTAACAATGTATCACTGCCTCTAAATATCACGTCTTTGACAGGAGGAGCCTTTAATCCTCCAAGTAGTCACGAATCAGCACAGTATTACTATGAAAGTTTTGTAACCGAGCCATTTACTCCAGACCAGAGCGATGCAGTTGCGTCATTTGAGGCTAGAAAGGTTATCAGAGGAGGTGTTGGAGCTCCAAATGGAACATATGTCTTTTTTCAAGAAGAAATTCAATTACTTCCAAATTCAAGTTCTGGTGGAACCAGTGGGGGAATTGAAGGAGGAAATAGTGGGGGAAATACTGGAAATACAATAACTAATATTAAGCTACCAGAAGGAAGCTTTGCTGTGAATGGAACAAGGCTTCCAGTTGGAACAACAAGTTTTGGTCCAGTAACTTTTCCAAATGGAGCAATATTGCCTTTGGGAGCTTTACTTCCGAACGGAACACTTTTACAAGCAGGAACAAAGTTGAGTCAAATGACTACTCTTCCAGGGGGTACTTTATTTCCAGGAGGTGCAACATTTCTGGAGGACTCTTCCTACAAACCGGTTTTGACTTTAAATATGAATTGTAACTTTATTGGATCTCAGACTTATGGATATAGATGCTCAAACAAAGCAGAATTAAAACCAGAGGCCTCTTGTTGTATTACAAATACATTATGTTATTCAGTGTCAGGATTCAGTAATATGACATCAGTTTCGATACCAGCAGGAGGAATCCTTCCATCAGGATCAAATCTTCCAAATAACTCTTTGCTTTTAGGGCCATTAACTATTTCCACCAATACAATCTTTGGTGGAGGAGCTATATTACCAAATGGAGAAATAATTTCGCCAAATACTACAGTACCGTACGGAACAATACTCCCAACTGGTACATTTATTGCCGATACTATTTATTTAGAAACCGGATGTGTTTTGATGGGAGGGTTGATAGCCTTTGGTTCATCCCCATTCATGATTAATCTTCCAGCAGGGAGCAAGTTGGGTCTCGGAACTTCACTCGGAGGAGGAGCGATACTTAAAGGAATTTCATATTTAACAGGCGGAGCCATTTTTCCAAATGGTACAATATTACAACCAGGTACCATACTTCAGCCTCCATTACATCCAGATAATGTAATCACAGAAACTTCTCTATTATTTAATTATCATTTGGGTATTCAAGATAATCTATCTTCTTGGGTATTACCTTCAGGAACTTTACTTCCAGGAGGATTCTCAAATAGAGTTGCATCGGCAACTTTACAGGGAGGTTTTTACCAATTTAATGCACCATTTGGTTATAAAGATGCAGTTTACAAGTCTTCCATTAGTGAACAACAGGGAAATAGCGTTGGAATTTCTTCAGTTTCCAACATCTTTAATGATCTTTCTACAAATCACAACAATTTACATCCTTACTTCGATGATAGCAGTGATTTGTATGGGACAACCACAACATACTCCAATTCTAATTTTGGCTCTCAATCAGGATCTTCAAATCTCATTGGATTTAGAGTTTTAAATTATCAAATTCCATCCTCAAGCAATTATATGGAATTACCTCAACAGATGCTTTTAATTGACAGTGCATATTTCCCAAGTGGTTTAAGTTCTAATGGCCCAATTCTTTTTTCCAATGGTACAGTACTTTCAAGCCCCGTTATTATTAAGTCCAGTGTAACACTTCCACCTGGTACTTTTATTTTTGGAGCACTATTAACTCCAGATATCAAACTTGGAGGTCCATCACTTGTACTAGGTACCGCTGTATTACCCCCATCTATCAGATTAAGCTCATCAACTTCTTTACCATCAAAGGCCATCCTCCCTGGAGGAGCTTTTCTCCCTTTGGGAGGGGTTTTAACTGGTGATATTCTTTATCCATCAGGAAAAAATATTCAGTCTGGGACCTCCTTACCTTCTAACTCATATATTAAGCCAAATGCTTTACTTACTAATGGATTAATTTTACCAGGAGGTGGAATATTCCCTGGAGGAATTCTTATTCCAAATGGACAATTTGTACAACCAATGTCGGTACCACCTGGTACAATGTTTCCATCTACATCTACTTTACTTGGTACGATACATATGACAAAAGGAGGAGCTCTATTGCCGGGTGGAGCAGTCTTTTCAGGAAATAGCACTGTTCCCTCTGGTTCTCAGTTATTAACTGGAGCAGTTTTATCACAAGGTACTATTTTACCAGGAGGTATTGTATTTCAATCTGAAACACTAATTAATGGAGGAATCCAAATTTCTCCGTTGAATTCTCTTTCAGATTTGGATATTAACCAAGACAATTTTAACCCCGATAACTATCCTCCATTCTTCCCTCCTCAAGACCCAAGTAATCCAGGTAATAATCCGAGCAATAATACATACATTGCAGCTCAAGTTAATATTACCAATTTCTACTATAAAGATCAATCTCAGGACTCTTTTTCATTCTTCAAAAACTTATTTTCTTCTAGTCTGGCTCTGTCAATGGGATTTGAAACTAATTCTATTGTTATTAGTTCTTTATCTCCAGCAGAAAACCCTTATAACATTTCAAGCTATGATGGATCTTTTTTAACTACTTCATCATCTTCCTCTTTATCAAACCCAAGTTCGTTTTCTTATTTGGATCATTTCTATTCATCAGATCAAAAAGGAATATCTGTCACATTTGAAATACACCCCAAACTTGAAAATTCATCTCTGGAAGACATTATTGAGGTTTTATTGAATAACGTTATTCAAAATCCTTCCAGCTCTTTCAATCGTATCTTCTCTTGGGTTGGATTCATGATTCTTGCTGATAAGTCTCCAAATTTCTGGACCAGACATCTTAGAGGTGGAAATAGAAAGATTATCAAGATTCCATTTTTAGCCAATGTCACTGATTTCTCATCTTTTCAAAATACTTTTGATGGAAATAAATTCCAAAATGTACTTGGTCTTATTCAGAGTCGACATCATAATGAATCATCTTTCCTTATTGATCATATAGATGCTGATAAAAATATTGAAAATGTGTCTTTATGGGGGAATTCATTCCAGGACCAATACCAGAACCAATATCAAGAGCAGAACCAATACCAGGACCAGGAGCAGAACCAATACCAAAATCAATATCAGTACCAAAACCAATTAGGGTATATATAAACTTTGATTAATTCATCAAAACCCAATTTCCAGCCTGAATAAGTTAAGGTTTTTTTAAAGAGAAAAAAAGAAACAAGACTGAATTTCATCCTAAATAAAACCGAAATTCAGAAAATAGACACTTCTTTGATTCTAGAACTTAAATTTCATCCAGAGAACAAATCTACTCTTATATAATAATAACTAATGTACTAACTACACAATATTATTATTATTATTCTAATCGTATTAATTCTATTTGAGGCAATCATTGTCGTTAATTGATCATTTTACATTCTAAATACTCAGTGAGTTCTAATTTCTATATTTCGATCCCGATTCAAACCTCTTCCTTCTCCTCCCTCCTCTCCCCATCCTCAATCGCCAGAAAGTTACCAGAGAGATAGATATTTAAAGTTGCAATCTCCTAAACATTAATATAACAACAATTCCAGCAAAAACGCATAATGTAATCATTGTGTAAGCCATAAACCAAAATATATCGACATTTTTTTCCAAACCACTTTGAATATTCATTCCAAAAATAGAAG
The DNA here is from genome assembly GCF_004936735.1 of Cryptosporidium sp. chipmunk genotype I. Lineage (NCBI taxonomy): Eukaryota > Apicomplexa > Conoidasida > Eucoccidiorida > Cryptosporidiidae > Cryptosporidium > Cryptosporidium sp. chipmunk genotype I. Next base: position 299,607 of record NW_027125593.1, read on the forward strand.
CAATAGCTGAAACAAATCCAACACATACTCCAACAATATCTAAGCTAATTTCACCCTTGAGGAAGTTATTTCTTATTGTAGCCAAGTGAATTTGCATGACCTCAATTGCATCATCTAATTGAGCATTTAAGCGATTCACCGTTCGAATTAGTCCCTCAACTTCTTGTTCGTAGCATTCCAAAAGTATCTCAGAGTCGAAGAATGTTGACTCCAAAATAGCTTTACTATCCCAGTTCTCAGGCTTGTTCCAGAACTTGGAAATTTCTATCCTAATTAGTAAATCATCATCATCCAAGATCTCCTTAATAGCTTCGTATACACCTTTAATTCTATCTCTAAGAGAGTCAAGACGTTTTCTTAAGTCATTAATTTCATACACTTTCTGAGTAGAGGTGGGATTGTTCTCAATATGAAGAAGAAAATCTTGAGCTGTATCGTCTATTATATAGTAACTATCCCAAAGCTGCTTACATACTTCAATCAGACAAACTTCCAAAGCATTAAGTTCTAAAGGTGCCTTATGCTGATTTTCATTCTCTTTATTAAGTCCACTAGGAGGTATTTCTAGCAAATTCAGCTTTACAGGACTACAATTGTTGGATTTTTTTAAACTTTCAGGATTAGTTTTGAATTCAGAACCCGAAGATTCTGGAACCGATACCGTGATCTTGTACAAATCATTAATAGGAGTTTTAACTTCACTATTAGGTTTAGACTCATTATTCAAATCATTTTGTGATATTCGTTGACTATTTACGGTTTCTTCTATACAAATCTTACGTGTAATAAATATAAGTTTTTCTATAATTGAGAGATCTCTATGATTGGAATCTTTATTATACCGTTGAGTCTTCATTTTGTGTCTTAAGTGTAATCCAAGCAGTTGTGAATCTGGTATATCAGTCTTTCGTTGAAGTCCTTTACTCAGAAGATGCGATTCAGCTTCAGTATCTAATTCAAATACTTCATTTCCATCATATTCCGGTGGAAATACAATGGGATTTGCTGGAAGATAATAAACCTTATCATGTAGTATCAGACATCTGACACCTGGCATGTTAACTAAGATGCAGTTTCTTCTAATTTCAATGGAAGGTCTTTCAAAACCATGCAAACCAACAACTTGACGAAGATCTCTTAGTGTCAGAGCTCCTGATGCTCTTTCTTCTAGAATTTGTCTCTCATTATGCATATGTACTTTCCTAAGAAGCTCAGCTGTTTGCATGTATTTCTGAGAAATTTTACCATCTTTAATACAAACAACAGGTATCTTTCTCTGTTTTTGTGAGTATTTTTCAACCCAATGTTGGGTTCTTCTAATCCCGGAACCCTCGAGGTAAGACGAACCAAGAGTGTGAATCTTTGAAGGTGAGCAAAAGTACCTTGAACCTAAGTCCTTGCTATGGTTTTCTTTCTCCTTAAAATGTTGGTTACCGCCTAGCAACTCTTTCTTCATATCTAACTCCTTCAAATTAACTATCTCGTACTCTCTCTTCTTTCTCCTCGCAGTTTGAATCCTACTATTTAAAACCTCTCCATACTCCTCCCCTTCCATATCGATATCTGCCTCGTTCTCCGGTATATCCTCATCTTCTTCATAGTTTTTAGAGGAGTAGCCCGGAGATATTTGAATATATTCCTGATCTCCATAGAGATACTCACTGCTGTTAAAGCTCATTTTTATTTATACTTGCTTTTCTTTGATAGCTTCCTGCTTTGGACTTTCTTTTTCATGGTCATTAACCACTAGTATTAAGAATTAAAGTGGCCAATACGGGGCAATTGATCAAAGGGATTACAAATCATGAGAAAATCTTAAATTTCCCAGAGTCTTTCACTAAGTTGTCACTTTTTAGCTTTTCTCTTGCTTTCTAGGCTAAGTATAATTAATTGAAAAAGAAGAATAAATCAGCTGGTCTATCTATAACCTTCCCAGGCTTTCCGTCACTGATTATTTTTTCAAAATACCTAAATGAAGAAAAGAAACAAGCTCTTTTCTTTCCCTTTCAACTTCGCCTCCAGTCTTATAAACTTATATTTTCATCTAATTGATTTTTCATTATCGTTTTTTCATACATTCTCACGATCTTTTTTCCCTCTTTAACCCCACTTTTTAGATCAATTTCAAGCACTACCTTATTAATATTCGGTACCGCCTCTGGCGCCATTTCAGGCGGCAAAAATGTGAATACAAAATTTAAGATGGCATTTATGAAAGGATGATGTAAATATAAGGGCGGTTGAGGGGAGGTACACGAATGAATGAATAATTTTTAAAAAAATAATTGATAATAGGAGGTTGCAGAGTAAAGAGCAGAGTGATTACAAGAATAGTTAGGAGGAAGTTTCTCTAAGCAGGAGGGATATAAGTGTACCAGCTTAAGTAGATACTCTTGTTTTTTCTCTTAAATAAAAATATAGTTGTGCGAAATTAAGGAAATAACGAGAAGCGTGATATATGTATATTTAGATGTATATACGTTTTTACAAATAAGAAAGTAAAGTAACTTGAGAATACAGAGTAAGAGAGAGAAAGAGAGTGAGATTGAACGTATGATGAAGACTAAGTAATTAACGCAAATATAGGCTTTAAGGAAAAAGATAGAATTATGGCAGATAGCTTTGGAGGTAAAAACAAGGCAGGAAGAGAGTTCATTTATAACGTGAAGGATGAATTAAAGCCGCCAGTGGAGAGTGCATACTCAAGCGAGCATCCACTATTGAGAAGGGAGATATTTGAAGATCCGGGGAATCAGCTAGCAAAAATGTACTTCAGAATTCAAGATCCTCTACAGTTGTCTTCGTCTGGCCAGATTGAAGCAGCTCAGGGCGTTTTTGTGGGTGAGTTGCTTGGAATGTGTACAAGAGAGGAGATGATCAATAAGCAGCAGACTTCTACAGCTAATGATTTTGAAAGACTTTCTGGAGTAACTTTGAATGAGGACTTGGAGGCGAGAATAGTGAATGAGTTTCTAACCATTAAAAGTTTTCAAAGATCTGATGCATCCAGAGTTTTTCATAAGGAACTAGTCAGACCTGTAGTTTGGTGCAGAATGGTTGTAAGAAGATTACTGGTTTATTTCATTGAAGCTGATAGAGTTTATCTCAAGTATTTATATAAGAAGCCACAGGGACAAGGATATAAGTACATTGATATATATAACTTTCTTAGAGACAGATTAAGAGCAGTTTGGCAAGATTTGACAGTACAACATGCTACGCGTCATAGAGCAAGTATTGATTGTTTTGAGGTATCATTCAGATTTCTATTGCTTTCTGAAGAGTATTTATGTAATCTGAATGAGTTTAACTCAGTACAGAATGGTTCTTTAATGTCAACTTGTTTAGACAAGCTCATGTCGGGATATTTAGATGTTTTATATTATAAAAAGAAGATTGGTAGTGATTTATATGATTCTGAACTTTCCACTATATTAGTTTATGACTCTCCCTTTCAGCCCGAATTCTGGTCCTATCGCATCTTGACTAGTATGAGCATTAAGATTAAGGATGCAAATGATAATCGTATTATGGATATAATTAATGCAATTTCTCCAGAAATGATTCACCACCCTCTGATTAAGCTTTCCCTTGGAGTTCACTGCTCTTTTAGATTTGTGAACATTGTCAGATACTTTAGGTACTTCAGAAAGTGCTTTAATATCATTTCGGATCTAATTAAGGATGAGAATAATTCTAATAAATCCCTTCCGAGCCAAAGTCACAGTGTTGTATGCCCTCACCCAAGCGAAGATTACCAGGATCTAGAACAATACAGACAGTTTGGTCATGCCTTAATTCTCATCTGCATACTAATTAAAAAGTATTCAAATATTATTCGTCTCAAATATTTAAATATATTATTATCGTCCAATATGAGTAAACGCCAGCTTATGCCTTTAAACCGCTTCATTGAGATCTTTGGGTTCTACATAGAATCTATTGAGTCACTAAAGTTGTTTACTGAAAGATTTGATATCAAGATATTCAAAAAAGATGATCCTAAAATTTTTCTTTTTCAGGGAAATAATGTTAGACAGTTTCAATCAATTCAGCAGATTTGTAGTCTGACCACAAAATTCATGGTTTCATTCAAAGACTGTATAAATCTTTCAACAATGGAATCATTAAGTATTCTAAATTCCTTAAGCTGGCCTTCTGAGATTCTGACCTCTCTTTTTGAAAAGATTCCTAGAATTGACATTCTAGACCCTATTTTAAGAAAGATCTCCAAAGTTGACTTTAAAGCCAAAACTCAGACGGACGATTTAAACTACAACAAAGACAAGGTCCCTGGTTCTAACCCAAACCAGTTCTCCTTTACTTCCCTTTCCTCAAGTAACAGGGACATAATTAACAGCAATTATAAGAACAAGAATTTTTCCAACATTTTAATTCAAAGTTTAAAAGAAATAGACATCAACAAGGCTAAAGCCTACCCTCATTATGCATCAAACCCAACCAAACAAAATAAAAGAAAGGGGTTTTTCATGGAAGAAGAATTCCCCTTTATTTTCTCAAACCCAAGCAATAGTTGTGATGTTCCCATGGACTCTATCTCCACCCTACAGACAAACAACACAAATAAACGGAGGTCCCTTATTAATAACGACGCTCTTCCCTCCTTCAATACTACCAAAACAACATATGATCTACAAAATCAAATTGAACCAGTAAATTTAAAAACAGAACTACCTCTTCCCTTCAAAATGGCCAATTCTCAAGATTTATCAACCGCATTTTCCATTCCAAATGAGTGCCAAACTTCAAAAGCTGGCATTGGCGCTGCAAGTGGTCTTGAATTGCCTGAAATTAAAGAAACGGAGGAAAGGGAAGAGAGTGAGAAAGATCATGCACACGGTTACGAGAAGTCAGTTAAAATTGTAGGTGAGTCTGTTCTGGACGATGGTTTGGATTCAGATGTCCAAAACAGTGGCCAGATCTTGGAGATTAGGGATGAGTTATCTGTGAATTGTGTGGGAAAAGGGGACTTTGGGAACACTAAAGATAACATTGGTAGCTTTGAGAACCAGATAATTGAGGATGAACTTGTGGGTTTGAGTGGATGGAGGCGTTTTAGAGTTTTCTTCAACAAACATCAAGGATCAGAAGAAGAGTTGGAAGGGGAGTTGAAGAAAGATAAAAAAGCCGAGGATGACCAAGAGAGCCAAAAACGCATTAATATACTTTTGTCCAGAATCAATCTTCCAGAAAATGAAATTGGAATCAACCAGTGGTTAAGTTTGTCGGTTTCTGGAATTTTGGAGCAGATTAAAACTGATATTATTTCAAGAGTGATTAAATCTTTAAAATTTAGCTTTGTATTTTTTTATAACCAATTAGTGAATATAGAAGGGGTTTCGAGATCCCATATAAGCCAATTAAACACGTTTTACACGAAATTAGAACTAATACTTTCAAATTTGACACATGGGGATTTTCTTGATAAAAAAACAATTCAGACTAACCGATTTAAGCCGGCGGAAGACGATGGCTTTATTTTTCCATGGAATTCTGTAATGGTTAGGTCTGAACTATTATCAGGTAACGAAAAGGAAAGAGACCAAATGATTATAGATATTTACGAAATTGACTTTTCACATGAAAGTTATGAAAGATTTCAAGGCAATAAACAATCTCAGATTCCTGTTCACGTTGAAATGCTTTCAATATGGCAGAACAATACAAGAACCTGCTTAAGAAGCCAACTTTTTTCCAATGATGATATTTCCCTCTTAAAAGAAAAGGAAGAGGAAAATATCAAAGAAGCTGAGAATTTTACTTTAGAGAGACTTTTGTATGAGTACCTGATAAATAATGGAGATGTTATTGTTTGGACACTTCCGTTTCTTGTGAGGACCTGTGAGAGTGTGACTAATATTACATTAAATAGTGCTTTTGACTACTCTGAAGACCCTTCAAATGAATATATGAAAAGGTCTTTGGAATCTTTTGCCTTTGCAATCATGTCTGAGAAAGGAAAAGAGCGTCTAATTACCGAGTTCGAGTCATGCTGTAGAGTTTTAAATATTAAGAGGTATCCAGTAGAGGAGGTTAAAAGCAAAATTCCTATTCTAAAAACAATTACAATAGTATTCTCCTTTGTAACTTATGTCCCAAGTAATTATTTTGTATTAGCTGATGGTGGTGAAGCTTTTCATCAAAAACTTAAGGAGGAAATCCTGAACTTGGAAAATAGCATTGAGGAAATTATATTGAAGGAATACCTCCAAGAATGCCAATCATTAGTAATTTCTGATGAAGCCGTTTTAACAGCTGGAGACAGACAACTTTTTAATCATGACAGTAATGAGTCCGTTTTGATTTCAAATTACTCTGGAGTGTCTTGCAACCTGAAATTCAAATGTATTGGAATTGCTCCTTTAGATGTATTAAATGACTCTGCTATTAGACAGGATCGAATTTCTATATACGTTCCAGGCCTGAACTCATTAATTAACACTAAGCTAAACAATAAGAGCTTCCCTAATAATCTTGTAGTGTCCAATAACTATCAAGAAGATCTTGAAATAGACTCTGCTAGTTTCCTATCTACTATGTGGCTTCAGAACTTCAATAAAAGCTTAAATATGAAGACCAGGATTGGCCATAATATTAAAGGATACCACGATAATTTTGAGCTTTCCATATTTAAGGAGTCTCTTAAAATTGGTTTTATTGATTGTTTTAGCCTTTTTACAAATGGAAATATAGATTGGATATTGGTTTCTGGAAACTGTTCATATACAGAGATTAAGGAGATCATTGTTTGGATTTATGACCTATATATCCACTCTATGTCATGTTTTGATAATGGTTTGTTGGCTTCAATTACACCAGGAACCGGTTGTTTGTCAGGTTTACCTTGGGATTTAATAGATTCTTACAAGATTAGAGACTTATCTGGTGGAATTCTGAAACAATATGAGAAGTATATTAAAGCTATTTCAGACTCACTAGACAGTAAATATAGGCCAGCAGCTCTCTCTATTAACATTCCAAAGGTCATTTGGAATGTTCTATTTGATCATTTACAACCTGTTAATACACTTAACTCCGTCCTTTCGGACTCTACTTTGTTTGAGCAGTTCTCTGATTTAATTCTAATTAGAAAAAATTTGCAAGATGATCAGGAACCAGTAAGGAGCCTTAAAAAAGAACAAGTATTGGATTCCACGGACTTTTTATCTAGGATGGACAAGGAACTTTTCAATTATAGAGCTTTTAATTACTTGAATAGATTTAAGTTCGGTGGAGACGGATAAATTCAATTACAGATAATTAATATATAATCATGGAGTAAATAATAATGAATTATATCGTTAGATTAGATTTTCGACTAGCGAATAAGTATTACTAATACTAATTACTTTTAATTACCTCAATTTAAATTGCCTTATGATTTACCACATTTTCAATATTAAATGATTACGTGGCAGTAAAAAAAGTGAATTGCTTTGAAAAATTTTATTTTATCTTATTTCCAATGCAATATCACGTTAAAACTTAGCTACTTTTTAATAATTTGAACAACGTCTTCATCAATTAAAATATGGTCTTTTCCTACTCTTTGAGGATTATGTCTAACAGACTGTCCCCAAACAAGAGCATATTTCATCTGAGGAAGCAATTGCTTATGTATTCTCCTACAGAAATCTGCTATAGTAGACTTATCACGCTTTAAAATAACCGGGGCAGCATAATCTGGAATTTGCCCCTTTGGCTTAGTATAAATCCTAATAAGATCTAGATACTGCCATATCTTCTCAATAAGACCATCAAGATTCCATTCGTGATGAGCAGAAACTGGAACATAATGTGGACATTGTGAGAGTACATCTAATTCCTCAATAGTGATCTGATCAATCTTATTTAAAATATAAATACAAGGCAAATATATACGGTTGCCTTCAATAATATCAATAATATCATCAGCAGTTGCATCACAACGGATAACGAAGTTAGCATTATTGATTCTATACTCCGAACAGATTGATTTAATGGTCTCCTCGTCAATATTTTTTAATTGTACAGTAGAAGTAATAGTAATGCCACCTCTGTCTTTTCTAGTAAATGATATATTTGGTGGCTGCTTGTTAAGCCTAATTCCAAAGCCTTCCAACTCTCTCTCTATTATTCTTTTATGTGTCAGAGGTTTTAAAGCATCCAAAACAATGAGAATCAAACTACATGTTCTACCTACACCAATAACTTGACGACCTCTACCTTTACCATCCTTGGCTCCTTCAATAATTCCTGGCAAGTCTAAAAGCTGAATTTTAGCACCCTTGTAGTTAAATACACCAGGAACACATGTAAGAGTAGTAAACTCATAAGCTGCCACTTCACTAAAAGTGCCAGTTAACTTATTTAAAAGAGTTGATTTACCTACAGAAGGAAAACCTATAAGACCAACTCTTGCTTCCCCTGTCTTGCTGACATCCCAGCCTTCATTTCCTCCACCACCACCTCCCCTTCCATCGCCACCACTAATTACTTGTGCTCTTAGCTTTGCTAATTTTGCCTTTAATAAACCCAAATGGAAGTTAGTTGCCTTGTTTTTTTGGGTTCTGGCCATTTCGGCCTCTATCTCAGCAATCTTTTGAAGCAAACTCATTTCAAATCTTTAAAGAACCTCTCCAGCAGTTCCTCTGATTATTTTTATCACTTTTCCCTTAATTTTTACTCTTAAATTTATGTCTAATTGTCAATTACAAACTATAACCTTTTGGCGCCAATTAAGAAAAAATATAACTGGGTAATTTTTAATGTTTGGGGTATAATGTTTAATAGTGGGAAAATAAGAAGCAAATTTAATATTAAGATTTGATAGATTAATGTAAATTACATGTATTTCATAATATTTCTCAAAAGTAATAAGGTGTTAACTAAACGCTGAGACGTTGAAATCTAATACAAAGTAGGAAAGTAGAATGACTATTAATTGTATAATGACTGAAATCATAAGAATCCCAGAGATTGAACTCTATTAGGTTTTGGGGTAAGTTAATATTTCATTTGAAGTACAGAGCAGAAAATACTAAACAAATGGTTCACCATATGTTTATTATTTTCCACACCATGGTAATATGTGTAACTTACACTAAATTTTGAGTGAAGATTTGTTGCTTTAGCTTGGCATAATTCTAATGGTTAATAATATTTGATATGAAGATTACAGTATAGTTTCAAGTAAGTTTCTATAAATCCTTAACTTACCATAGGTCAGCTCTTTGATGATTCTTTCAGATCTCTTCTTTCCATACCCACTTTGATTACTCAAGTTGACGTCAGAGTTAATTTTAATTTCGTCCATTTGTAGCCATGAGACTGGAGATAGCAATGAAATAATACTTTCTGGGTGGTTGTATTCACTTAAGTCTTCATTAACCATCTTGGAAATTAATTATTTTTTTCCTCACATTTTATAATTAATTCAGTTCACTTACTTTTACCACATTTCCTTCACCATCCATTGAAATAAGCAGTCAAAATATTGTGTAAATATTCGAAAATTATCTAATATTAAAGGATTAAGTTTATTTATTTTTATATTTTTCTTCTGCAAGTTTTGAGTTATTCTTGAATTATTAGCTACTTTTTTCCTCTTTAAATTGTTACAGGTAGTCAGTTAATTCAAATACGTGTAAAAAATAATATTGCATGCAGACATGCATACATATTTGTTTGCATGTAAATCATTGAAAATTTAGTGAAATTATTGATTTTCTCATATTAGCGCAATGATAAACATCAAACTTTCCTATAAATGTAAAAGTATGACCAAAAAACTAAACCAATGGGAGTTTCGGCGAAAAATGAGTCAAAGACTTTGCTAATAAGTTTATAATTGTGTTTTTGGAGCCAATCTTGGAGATTTTCATTAAAGTGTGAATGAATAACAAAGTATGTTGGTAAATTTCCAGAAAGTTTTGTATTAAATCTGTAATTCAGGCAATTATCAGAATTTGAAGTATTCTCTACCATAGGAATGCTTGAAGAAATATATGGACTGGGGTAAGATGGATTTAACAAGGGGTTGAGAACAAAAATCTCCTCTAAAAATTGAGTAGTGTTCGGATGTGTCCAAAGTATTTCATTCAAGTTTTTTAGCTGATTAGCTTGATTTATAGGTGGAGAGCAGTCAAAGAATCCAAACTTCACATCCCGGTTCAAGTACGAGTAAGCTGGATACATATGGCACTGAGAAACAAAGAAAATTGAGTCGTTTTTTTGCAAATTTAAGTTGGACAAATACTTAACTGCGGACTCTCCCCCTCTTTGAAATATGGTTGTAAAGAAAAAAGCTGGAATAATTTGAATTAGCAAGGTTGCCAAAATGTACTTTTTATTAATAAATAGCCGAGAAATTTTAACACTACTCAATAAGCGAACGGAGTTATTGTGGCCCATTTTGAAGGAGTTTTGAATTTCTGTAATTACTTTATATACTCCAAGGCCTACAGTAATTAATATTATCGGAAAATAAGGAATAATAAAACGAAGTTCTTTATGGGATGTTGTAGAAAGAAAGATCATGGTGATTAATGTTGAAATCTGAGAAATTTTCAGGATTTGGCTCCCCGAGTTAAATGAATCAGTTATTCCAAGAATTAAGAGTGGTAAATAAGATAGCAAAGTAACAACTGGAGTTTCAGTAAAGTAATAAAGCTTGGAGTTTGAACCATATATTTGTCCTGGATCTCCAATCAAGTTAAATTTAACAAAGTTAATCATTGGAATTGTGAACTTTCTGTAGAACAAATAGTCTGAGTAAAACATTACTGGTATTGCAATAGAGGCAATAATAATACAAGTTTTTAACAATTCTATTATTGTCAAACTCGAGTATTTACAACCTTTATTAATCACATCTTTAAATTGAACGAAAAGCAATATTAAGTAAAATACTATCCAAAACTGAATGGATGAATGCCTAACTAAAACACTCAGTGAAGAAAGCAATACTCCGACTAGAAGGAATTTCTTATTTAAATAGTTACCATTAATTATTGACTCTTCTGATTTAATTATAAAATAAATACTCCAAATATTAATACAATTTTCAACGGTCTGAGCATAAGTTCTGCATAAAGTATAGAAGTTATACCAACTAAATAAAGAAATAAATAGTGTAACAAAGTCTAATTCATATTTATTGCATATTTTCTGGTAAAATTGAATATTGAATAAAACTAAGTTTTCAAAGTTGTTTCTGTTGAATTTATGATTGCCTTCCTTAACTTTATCACTATCTTCAATCTTGGTTTCCATTAGAAGATAATACTTTTTATGAAGTATTAAGTAAGCAACTTTACCTGTACCTAAATCTGTTAATATAGCAAATATAGACTGAAAAAGCCTTGGAACAATGAAATAATAACTCGTACAGTAGAAGTATTGATAATTATTCCCACATAAAATTTCCCCAATCTTTTTCAAGAAATTAATAATAATATAACACAAAGTAAAAATTAGTGGGTGAATAATGCTTCTTAAAGATACACATGGCTCCCATTCCCACGTAAGGTAACCAAACTTATTAACAATTTTATGGGCAATTTCCAAAGATTGCCAATACTCATCCGGATTATAAGTTGTGCAGATAATCAACGAATTTAAAACTCTAAAAGCTATAACAATAATTAAAATCATAATTAAAACTAGTAAATTTATTCACCTCATTAACTCCGAAGCATTCTCAAGCAAGTTTCCGGTCGTTCTTTTGGTTTCTCACAATTAAATACAACAAAAACAACCTATTCCACTTTTTAATATTTGAGCCAAATTACACAAGCCATTTATTTGATTCAAGAAAGTCTATTTTTTTTAATTTTTCAATATCAATAGATATCTCTGCATTATCAGTATTTTGTATACAAAAAAAGGCGGGTTGATTTGAAATTTACCTTGGCTATTACGTGTGAATCAAAGTTTGGGGATGAGGGGTGTGGAAGGAAGGTGGAGAGGGGAAAGAATAAGAATAGGCAAAAGGAAAAAAAGATGGTCAAATCTATAAATAACGAAAACTTAATAAAACAAAAAAATGATAATTACATTGGAATTAAATGATCAGTTAGATCAGCTTGCTAATAACAGAGTTTGAAATGCTAAGAGCAAGCTTAGGGAACTCATTCGAAAGTTGAATGAATTTAGGACTGTTAATTAGTACATCTACATGGCAGGATGCAAAATCGACGCAAAATTTAATAAGTTGATCAATTTTACAACGATGAGCAATAATAAGGATTTCACAAACATTACCAACTTCCACTAATTGTTTAACCGTTTTAATGCATAGATCGGAAAGAGCTGTTAGGTTATACGAGTCTGCGATAAGCAATACATTACACAACGTTTGAAGATCAGTTTCATCCAAGTAGGACGTGTAAAGAAATCTAATAATAACTTTGAATTCTTTTTTCGGAATATGTTCAAGACGGATCTCTTTTGAGTTTGTTTCAACCATGCCATTCTTGAACATTGATTTAAAGTATTGGCTTTGAGTAACTAATATGCATTTATGTGCATATAAAGTTTCTTCATTTTCAAGAATGAACACAATATCACTGAATTCCGGATTATCGACAAGACTTTCTAAATTTGAAAGCATTGGTAATGAAATATTCTTGCTATGCATTGAACATGAGAACTTTCTTATATCTAATAAATAAGTATCAGACTTCCAGCAGTTACCATCATATCCACCAAATAAAAGACATTTACCACCTGGAATAGTTGTCAGGGAGTTTCTTTGTCTAGGACTCGGAGAGTTCTTTTCAATTATCCTTTCCCAGCGTACTATTGAAGGCAACTCAGAAATATCCAAAATAAACAAATCATTACACCTATTTCTTCCGTCATATCCTCCAAACATTACAGCAGAAACATCGTCCAATAAAGCCAGACTGTGGCCTTTTCTTGCTGAGGGGCAGACACCAAACACTTTTGGGGTCTGGAATTCTTTCTTTTCTGGGTTATATAGTGAAACATCCCCAATGTACTCTTTACCAGTATTTCCACCAAAAAATATTATTCCTTTACTCGAAGAAATGGCACAATGACCATTTCTACATCTTGGAATATAGTTTTCAAATTCTATTTCACTCCAAGTCATTTTTGCAATATCATAAACCCATAAGTCATTAAAACATTGAATTCCATCAAATCCCCCAAAAAGATAGAGCCTTCCAAAAATTCGTGTCAAGGAATGACATGCTCTGGCTGAAGGTCTTTTTAACTTGTTCAAAATCTTAATACGCTTCCAACTTCCTAAAAGTTCCTCGCTAATTTCCTCTGTATAATTAAATGCATTCAAGTTGTCGTTATTTAAATGATCTGTTCCTTTAAGTGTAAATTCATATAAGTCATTAAGCCAAAGTTCACCATTGTGACCTCCATGTATATATAGCGAATTTCCATATACAGCAGATGCATGATTATTTCTATGTTTTGGCCTCTTTTCAGAAGGCATCAGTTTTTGCCAAAACATTACTTCTGAAGTCAAATATAATACATAAAAATCATTTAGAGCTTGAAACCCATTCCAACCACCAAATAAAAATAATTTATCCTCTATTATATTACACGTATGTGCAGCTCTTGGGGACGGGTGCTTACCCATGAATTCCCCAGACATCCAGGGAGTTAATGACATATTACCTTCTAATTGAATTTTCCCTTTGGCAATTCACCGCTAAATTTCTTAAAGCAGACAAAAATATCAATTTCTAAATTAAATATAATTAACGCAAAGTTTTGTGGAATGAATAAAAATGAGTTACATATTACTGGTTAGAAATCCATTAAATTTCTTCATAGAAATGACCATTTTACTAATATAAGTCCTTAAATAATTATAAAATGGCTTTTTCTCTTTATTATTCAATTTTTAAATTATGCAAGTTTTCAAGTACGGAGAATTAATATGACCAAAAGCTCCAAAGTACTCTTATAAAATTTACAGGAAATCTCAGTTATTCCTTCTTCTTGTTATTTTTATTCAATAACGATTTTTACTCTATTTATATTATTTCAATTTATTAGGGCTTTTACATGCAAAACATTTAAGCCAAGTTGGCGCCAAACTGCAATCCCATATATAATTATATAATATATTAACTGTTCATAAAGTTATATGATTAGGAATTAAGAATTAATTAATTAATTAGCTAATTAATAATTAAAATTCAACAATAAAAATGGGTAAATTAATATTAATATATAAATTAATTTAATTATATCTACTGGTGGGGAGATTATTAATGTTTGAAAATGAAATAACTATGCGGATGAATTACAAGCAATAAGAAAAGGTTTTGAATTAGAATATTAATTATTACTAGTCAAAATTATTGTGTATAGTTTAAACTTTAAATATGACAAGGGAGTTTTCTGATAAGTTTCTTGATTTTTTGAATAATACAGGCTCTCCATATCATTCAGTGGATGAAACAATTAAGATAATTAAAAAAAGTGGGTTTAAAAAATTAGATAATAATGAAGAAATTAAGAAAGGAGGTAAATACTATATGACTCTGAATTATAGTACTATTTTAGCGTTCAAAGTAGGGGAAGAATTTGATTTAAATGATGAAAGAAGCATGGTGATTATAACAGGCTCACACACTGATAGTCCTTGTTTAAGAGTTAGACCAAGTTCTATTACTTGCAATGAAGGATATACTCAATTGAGTGTCTCAACATATGGGGGAGGACTTTGGCATACATGGTTTGATAGAGGTCTTGGAGTTGCAGGAAAAGTGGTGGATAATGCATGTAATGAATATCTAGTTAAGATCAAGAGACCAATATGTGCAATTCCAAATTTGGCGATACATTTAACGACATCAGAGGAAAGATCTTCATTTGTATACGATAAGGAGAAACATTTACAGCCAATCATATCAAAAACAGACACAAATGATAAATATGGAGAACAGTTATTATCTCTTCCACGCAGTTTACTTGATGAGATTTGCAAAGAAATTAATATTCAACCTCAGAATGTTTTATCATTTGATCTATGCTTGATGGATTCAGTGGATTCTAGATATGTTGGGATTAATGAAGAATTTATTGATTCTCCGAGACTGGACAATCTTGGAGGTCTTTTTGCGTGCTTTACAGCTTTAATCGATGCATCCGAATTTAACAAAAATGATTTATTAGTTTCTGTTGCATTTGACCATGAGGAAGTAGGAAGTGTCTCATTCTCAGGAGCTCATTCAGACTTTTTAAAACAAAGCTTAAAGCTGATTATAGGCGGTTTAGGAAATTCTGGTTTGGGTGCATCAAAATCCAATGGAGATACAACTTTGAATATGAATGCAGACTTAGAATTTTGTAAGATAATAAAAAGGTCGATCTTTTTGAGCGTTGATATGGCTCACTCAGTACACCCAAATTACCCCGAAAGGCATCAATCAAAGCATAAACCTTCACCAAATAATGGTATTGTAATTAAGACAAACTTTAATCAGGCTTATACAACAGACTGCACAACTAGGACATTCTTAAAAACTATTGCAAATAATTTCAATATAAAGACCCAAGATTTCCTAGTAAAAAATGCCTCTCCATGCGGTTCTACTATAGGCCCAATAGTAGCCTCTAATATAGGAATCCGTACAGCTGACATTGGTGCATGCATGCTGGCCATGCACTCATGCAGAGAGTTTATGTACTACTCTGACATTTATGATATGCAAAACTTTATTAAGGTATTTTACATGACTTGGTCAAAGGTGAAATTTGAATCAAAGTTACTAGAATAATGAAGAGTTTGAATTTAACAAATTTCAAATGTAATGTGTTCTTTGTTTTTAATATTTTTAAAATTGGGGTATTAAGTAGTATTTTAGAGTTTTTTTTTAAATTGAATTTATGACAATTGTTTCTTTTATCCTCGTCATTCTGATTAATATAAAAACAATTTGCATTTGAACATGTAGTTAAATGACGTGTTGTTCCCGCCAATTGAATTGAATTGCAAAAATTAACTAAAGACATAGTTAATATAAGTGAAAATATAATATAAATTATTTTTTCAAAAGAAAATTTGTTGAGAATAAGTTTGGGAGTCAAACTACTTTTTATTAAATGCTGTAATATCAATTAGTAGTGAGAAAGAAAGAGAGATAAGCTTCAAAGTTGTTTTATTTCTACACTGAAACTTCGTAAGAAGTTTAATAAATGAAAGCCAGTGGAAATATATTTATAAATATTTAATTAATGAATTTTTAATGAGAAGCAAAAGTCGGTTATATTTCCCCAATTAATTTAACAAGTGGTTATGAATTGACAGTGGGGAAGAAACAAGTATTGAGTTAGGATTCTAAGAATTTTGTAAATATATATATATATATATATATGTATATATACATATATGTATATGTATATATATATATATATATATGTATATATATATAAGAAAGCAGTAACGGTAAAAGCAATTGTAATTTTTGAGCTGTGAAATAAGTTTGTAATTAACTAAACCTAAATCAAATACTAGTTTTTCTTTTGAAACTAAAAACATGAATTTGAACAAAGAATTAATAAGAGAATTAAAGCTGGATGATATTCCAATAAGCTTGATACTTGATGCAACTTGCAAATCGCCTCCTGGAATAAAGAATAGGTTCGATTCAAGAAATAATCTTAGTGCTTTTGACGAGGTTTCTTCTATGGATGATCCAAGAGTTAGAATAATGACAGAAAAGGAGATTACAAGGGAAAATTACATGCTCAGGAATCAAAATATTATTGAAAATGTTTCAGAAATTAGTAATCTAAAAGAAAATAAGAAAATGTACCTATCAGTTGTTAATGATGATGAATCCAATTTAGATATATATTCAAAAATTAAAAAATCCACAACAAATTATGAAAAAAGACAGAGCAAAAATGTTCCGAGATTGCATCTTCCAATAAAGATTCTGAATAATAATATTGAGGAAGAACAATTACCTATAAAAGATAAATCTTTAGGTAATATTGATTCTATTGACAACGATGTTAGTTATTTAAAGTATAATTTTTCAAGAAATGATGGAAAAATGAATTCATCAGTGAATGACTTGGAAATTAGCCATTTGCCTTTACACTCAAACAATTTGTCAATGTATTTAAATAGTTACTATTCTGATCCAAATGGAGCAAATTTTGATAAAGAAGTTAATATTTCTCAAGAAAGGATACCAAGTACTTTGACTACTTTTAGGATTTCAAATAATAATAGTGAACTTAAAAATGATTCAAAAGGTCAATTAGAATCTGTTTTTGATCATTATAATTACTCCAATTCTGATGTATTGAAGTCAGAGTTTGGATTAACCCAGGAAAACGAATTAGTAACTGGGGCAAGCTCTAGTTTACAAGCAAAACAATATCAAGAATATAAATCTGATTTTATAAAGAAATTAGATTGTGATAAAGAATTATCTAATTTAATAAATTCAAAAGTACACAGAGAAGAAGAAAAAAACAATGAGAGTGATAAAAACCTAACTAGCCGTTTGGATAAATTGATTCCAGTTTCAAAGTTATTAAAGCAGGAAGATAATGAAATAAAATTGAAGCAAATTAATAATAGAGAAAGATATTCACATATATTTAAGAGCGATGATGAGTTTACAAGTATTTTTCAGAAGTGTTGGGACGATGCAGGAAAAGAGTTAAGAGACAGAAATGGGAATAATTTAGGTGAAGATAAGATAAAAGAATTAGAAAAGGATTCATATTTGAACCACGTTCCATTTCAATCTGACTTAATTATGGTTAACTCAAAGAGGAAGATTAAGACTACAATACCAATAGAAGCAATGAATCGCGGTAATAACAAACTTTTTAGCTATAATAGTCATTGCTCTGATACAATTAATCCAATGGGCTTATTAAAGTATGTAAAGAGACAAAATCAACAAGATGGATTGTTGGGAAATGTGAATATTACAACAAAACAACAAATAGATGGAGGAACGGATGTATTATTGGAGGATATGAGTACAAGAGCATCAACACTTAATAATTTGGCAAGTTTTGGAGTTAATAGTAATATTGCAATAGAAACTTATAGTAGTGGTGGTAATAATAAGGAATTAGGCTTAAGTTATAACATGACAAAAAGGGTGAAGAATAATAAGGATGATTTGGAGTTAATGGAGTCAAGTTATAGAGTAAATGAGATAAAAGTTGATCAAATGAATCATTCTATTATTGAAGATGATTATTATAAACAAGAAATTAGATCATATGAAAGTAAAAGTAGGTTAGAAAATGATACAGAGTTATATAGGATTCAAGATCAAGAGTTGAATCCGAATATCGATCTTGAACCTGGGAGTAAGTATGAGAATTATATTGAAGAATATAAAAGCAGTAATTCTAACATTAATGATATTATTTATGATAAAGATGATAAAATTAGAAATATTTTTGAAGATTTCTTGAAGATAGAAAAAAAGAATGTGGACAAATATAAGAATAAGAAGATGGTTAGGCTATACAAAGATGATCCAAAAGTATCCATTCAAAAATTGAGGGATAATTTAAAGAATATTGAATCCAGAAGGTTTGGGAATATCTCAAATAATTTACTTTCAGAGGAAAATATTCATAAGAGTATATATGAAGAATTTAACGAAGCTAGAATTACATTAACAAAGAATAAGGAATTTATTATGGAAGTTGCTGATGAAAGCAAGTATGATTATGGATTCAGTCTAGAAGTAAATAATAAGGGGGATAAAATGAAAATCACTGATGTAGAGATGAAGATACAAGAATTTTATGCTCCTTTAATATCTTCTTTAGATTCTAAAGGAAAAGGAGAAGATTCAAGTGGAAGTCATTCAATTGACATTCCGGATAACAAGTTTGAAGAAATTTGTGAGAATGATCAGCAGGAAGTGAATTACAATCGGGATTACCAGGAGTTAGACAACGTGGTAGCTAGTCAGGAGGTATTAAATCAAGAGGAGGAAGAAGTAGAAGAAGGGGGAAGATTGGAAGAAGAGAAGGAGGAAGAGGAAGAAGAAGAAGAAGAGGAAGAAGAAGAGGAAGAAGAAGAGGAGGAAGGAGATAAAGTTCGAAGCAAGGAAGGATATTTTAATACAAGTACAAGGTATTATAACAGTTTGGGACTAACTGAAGATTTTCGGATGGTTTTCAGAAGCTTCAGTTTAATGAGGATACTATCATCGAATTCTTATGGGTCAAACTTTAAAGAAGTGATGGACTTGAGACTAGTGGAGAGAATGAAAGAGAGTAAAAATGGTCAAAGGAATTGGAAGGAAACAGTAATTAATTATGAGAAATTGCAAGTACTTGTTGAGAAGAAAAATCTAATACTAATTTTTGCAATTTTGGTAAATATTATATTAATTTCAATGGCAAATATAATAATTCCGATAGTTTATAGCATTAAAAATGCACTATTTCCAATACTAACTGTGAATGCGATAATTAACTTTATTATATTTTACTTTGTTAATGGCACTTTAATTTACATATTCACCAGAAAGATTGACAGTTTTAAGAAATCAATTTTGAATGACTACTTACTACTTTTACAGAGAATTAATCAGATGAGGAAAGAGAGAAGAAAGTTGGAATACGAGGAACAGGAATACGAAAATGACGAGGTTAATAACGAGAAAGAGGTTAAGGACTATGACTATAGTTTAAAAGGAACTATGGAAGGTAGTGATATTGAAGGAGGAGAAGGAAAAGGAGAAGTAGAAGAAGTAGTAGGAGAAGAAAAGGAAATAGAAGAAGACATCATGGAATATATTTACAATGAATTAATGTATTGTTATATCCAAACAATACAAGATTTGAATACTGAAAGTACTGACAAATATAGAAAGTCAATGTGGTTGTTTTTTGTAATTGGAATAATTCAAATGTGTTTATCACTGTTTTTGGACACATTTGTAATTAACCATTTTAACTTCAATGGATTATTTGTGAATATTTTTAATGTTGTGAATTTATTAATATCAGCGACATTGAATTTAGTATATATAATTAAAAGGAATGGAAGATGTGATCTTATGAATATATTTAATAAGAATCTGCTTTTAATTTTGGATGGAATTGTTCAAGAAAATCAATTAAAGTTTTTAACTTACTCCTCTAGTATGGTAGAACAGATTTTATTTTGGAATTACATATTTAATAGTAGAGATGATAAATGTTATAACAATATTAATTTGAGAAACTATATTTCAAATATATCATTATTGGAAATGGATCAGCAAAAATTACAATATATTAAAAATAATAAGAATAAGAATATTAATGTATTATGTAGAATACATTTAGATATCAATGCAGTACTCAAATCAAATAACTCTAAAAATATTGGCAATACTAGTATTAATGAATTATGGCCATTCTTTTATTTACATTATAATCATATTCAAAAGAAATTAATAATATCGAATCACAACTTGATTTTATATAGACAAGAAAATAAAGTTTATCTAAAAAATAATTACTTTCATAGTAATCACTTAATGGCAATTCCTATTAATTTAATCTCCATTGAATCCATTCAATCTTCAATTTTTCCATGGACACTTATTTATAATAATAATAGTAATAATAATAAAAAATCAATCACAAGCAATCAAAAATCGTTTCCATTAAGTATAAATTACACAGGAAAAGACGCTCATCTTATTACAAATATTGACAACGAATATATTAATGTAAATTTCAAGAACCAAATTCACCAATATATCAAAATACTAGAAAATTTAATTTTCTCATCAGAAAACCAAAGCCTTACACTCAATTCTTTACTAGAATCTACAGAGATTTTTAAGAAAAAATACCCAAAAAAAAAACTCAAAATATCTAAAGAATTTCAAAATAAACTATGCCAAATTCTTTATAATTACAATTTTATCTCATTTTACAATAAAAATACCACAACAAATGATATGTCGAATATTAATCAACCGGGCGCTAAAACAGCCTCTGGGGGACCGGGGAGCTGGCGCCTAGGCGGGAACTCTGGTGTAATTAAGTTAAAGGATGATCCCTTGTACATAATAAATTGCACAATACCAGTAGAATATTTACTGAATATGGATTTAAATATAAATTGTGAGGATTTAATTGAAAGAGATGAAGTAGTAAAATTACAGATAGCATGTTTTTCTTTTACTGACCTACTGAGTATATATACAGCGATAAGTTAGTTTTTCTTTTTTAATAAAATATTAAAATACGCACAACACACGTAATTAATTGCATGCACACGTAAATGGCTAAAGTAGAATTAATTCAGGATAAAACGCCAATTTTGTTTTTTTCTTGGATACATATATAAATAAATATATTAGTATATAAAATACGATTTTGAGTTTTTTTTGAATATAAAAATTAAAATATATAGTAGCAAATTAGTATCTTCTTGAATGTATTTCTTTCCTTCTAGCTTATTTTAATATATTAAGTTACTTAGAAAATCAAAATTATTGTCAATTAGTATGAATATATCAAATTTTGTGTGTATATATGTTATTTGTGTATGTTTAAGAACAAAAAATTAAGAAAAAAAATAAATTATAGTTTAAAGAAAAAAGTTTCAAAAAATATTCCAATTATTGAAATAACGTGTTAAGACTAGGAAGAAGAAATAAGAAGAAAAATAAGAGAAAAAGAAGAGAAAACTCTGCTAATGAAGTCAAGCCAGCATTCAAAATTTAAAAGTATTACTCTCCAAAAAAAAATATTTATGTAATTTTATATTGGCTAAAAACAAGAACACTCAAAATAAAGATATAAATTCGCTTCTTCGAATAATTTAAAAATAAAAAAATTAAAATGGGTAGAAAAAATTTCATTTTAAATAATACCAAAGTTATTATGAATTTATTTTCATTCCTGGAAATTTCGGACTTAGTTAAAATGAGGAATCTGAATTCTTGTTGTAAACTAATTAGTGATCATTATATTAAAATAAGTATTCATAAAGATAAGTCAAAATATACAAATATTGAGGTTGAGAATAGTGATGAGAGTAATAATAATGCAAAATGTTATTGTCCAAGTAAATTTAATAATATTAATAATAATAATAACACTTCACAATTAAGGATGAAATTTCTTCAACTTTGGAATATTTATTCAAACAAAAATTCAATGGAAAAAGTCAATTATTATGATTACAACTTGTGTTTTTTAATAAAGATAATAATTTATTTAATTTCAAACGTAAAAGATGGACTTGATTTTAGTTTTATCCCAACAAGTACCCGTTATTTTCAACAAATATATGGATATGGATTGGATGATTCACCTTCTTTATCTTCTAATAATAATAATACTATGAATATAAATAACCATCAAAAACACAATTATATTAATTTAGAACGTGATTTAGATTTAGATCTTGAACAAGATGATTATACAGATTTTCAAAGTAATTCTTCAAGTATTGGATTGAATATTAATCATAATTATGAAAATATTCCAATATATATTCAAGAATTCTTTAAAAATGAGGAAATCTGGAAAGTAATCGCAAAGCTTTCTGGCTATAATCTTTCAAATGCTGAATTATTAAGTGAATCCAATGGGATATTTGAACATTATCTTTGGCCAGAAAAGATGGAAGATCCTAAATATTCTATTATTGATCAAAATATTATTGAACATGTATTTTCAATAATATTAAGAATGAAAAACTTGGATCCAAATATACGTAAACAAATTTCTATTCTTATGAATAAAAACTTTAAAGCCGAATTAACATTTTATAGTAATTCTGGAAATATAATAAATAGGTCCAATATTAATATTATTAAAGATCAATTCAATCCAAGTTTTATTAATAAAGATAATAGTAATAATAACAACAATAATCATCACCATCACTGTAATACTGATTTTCTTAGAGATATTTATCACAATATTAACAGTAATTATCCATCAGAAAATATAAATTCTGTATTGCAACCTTGTACATTTATTAATTCTCAATTATCTTCGATTATTCTGCTTTGGATTATCAATTTTTTAAAACTACAAAAACAACTTCCATGTTTAAGACAAATTCCAAAAAGTGATAAATTCTTCTTAAATAGTAATGACAATAATAACAAATATCGTCTTCAGCATCGACATAATCAATTTCTTCATAACCATAACTATAACTCTAATAAAATTCCATTTAATTCAAAGTTATCTTCTACATCAAGATTATCCAGACTGAATAATATTAATAATAAAAATAACGAAAATCAAACTCAGAGTCAGAGTCAAAGCCATGGTATGAATAAATGCCAATTTTCAAATATTAATCTCGGAGATATACCAGAAACTTTTGGAAAATTGTGTAATATCATTAATTCACAAGAAAATCTCTTGATCGAACTCAAGCAAATATTAAATACGATCAAGTAAAAAAAAAAAGAAGTGATTTGGGTTTAAAAATAAAGTATTTTAAATATTTGGAGGATTATGATATATAATCATAATTATAGGAAAAAAATGGCGGATTATCTTTACCAACTTTATTGCTCCTGTAGATTTGTTTCAAAAATTGGAAATACTCTCAATGAATTTGGTAGCAATCTTAATGAGTAAGTTCTTAACATCTCAAATATTCTTTGTCTATATTTTGAACTGAATCCTTTGAACATGTATCTAACAAAGGCTTGCTTAATGATATTTATATTAATAAATAAGTAATCATTTTCCAAAATCTTATAATATAATAATCCTGAAGGAATATCTTCATCAAATTCAATCCTTAGTGAAAATTGAGGAAAACCAATATTTAAATTAGAAATCTTGACATTCTTTTGAATTTTTCCAATCTCCTCTCCAATTAATAAGTATGAATTAAGAGCTTTTCTTAACTGAATATCTTTAAATCTAGCTATAAAACTTTTCTTTGAACCTAAATACTCTTTTTCTGAAATATTACCAGATAAAATATCATTAAATATATTAATATTCATACTTAACAAGTAATTTTTAAAGTTATTTTGTATGATTTGATGTGAATCTATCAATATATTAATATTACCAATAAACAAATCAATATTTGGATATAAAATGATTTGTGGTAATTCAAAATATATTAATACACTTTTTAATATATTTTGATGTACTATACACCATTTACAACCCAAAACTGATTTATCAATTTTGTCAACTTTTAAATTATCATTATTAATATTTGAATTAGTATCTTTACTCATTTCCCCCCATTCATCATTATTAAACAAATAATTGAAAAGCTTTTCAGTAGATAATAAATCAGTATTTGGCCTACATGCTCTAAATAATCTTTCCACAAATGAATCTTTTAATATATTATTATTTCCATCTTTGAAAGATTCCTCATATATTTCAGTATTCATTAGTGATACCAATCCTTCACACTCTTTGTTACATACTTGACATGTTTTTTGACAAAAATGGAATAATCGAAAATGATATGGTAAAGCTGCATTAAATGGAAGAGGAGCATTACAATCAATAGAATGATAGTGTCTTAACGTATAATCAGTTAATAAATCTTTGCAATTAAAATGTGTATTAAAATGTTCTTTAAGTAAATTGTTATAATCAATACATTGGCCTGTTACTGTAGAATCATCCATTTTTGAGATAATATTGATTGGTGCTAATGAAATTTTCCCAAAGAATGTTACATCAATGGATGAGATTGGAATATATACTCCAAAATCTGCAAGTAAAAATGCCAAAATTGGCTTCAAATCGGGTATACATGTTTGTTTAATATCTGAATAAAATATTTGTGAAGTTTCAATATTCCACTTAATTGATTGAGAATAATCAAGAAAAATGATTTCACTTGGATGCGTTCCAAGTTTACCTTTTTTAATCATAATTGATGAAGGGCTTGGGTTACAATGAATTACTCCTTTCTTTAATAACTCTAAATATACTTGAGAAATTGCATTATATTGAGAAATTAATAAATTGAAAAACCAGTTATTCCTTTTATGATCACCATTCAACTCTAAATAATCCAAAGAATCATTTGATTTTTTATTTTCATAAAATGTTTTATCACTTTCTAGATTAACATCAATTATTTTATTATTTACTTTGTTAGTAATATATTCATGCAATTCCTTATAAATAACTCCTTTTTTTAGAATCATCCTATCTTGAAATTTATGATTATTTTGTACCTTAATATCATCAATATCTTTATATATTGCTTGATAAAACTCCTGTAAAGATATTCCATCATAATATCCCATTACTATCCAACCAGTATTTTCCCAATTAGGATTGATCAACTTTGGCATACCTGAAAACTTTACTTGACTATACAAATACTCCATAATTCTCCCTTCTTCATCGTTAATAGTATCATCTAATCCCATTAATTTATCTTCTTCAAATATTTCACCATCAGTTTCATTTTGATCATATTCATAGTTATATTCACTTTTTATTCCATCGCTATTATCATCCCCACCAAAAGATTGAAACGTCTTTAATGTATGAAATTTTACTGGCTTCTTTAATACTACCTTCTCTGCCTTGTAATTTGCCATATACAATAATGAGGAATGAATTCTGATTTCCTTTCCACTTTTTCTACTAATTTTACTTGGATTTAATGACACACATTCTGTAAAAGGGGAGTTTTCCAATTCGCATGGTGAATAAGTATCATTAATTTCGTTAAATATTGCACCTCCAGTACTGGCTACACCACTTTTAAAATTTTCAAAAAATAACAATATATATATAATCAGTAAAAATGAGCAACTTTTTGAGGAAACATTCATTAAACCAATCATGATATACATCATCCACAATAAAAATCCTATAAATTTAGTCTTCTCTTCGTTTCCCCTCAAATAATAATGTGTTTAGTGTATTTATTTACTTAATTGCCTTTCCACACAATATCCAAGAATATCCTTCTTGCTACTTTTTGTTACTTCTTATAAATACTTTTCTTGCTTTCTCACTTCCAAATTCTTCTTAAAAAGCAAATTAACATGAATAAGAAATATAAATATATATATTCAAACCTTACAAACCTATCTAAATAACCATTCAATTCTGTTATGTTTTTATTTCTTAGATGAATAAAAACAAAAAAAAAATTAACTAGTTGGCGCCAAAACCTAGATCAACTTATTTATTTACTCCTTTAATAATATATTCTTTTTTTAAAATATTCTTTAACTCATCTTGCAATAGAATAATATTCTCCCTTAGTTTTTGTGTTGATTCAGCATACTTTTGTTGAGATTCATTTAAATCCTGATAATATTGCTTAATCCTATCCTCCATATTATTGATCGAATTTTGCTGATTTATTATATTGTTAAATATGGAAAAAATCGCTTCGGTGTTTTTCTCAATAACAATATATTTATTTCTTCTGAATGTAATTATTTCATAATTTTCAGAATTAGTTAATCTTGCTATTATTGTACTCACCAAATTATAATATTCTATTACAGTTTTGTATTTTAAATCAATATTCATTTTTATTTTTGTCTTCCATTCGGTTCCAAAATTCTCAACTAGATTCCTCTTAAGGAATGATTCAATCTCATAAAGCTCCATTAGTAGCTTTCCAAAAAGCTGGCGATTCTCAAATATTTGAATAGGGAGTGGTGATTCATCCTCTAGAACAACCTCAAAATCTTTAAAATTTTCATCTGAAGCCGAATTTGTTATAATAGAATTATCAATTAATTCTATTGAATACTTATTTTCTTTTTCCTTGTCACTTAAATCATATTCATTCTCAATTTTGTCTTGGCTTCCGGTCAGCATATTCAAAGTTGGAAAATCTATCAAATGCTCCAATATATACTCATCGTTACCAAAAAGATTAGTGTTAGCCTCCTTAATTAATTCAAAATACAATTTTAATAAAATATCATCCTTTAACAATTCATTAATTTCTTCAAATAGCACTGATGAGAAATTTTTAAGCTTTATATCATAATAACTTCGTATTCCATCTGAAATTTTGTCTCTTTGAAAATAACCTGTACTCATTCCGATCCTATTGTCATTAATAATATTCTCTAATCCGAAATTTGATAATTTATTATTAATTAATTCTATACTTCTATCTTTTGTGGTATTTAATTCTTGTATTTTCTTCCTAGTATTTTTTATTTTTAAGACTATTTCTCTCTGTTCCTTCTCTAAATAGTTTAATCCAAACTTTAAAATATAATTAGCTTCTTTTACTGCCTCTGATAAATATAGATTCTTATCTTGATATCGCTTTTTTATATTCAATAATTCATTAATTAGTTTGGATTTATAATTCCCAAAAATTGTCTTCATCTCACCCTCTTTCGAGGAAATCAAAAATTCTATAAGTTTATTCAGAAATTTGTAGTTCTTTTCATCATCTTTAATATCATTTAAATAAACTCTTACTTCTTCTGCCAATTGATCATTATTAATATTACTTTTCACCAATTCACTCAGATCCTTCTCTATATCTTTTAAAAGAATTCCCCAATTCCCTGGAACTAGCTTTTTACCATGCAAAAAATCATTCAAAAAAGAAAATTGAATCTCCATTTTGCCTTCTTAAGTTTTTATTCCTAAATTCCTTTTTTCTCCCCACAATTGAATACTTTTCAACTATTTGAGTATTTTTCTAAAGGCTTTTTTTTCTCCCACCGATATAAGTGTTTTAAAATTTCTTATATCTGTATTCCTATTACTCTTCTTTTTCTTCAAACAAAACTTTCAACTTAAAAATAAAAAAAAAGGAAAAGGAAGTTAACTATTTATTATTAGCAATTTGACAATGT
Organism: Cryptosporidium sp. chipmunk genotype I; assembly: GCF_004936735.1. NCBI lineage: Eukaryota > Apicomplexa > Conoidasida > Eucoccidiorida > Cryptosporidiidae > Cryptosporidium > Cryptosporidium sp. chipmunk genotype I. The sequence goes on from NW_027125593.1 coordinate 327,410, forward strand.
AAATTATTATTGCGCCTTTTAAATTAATTTGAATTCTTTTCAAATATTTAATTTAAATCAATATTATTGTCCAACTAATTATTATTTTCATCGAAATTTTGCTTCTGCAAACCATTAATGCAATGCCCTGATTGAATAAATGAATCTCATCTTCTTCTTACAAATTCAAACTTAATTTATCATTCAAATATACTTTTTTGTATTAATTGCAACCAAAATCCCCATACACGCTCTGATAAAAAAATTCTTTTGTTCATATTTAAAATTCCCGTTATTCGACTCAAATCACATAATAATACCAGCAAACACAGTTTCTAATAATTTTATTTTAATTACATGCATACATGCACTCGAAGATATTGTCATCCACAAACTTATTTTATAAAAAAACACGTAATTGCATGAATTACGTTATAAAAGTCTTTTAAAAAGTACAAAACAATAAATTCATGCATGTATCATTCTAAAAAGTAATGTTATTAATTTAAATAAATAACTTTCAAGAAATTACAAATATAAAAATTAAAATGATAATACGCATGCAGTACAAGAAACATCGAAATTCGATTTTTCTTGAAAAAAGTTGGAAAAAATATATATAAAAAATAAAAAAATTCAAGTAATATGAAAATTATACTGAATTCTGATATTTTGAGTATTCTTCAGAAGTATAGCACTTCATAGTGACAGAATGAATTTCATTGTAAACCTCCCCTATGGCTTCGTTGACCAATCTTTGCCTTTCCAAAATTCGTTTACCAACGAAACAGTCCGACACAACAGTAACATTAAACATATACCCACAGTTACAATTGCTGACATCTACAACATCAAGAAATGTAGGATTCAAAAATTTGGAAATTCTTCCATTGATAGTTTCTTGGACGCTCATTGGTGGTAATATGGAGTAATTCTGTAATGGCTAAAGTTTAAAAATAAAAAAGGCAGTATTTAACAAAACTGAACTGAGTTTTTAAACTTCCAATTAAAAAAATGAGTGGAGTTTTCCCATTCAATTAATTAAAATTTTTCTTAATATTAAATTAAAAAAAAAAATCTTTCTGAAATAAATATTTGTCAAGACAAATCATGCGCCTGAATTTATGTTTTGAAATAATAGAAATTTAAAAAAAATAATAAAATAATTAATTATAGAAAAAGTTATGAAACAAAATTGATAGATGTATTAAAATACATATATATAAATATTTATATATATTTATATATATCTGTACATCAATAATATATAAAAGTATCTATTTTTACTTATTCAGTTAAGTCTTCTAAAAAAAAAAGCCAATCTGGTAAAACAATTAGTCGTTATTAAAAAAACACATCATTTTGAAGAAATGGATAACACTTCAGAACCAGGAGATAGTATGGAGTATTCATTTTCTGGAAATGAACTGGATTATGAAGAAGAAGTTAGCTGGATAGAATGGTTTTGTTCACTAAAGAGAAGTGAATTCTTTATTGAAGTAGATGATGAATATATTATGGATGACTTTAACTTAACTGGTCTAAATGAGCATGTAATCTACTATGATGATGCACTTGACATGATTTTAGATCGTATTGATGATGACTTTAGTGAAGATGAAATTGGTGCAATTGAATCTTCAGCTCAATTACTTTATGGATTAATACACGCAAGATATATATTGACATCTAAAGGAATGCATCTTTTATTTGAGAAATATCAGACACAAAAATACGGGCTTTGTCCAAATGTTTCATGCAATAATTTTCCATTATTACCAATTGGACTTAGCGATTTGCCGAATGTGAATAGTTGTAAAGTATACTGTGCTACATGTAATGAGGTATACAACCCAAAATCGGCAAGACTATCCTCCATAGATGGAGCATTCTTTGGTACGAGTTTTGCTCCGCTATTTGCATTACAATACGGATTAGTTACCTCAAAAAACAAATCTCCTCAATACTATGTCCCTAGAATATATGGATTTGCTGTTTATAGAAACAAGAGAGATTTGCTTGCAGAAGAGGCTGAAGCTGAACTCGAGGCGGAGGCTGAGTCTAATGAATTTAAGAAAGACTTTAATGGTGAATCTAGACTATTGGTTCAGAAGAAAAACTCGAGATAGCTCAGCTTTCATATAGTTGAAACTCAGAAACGATTGTGCATCAATCTACACATTCAGGTTATTCACATAATTTTATTAAGGAAAAGTTGCTATATTCCCGAATATTGATGAAATTTTATCACAAAGCGGGGTGATATTTAAAATGAGATTTTTCTGTTATTATTCATTTTACCCTCTAAAGTGGTTATTTATTATCAGAAATAAATCTGCAAACTGCTTAAGAAAACTCTTGAAGGAAACAATTAAATAAATAAGATGGTCATTTAATTACTAATAGGACATTTTTAAATAAATCTAATTTTCAGAAACAATATTTTGCCGTTAAACTATTAAGGAATTTTTAAATTAATAAGATTTAATAAAGAAAGTTATACAAAGTTAGATAGAGTTCATTCATATAAAGTTTCAAATTGAGAAATATTACTTTAAGATTTCGGGGCAAATTTGAATTTAAAGTATTATATTTCATTTCTAATAACTTTTAGATACCAGAATGAGTTCCTTTGGTGCAACAAATGGGCAAGCACAATATGAAGAAGATTTAGATCTTCAGCGTGCATTAGCTGAATCTCTTCGTGAATTTAATAACACCAATGATATAGTAGAAAAGGATGATATTCAGACTCTGGATGAAAATAAAAAGCAGAGGAAGGATAACTACGGCGTTTACATTAACAATTCTGTAACTTTTAATGATTTGATAAATTATTCAAAGTCTGTACAGAATGAATTGGTGAATATATTGAGTCTTAATAGCAATAATAGTAAGAGAAAGGATGATATTGATTCTTTAATACAGATAATAACAGGAGAGAAAGTTATTGCTAATAATAAATTTTACGAAAATGTTGATGAGACTTATGATCCTTCAAAAGATACGGAATTAAAACTTTTACCCATTGAAAGAGTTAATGATATTATTGAAGTAATCTTTGGAACTAATGGAAGTGTATTTGCTCAAGATGAAGACATTAAAAGATGGATTTATCATACAATTGAGTTCGTATGTAATTATTCAGTTCCAACAATGAAAGATGAAGAAAATGACAGTAAAACTAATTTTTTACAAGGGAATAAATCAATTTTTACTTTTAAAGAGAACTTTACTAGTATGAATTGCTGTTTGATTCAACAAGGAGGCGGTCCTTGTGGCGTTTTAGCCTCTTTGAATGGATTCATTGTAAGCCAACTAATATTTAATCCCTTGAGACTTGAAAAGATTAAGGAGAAACATAAAGAGGATCTGGTTGAGTATTTGAATTCAATATCTTATGAGAATTGTTGGGAAGCTTTAATTGAATCAATATGTATGATCATTTTCCAATCTTGCCCCGAAAGTAAGTATCGTGTTATTCAGTATATACCATCTGAAAGAATGGAGCCACTCCAACAGAATGAACATTTTGATTTTATAAGTAACTTTTTAATTGGAAATGGAAAAAACTTGTATTATTATGTTGACTATGATAATATTATGGACGTTTATCAGTTCTACTGGAGGCGTTTAAAATCTGGAATCTTCTCTAATATTGGCTCATTATTTTCAATACTAGTATCAGTAGTGGGCTCAAGAACTCCAAATCAGATTCGTTTAGATATGGACGACTCTATGACACCTTTAGTTGGAATGTTTGGTCATTGTAGTCAAGAACTTGTGAATCTTTTCATTACAGGAAGTGCAGTATCAAATGTATTTGATGGTGTAAAGATTCTGAATGATAATTGCAGAGGAGCAGAAACAAGAGATATCACTGAATCACTATCTTTAAAAGGCATTAATAAGAAATCTATATTAGGTTACTTAACTGAACACGAGGCACTACACTATTGTAAGGTTGGATTAAATTATAAATATCCTCTTTACCCTATTTGGATTATTGTTAATAAAAATCACTACAAATGTTCGTTTAGTTTTAACTTTACCGAATGTATTCTAACAGTTTCTCAGGAGTTTACTCAAGTCATGCAAAAGGCTTTTGAAAAATTTGATACTGAAAATTCAGGATTTATTTTTGATAGTCAATTAGAAAAGTTTTTAAGTGAAATTAACTTAAGAGATTATATGCTCGAGGCTGAAAAATTAAGCGAAAACGGGATTATTTTGTGGAATGATTTAAAGAAGAGCATATTAAACTTTGTGGGAATTGAGAATGAGGAAGATAATCAACTTAGAGGAAGCAGAATAGGAAATTATGATTCTGCAATGTTTCAATACAAATTGTGGACTTCAGTATATATTTTTGATGGTCAAATTCATTCTGGAAAGAAATTAATCATTTCCACAATATTTCCACTTGAAAACTACTCAAAAATTAAAAATCTTTACAGTGAATTTTCTAACCATGGACATAATGGCAGTGATGAAAGGAAATCTATTGAAGAATTGGATTTAATCTCAATTTTGCAAACAAGATGGGGAAGAGACACTATAATAGAAACAAAAGTCTTGGATTTATAAGTTTAAAGATTTCTATATTATTTCACTAGTAATTTTTGAGTTCGTTTGGTATTGGATTATTTGAAGATAAAAGGATTTTTTTGAGCTCAGGAAATAATCCTGAATCTTCAGGTGTTACGAATGAAATTGCAATTCCATTTTTTCCAGCTCTTCCGGTTCTTCCAATACGGTGAGTGTAGGTATCAATTGATTTTGGGAAATCGTAATTAATGACAAGATTAATATTGCTAATATCAATTCCACGTCCAGCAACATCAGTAGATACAAGAATATCAAATATTCCATTTTTGAACAAATTAAGACTATTTTCTCTAACTTCCTGCATTTTCCCACCATGTAGAGAAGTTGCCTTAAATCCATGGGATACAATTTCTCTGCATACAATATCTACCATCTTTTTTTGGTTAAGAAAAACAATAATTGGTGGTACTGCCAATTCTTTGTTATTTAAAGTATTAATTAGCGTAGATTTCTTCTTATTTTCACTAATAAAATTGATTATTTGTTGTATAGATTTTTTTCCTGCTCCAATGTCTCCAATAGTAACATTAATTGGCGAATTAAGATATCTCTTTGCAATCCCTTCAAGCTCTTTCTGCATGGTAGCACTAAACATATGAGTAGTTCTTTGTATTTCTGTAGGTATTTGATCCAGAATGAAGTTGAGAGAGTCTTGAAATCCCAAATCGATCATTCTATCAGCTTCGTCCAAAATAACATAAGAGCATTGCACTAATACTGTTAGTGCCTTTTCAAGGCAATCTTGCATTCTGCCTGGAGTTGCGATAACAATTTCAACCCCTTTTCTGAGTGAAAAGGCTTGTTGGTCGATATTTCTTCCTCCAACAATAGCTAAAGTACGTATTCTTTTTAATTCATTAGCTTTACTTAGTAATTTCTGAGCTTCATCTTCAATTTGTAGTGCTAATTCTCTAGCTGGAGCAAGAATGAGTCCATAAGGACCTTCTTGGCTTGTTTTATAGTCAAGGATTGGTTTGTACCCCACATAACTAATTAGTGGAATTAGAAAAGCTATAGTTTTACCACTACCAGTTTCTGCTATTCCTATCATATCCCTAAGTTTTAGTCCAATAGGAATACATTGCATTTGAATTGGAGTTGGCTTTTCGTAGCCAATATTTTTAATTAGTTCCGCTTGTATCTGTAGAAGATGGCAATCTTCCCAATTACGTATTGGATTTGGAACATCCATACCACGTACATTAATTGAGTAATCTTCTCTAAATATCTTCCAATCTCTCTCAGTCATGTCAAAATATCCCAAATCTAATTTCTCATTCAATAATTCATCACAACTCCATTTGTTTTCATGATTTTTCCTGTGCCCATATTCTTTTTTTAATTCTTTTTTAGTACTCCTTTCGCTTAAAATCTTCTCTAAATTTAATCTATTCATGTACAATTCATTTGAACCCAGTGAAAAAGTATCCTCGCTATTATTCCATTCAAATTGAAGCATACCTTTATGTCTTTTTCTGCTCTTCCCATCATCAACATTGCCACTAAAGTCATTATTATCAACATTTTCTATAGTCTTATTACAAGCACTTCCGCTTCCATCAGAATTTGCTTTACCAGCCAATACCGAGTAGTCAATTTCATACCTATCCAACCGCTCTAGTCCTGGAATCCTCAACATTATAATTACATTTCTTATCACTTTTGAATAATCAAGCTTTTGCAACTCATTATTATAATTCATGTCGTCTCCCGCCAGCGCCAAAACATGCAGTCATTATTATAAATATAAATATTTTACTTAATTTAAGTGAATGGGGAGTGGGTCAGGAAATGAGGTTTTGGCGGGAGTTTTGGTTGGAGTAAAAATGCATGGAATAATGCATTAAGTGATGGGAACAGAAAATTTGAAAATATTCAATAAGAGGAAGAGAGAGAGAGAGTGATAGAGCTATAAAAAGAAAATAAATGAAAAAATATATGTTTGAATTAGAAGATTAATTAGCTGCATGGGTTGTTAAGTTTTAAGATATTGGAATTGGAACTAGGTAGATTCAAACAAAAAATAATTAATTTTGTAAATGTATTCATGAATGAATTCAACGGAAATTCTTCTGTAAAATGAAAAAATTTTAACAGATTTCCATAATTACGGAAATGTTTCAAATTATATTTGAGGGAGAAACAAGTAAAAGTTATATTCCGCCAATCATGGCTGGGTTAATATTAATAGATGAAGAAAATTGTTTAAGTTAGTTATAAGGAAAGAAAAAAAAAAGTGATTGATATAGCAAAATTTAAATTAGGAACAAATCTTAAATGGGAGTTTCCCATACATTTCTATCCTGCATAACTTTTAGTTTAATAATATTTGTGAAGTTTGTTTATTCTATTGATATTTTAGACAGAGAAGATACTTATTGTAATGAAAATAACATATCAGATTTGATTTGTGTACCAGTAAGTATTCTGTAACTTTAAAAAGAATTTAAGGTATTAAAATTAACTTTTCTTTTTTTATTCAAATCTCATTTATTACTTTAGAATGATAATATTCTGCAAATAATATATGAGAAGATTAAGTATTTAAGCCCAAAATTGAAATTAAAAGAGGAATACCAAGATATAGATTCGCATTCAGTTTTTAATGAATTGGAATTTGTTAAGAATCCACTATACTCTTGTAATCATCCAAAGTCAAAATTGATAGAACTGGATAATATAAAGAAGACATTCATATGTATGGTAACAGAGGAGCTACAGAAAGTACTTCAATGTAAAAGTGGGTATGAATTAACGGAGGTATTAATAGAGAATCCTAGTAAGAAACTTGGATATGCCGAATCTGAGATTCGACCAAGAACCAATAGAGAGAAGAAATATGCAATAAAAAGTGACAAACTTTGTATTAAAACTGTAAAAGTTCCAATAGAAATTACGTGCAAAGTAAGTTTTTCTTTTTTTCTAATATTGGAATTATTTACAAAATTATTTGCAAAATTATATATATTTTAGGATGGAAAATTAAAAGATGGATTTTGTGTAAAGGAAGTGACAACAAATCCGTTATATGAGTGCCCGATAGGATTACATGTAACTCCAAGAAAATGGTGTGGATATATTAAGAAGGAGCTAAATGAGAGTCTGATGGAAAATGTGATTAAAAGAACAAACCCTGGTTGTGTTATTAAGACAGTACATCCATGGTTTAAATCAACAGCTAGAGTTGAGTGTTATAATAGCAATAATGATTATATTATAGGGATTACAGAGGATGATTGGGTCAATGTGGTACCGGCAACAATAAAATGTCCAAAAGATTTTGAAATAATATTCCCAACATATCCAACAAAGGAGACAATTAAGGGTAATTTTACTTTTCCTCCAATATGTCTTGCAAGGAGATATTTTCCAAGAAATATAAGTTGTCCAGGTATATTACTAAGAAACGGACTCATAGTTACAGATAGGTATATTGTTGATAACGAAATTAATCAAACTCCATTTAAACAGGATATTGATGTATCTCATTATTCTTGTCAAGTACAAGATAGAGTAAAACCAAATATAGTTTGTCCTATAATTAGTATGGACTACTACTCCAGACTAAGATATGTTTTCCCAAATAATGAATACTATTTGAACTCTTATTTCAATACTAAAGAAGCTATTAATTATCAGTCAGGACTTTTTGACTTTACAAGCTATTCAAATTTGTTGAATGAGAACCCAGAAATTTTGAATGAATTACAAAAAGTTCAGTTGAGTAAAGTTAGTAATGCTTCAGATACTAACTCTACCATACCCATCGTCACTTCCAGCTCAGATGACTCAATCGTATCCACTTCGAATGAAAATGATGACTCTAAGAATAACTCCACCTCAAAATCCAGTCCATACTACAACTATAAAGCTTACAAAACCGAGTTGTATCAGTATCAATTTTATTATAATGATACTCTAGACAAACATTTAAAGTCAATGAATGATTATGATAACCATGAATTCTCATACTATCCATTTAGGTTAAATACGACTTTGGATAATCCTTGGAATAGTAATAATAATAATAATAATAATAATACTATTAATAGTAATTTGAGACGGAAGGATGATGGAAAAGTACACTCAAGTCACTCTAAAAGTTCTCAAATAGAAAAAGTGGTCGGAAAAAAAAAATTCAACAAGGAATATAATAACTTTATACAAGGATTAAAAAAAGACTTAACAAAACAAAGCGAGTACTTTAATGATTACCAGTGGGACTTTTTAAGCAAGTTTTACAGAGTTTATGTCTCAAACCAATATAAATTTGTTTCCAATATTCCAGTTTCTTCTGTTTCACATAAAGCACTAACTATAGATGGAGGATATCAACTCAACATCAATCTAGATCCAACTTACCAAAGCTTTGTTAATTATACTTTAGAAAATATGAAAAAGATGGATTCTGAATTGAAAATAAATAATTTGAGAGATAATCTGAATGATACAATTAATAATAATGGGAATGATAGTAATATTCCTCAAATAATTGAAAAGTTGTCAATTTTAAATGATACAAATATTACTAATAATCTAAATTTCACAAGAGATCAGGAATATAATGCTTGGGAAAAATCTGCAAGAATTTATTTTATGGATTTAGACTTGATGAAAAAGAATCAAATAATTTATTCAAGCATTAGCAATTATAAGCATAAGAGAAAGTTTCCATTTCTGTATTATTATGGAAAACAGCCAACTATTAATAATGATTATGGACATGTTAGAAGACCTGCAATTTCTGACCACAAATATAGGTATGGAAGTCCTTCGGAAGATTATCACAAATACACAGGAAGACATGAAAATAGCGAATTACTTTATTATATTAACAAACACTTAAATCAAACAAAACCTTATAGGCATTCTCCTGGACCCCAAACTTATCATAATTGCATTTCTATAAATGAAACGACACCAAGAATAGAATGTCCAAATTCAAACATCATTATCCCAAAATGTTTTATACTTGATATAATATATACAATGTTTAGTGTTAATAATTACACAAACATTAATGATACACTTATTAAAGACATTAATGAAATGAGCCCTAATAATACAACTTTCAAAACAAGTGGTAGTATTTTAAAAAAAGAAGAGAAAAATATGGAAGAAGAAAAAAAGAAAAAAGAGGAAGAAAGAGCTTTTATGAATGATTATATTAATAGCAGACCAATTTCAATTCAAGAGGGATTAAATGATATGGGAGATCTAGAAGCTATTGAAAGTTTGGAAGATTCGGGAAATATTTTAAATAAATTAGGTTATTTTGGAAATATAGGAGAACTACAAAATCTTGAAATACTGGAAAACCTTGAAGGACTTGGACAATTAGAAGTTTAACAAATTTTGATTAATAATTTAATTGTAGCATGGCGCCACATGCACATGTAATTTCTGCATTTATTGAAGAAATTTCTTACATTCTTATTTTATTATTATTCAAGTAATTCAACTTTTTAAGCTAGTTTTTTTATAATATAAAATTTTGATTACGGAGAATATTTGTATAATTATCTTCTTTTTTTCTCTCCTTTCTTTTCTTTCTAGCATGTTATACAATATTTTAATTAATTTTTTTTTTAAACAAATAGTTACCGCTCAAAGTGGTTGGCGGGAACATGATATTTAATAATAATAAATATAAAAAAACGGAAAAATAATGTGAGGTAAATGAAATAAACCCCACTGAAAAAGGATAAAATATTTTTATTTTTACTATTAATAGGAATATTGGATTCGCAAATTAGAAAAAAAGGAAGAGGAAGAAAGTAAATATATAGAGTTGTTTCGGCACTGAATTTAGTACTTGATACTACTTTGGGTTTAAAAAGAAGACTATTAATATATAAATTCAGCTTGATAATGGAATAGGTAAAAAATTACTTTTTTTCCTCTTTCTTTACCTCATTTAAAGAGTAATATTCTTAAAAAATTTCATTTCAGTGTAAAGTTAATAATTAAATAAATAATAACAGTGGTCTGACTATATAATAGTACTCCATTTTTGATATACATAAAATAATTAGATTTGAAGAAAAGTTATTTTTAAAAAGACAAATAAAACTAAAGATATATAATTACTGTATTTAATATTTTAATGAAGAGTTAAATATGAACACTCTTTTAAGAGGTAAATCTCAAGTTATGGGAATAAAACCATTATTTCCGGTAAAACCACTGCTTTCAATTTCATCGTCAGATTATGAGCAAGTTTGGAAAGAAGTAAAATGGGATACAAAAAGAGTGAATAGTACCCTAGATTTGTTTTCAAGATTTTGTAAGGATGATTTAGATATTCTACCAAATAATTTTACTTCATTTTCCAGTAATAATAATTCAAACAACGGAGGAGGGGTAAACCACTCACAGTTAATGTCAAACCATAGACTAATGGCATTATTAAAATCGATAGCAATAGTTGGCACAGATAATAATGACTTGAATAGTATGGAATTTTTTACAAGAAATGATCTATGCGTAATAATGACAGGAATTCCTTACATTGATAAAAAAAACTTCCTAAGATTAATGTGCCTTTTAGACAGATCTACGCCTCACACAACAACTTCACCAGCTGGAATTTCTAGATTAAAACTAGTTTTTTCCTATTATGATTGGGGTTGGAAGGGTTATCTGGACGAGTTTGATTGGAAGAGATTAAGAAGTGATATTCTGAACTTAACTTATTATGGGAAATTATATGATACAAGTAATAACCAGGATTTCAAATCTGGATTAAATAAAGCAAATAAAAAAAGTACGATGCCAGAAACTTTAGAGGAAGGACTTAAACAACTTAGCCAGGAGATTTCTACTAGATCCTTAAAAAGTACCAATAGTGGATCCAGGCTTTTAAAGAACGATGGTCTGCATATTTCTATTAATGCTAGTAGCACTAATAATATGGATATTAATGCCGGAAACTCAGAATATAGCTATTTTGACAATAACAATCATATTTATACGGGTTCAATTTCTTATTCAGTTCAAAATAATGACTTAATGATTGATTTCCCACTTTTTATTAAGTTGGTTGAATTTAGAATTATTAAAGGAACTTCCCAAATCTTACGCGTTGAGCTTCCTGGAAGAGATCAAGAAGAATTCATCGCTAGAAGTATCTTAATGAATGGCGGGAGTATTTTCTTAGATAACTATAGGAATGATAATGATAATTATTCCCCAGATAAGTCTAACAAAGCTTCCATATATGATCAAACTTCACCTTCAGCACAAAATGTTAAGCCTAAAATGAACACAACACCAAAAATCAACCTTGAGTATGAGGAATTGGATAATATTGAAAAGAACAAACAAATTATCACCGAACAAATCCAAGAATTAGATAATGAATTGAATAGTCTTAAGATGTCCATCAAAAATTCACATCTTCCTTCGAACTCCCTAGGTATTGACATTTCAAATTTGAATGGGGATACTACTTCAAAGAACATAATGGAGTCCATTTTTGGGCCTCCCCCTGAAGATTTGCACGGAATTTTCTGTGATAAACCCAATGATCAACAAGATTTAGCATTTTCCTCCGTTGTAGTTCCTTCCTCTTCTACTCCAATTAGAAAGTCCAGGTCAATCAGATCAAATGCACTCCCCATTACTCCTAGTGTAAAGAATGACCTGGCCTCAGAATACAGCCATAACTCCAACTCATTCTCTGCTGAAAAAGTTTTCACAAATGACTTTCCAAATAGCATTAATAATACAGAAACAGTGGGCCCGCCTATTTTACTTTAAGCATGATTTTTAATTTTGCTTGTATTACTAAGTGTATTTAAAAATGACAATAATAATAGTAATAATAATAAATTAATATTAATATAAACTAAAACTGTTGGAATAATTATTATTTTAGGTTATATCGTTATTTAAGCTTTTTTTTTTCGTGTTTGTTTATGAATAGATTGACAACAGCAATACACTCCTTAACTTAACTTATCTTCAAGAGGATTTTTGTTGTTCTGTTCATAATTTGTTTAGTTAAATTAGTCGTAGGTAGTTAAGTGCATGCAAAGTAACAATATATTGTGGGAACTTTGCCGCGCAATTTAATTAATTTTAGTCGCAATGGTTGTTTAATTAATTAAATAATATTGCAATATATCGAATAAATTAATGGTTATCTTGAATGGATTGAGAATCCAGTTAGAGTTGAGTTGATATGGTTATTTCCAACATATCTAAGCTAGTTAAGTTAACGTATATATATGTGAATTGAGTTGTATTCTCGTGAAACTAAATTATATACTTTAAAAAAATACTATTACCGTGTGGTTAATTAATTTCCAGAAAGAAGCTAATATGAGTGACAATATTGGGAAGCTAACAACAGTTCCAATAAGCTATTTAAGGCAGCATAAAGAAAGACTGGTACTACTGGAATTCCAAGGATCTTTAAGTATATCTAAATTGAATACAGAAACTGGAGAAATAGCTAATTCTGAAAATAGTGACGATTTTAATGGCACAGTTATTGGGCAATTAATTAACTTCGATAAAATTTTTAAAAGTTTAAAAACCCCTGAAACCGATAACCCATTGGAATCTGCTATCCAATATTCTAAAAATAACCCTATAGAACTTAGAGTGGGATACCACACACTCATTGGTAAAGTAAGTTAAGTTTTTCTTATAATTAATGAAGATACTCATACTTTATTGTCTCTGCTATTAATAATAATAACATGATGATGATTATTATTAGTTAGTTAAACTATCTAAACCTTTAGCTGTTATTCAGAACTCGTCGGAAGCACAAGAAAACGATGAAAATCAGTTAAATATATATGATATTATTCAGTTTAAACTAGTTTTTGAAGCCAGGCCTCTATTTTCCTCTTGATTATATACAGTTTGGGCAATACATTGAGTTATTGTTTTTACTGTTATCGTAATTATAACTACCGCATAAATTACATATAACTAGCTCGCAATTAGCGCACTCTGATAATTTGCAATTAGCATTATCACAAGTACTTCTACCACAATATCCGCATTTCACTTCTTTGTTGCTCAAATTACTCTTATTTAGTAATCTTCTATTACATAGAGAGCAATATTCCTTAACAATTCTGTTCAAGTGCTTTTGGCTTTGAGTTAAACACCAAACTGTGTGTTTTTGTCTATTATCTTTGTCAATAACTCTTTCTGACCTTTTTATTGTATTTAAGATTGTTTCATTTTCGCACTCAAAACTTCTTTCTCTTTTCATTTTATTCACCTTTTTACTTAATTATTGAATCTTCAATTTGGCATCCAAACAGATTCTTCCCCATGCTAGGTGCGATTTAATTTAAATAACCAAATAGATAAAAATTCTAACTTAAGAAGTGTATAGGGTCAATCAATGCAGATAATTGTGATTAGAACAAATATTCCAAACTTCTCTTCCTCACTCAACCCACAATAATTTAATAAATTAATTGCTAAAATAATTTTTTTCTTTAACCAATTTTTTTTTAATAATTTTTTTATTACGTATTTATTAATTCAGAATGTGTGGGGAAATGTGCAAGAAAAGACACGTAAGTGCATGAATTTCGGTGCATGCAGTATAAATTAGCAATCAAATTACAAAAAAGTCATATTTTTCCGGTACTCTAATAAAGCTATATAATTAATTTGAGTAAAACTTATATTAAACATCTTTTTGATGAATACATCAATTTATATTGAGCATTTTTGAAAGAAAATTAATTTTAAAAGTTAGTTCAAGACAGCTAAAAAGAAAGTTATTTAAATTTGTGAGTGAACTGGATGAAACAAAGATTATTTACTTGAATAACTTATTAATTGAGAATATTAGAGTGGCATTTAAGGGAAAACGATATAAAAATACTTTTTAAAAAAATCATTAAAGTTGGAAATAACTTATTAATAAAATCTTTAAAATGAATTCTCTTGATTTACAAGTTAATGGAATGACATGTATGTCATGTGCCACTACAATAAAAAACTTATTATTGCATTACAAATTTGTCAAGGATGTTGAAATAAACATCATTTTAAATAGCGTACGTGTAATCTTGAATAAGAAAATTACACTTAATGAAAGAAAGAAGATTTGTGACACAATTAACAATGCTGGATTTATTTGCTTATTAAAGTCAAGTACAGTTATGAATGACGTGTTATCTTTAAGTATTGATGATTTTAAGTTAGAAGAAAGAAGTTTAGAGAGTGAAATAGTTTATGGGAGTTCAAAAGATATAGCTGAACAAATTTTGAATAGTAAAGGAATCAAATTTTTAAAATTGCATCAAATACCGATAGAAGAGATGAAGGTAATAGTCAAGGCATTAGAAAATAAGACTGGAATAATTACTATAATAAGTTATTTGAAATGGGGACAATTGTGTATTTTGTTTGATGAAAATCAGATTACTATAATGCAAATACAGCAAATTCTAGAAAAGTCTGATATTTGGATGCTAAACTATATGAAATTCTACTGTTTATTTGGTAAGGAAAAGCTCTCATGTGTAAACAAGCTTAGAATTAAGTGCGTTTTTCGTTTAAATTCTGACAGAGAAGGTATTAGCTTAGTACAAAAGATTTATAATTGTTTGAGACGAAGAAATGCGAATATTGAGTTCATTAAAGACTTTACAACAAGTATTGGCTGCATTGTGAGTGGAATCTTTGGGATTTATAACGTATCCATTGAAAGAATGAATGAAAGTAATTTGGAGAGAAATCTTGTTCTAATGATTAGCATTGAATATAATCCCTACTTTATTTCAGGAAGGAATCTATTACAATATATGAATGATGAAGTATTAAAAAACTATGTTAGTGAAGATATTCAGGATGTGAAAATTAGTGAAAGTCAATTAAAAAAGCAATATTCTCACAGATTAGTAAATTCTATGCAAATTATTACAAAAAGTAATTTGGATGAAAGTGTTAATTACTCTAGCTTGCAAAAAATTAAGGATAAAGAGTCTCGATATTTTGTTATTTGTTTCACAGTTTCCTTAATATTAACTATTATGGTATTAATGTATAACTTCTTTGGTGACAAATCCTTTATGTCCAAGTTTACAAGAATAATCTCTTTTAATGTGATCAAGTCTTTGCAAGATCAAACAGTATTATCTGGAATTAGTTGGAAATACATTGTAACTTTAACATTAGTCACAATAGTAGTATATTTATGTGGTTATACGTTTCATAAGAAAGGAATCAAAAGCATGTTATATTTGAATCCAAATATGTACAGCTTAATTTCACTTGGAACAAATACGTGTTATTTGTATTCACTATATATGATGATTTATATCTCAATCATATCATCAAAAGAGCCTGGTAATACAAAAATATATTCAGATAAGTTACCAAACTTTTTTGACATTGCTTGTATGCTTATCACAATAAGCTTATTTGGAAGAATTTTGGATGTGCATTCGAATCTATTGATATTAAGAATTATCAATAGTAACAGTAATGGTTATGGAGTTACAGATGAAAATGGGGATTCTATAAAATATAATATAAAAGACAGCTTTCAATTGCTTGGTGAAACCAAATTTGAGTCACTTGAAAAAACTTATTATCACTTTTCAAACTCTGAGAATTGCCAGGTATTGCCTTTAGCATCTCCAGAGAGCTATAAGAAAACTGGGACATTCCAGTCAAAATATAAAAATGCACAAGGACAAAAAATGAATACTATGAGCATAGACTCTATTTGTTTGGATGATGTTTCACCTCAATCTATGGAAATGAAGGAGCAGAGCTCAATTATTAACAAAAAAGTAAATGTTGATTTAATAGATTTGGGAGATATTATCATTTTAAAAAAAGATGAGATTGTGCCATATGATGGAATTGTTATTTCCAATGATATTGCAGTTTTGGATGAGTCTATGATTACTGGAGAAAGTAGAATCATTGAAAAGTTATATGGAAATTATATATCAAGTGGGAGTAGAGTATTGTCGGATAATGTAATCATATTTGTAACTGAAGTAGGAACTGAAAGTACCCTAGGGAAGATTCAAAAGCTAAAAATAAAGGCAAGGGAGAGCCAAATAGAGCTACCAGGAATTATTGATAAATTCTCCAAATATTTTGTGCCTTCAATCATATTATTATCTTTAATGGCTTTCGTTGTTTGGTTCTTATTGGCTTATTATAACAAAGTGGATCCAAAAAGGATGTTCAATACTGATAGAATTCACTTCTATACAGAGTTTGATAATATCTTTAACGACTTTCCAATTTCATCCAAAGTAATGTTTGCATTGCATTTCTCACTGTCAATATTGGCAATATCTTGCCCATGTGTTATTGGAATTACAGTGCCTATTGCTGTACTCATTTCAACATCACTAACTTCAAAAAAAAATATATTAGTTCAAAATACAAATATCTTTAATAATATAGGATTTATAGACAATATAGTTTTCGATAAAACTGGTACTTTGACAAATGGAAGACCAACAGTCAAATCTATTATTATGGATCATGAAAATATTAGAGAACTATTAAACCCTACATTTAATAATGGAAATTGCTCGAAATGGGAAAAATCAATAGATGTAGATTTTTCTAATTCTTCTATTGAGACATTTTACATTAACAAAAGTTCCAATATTCAAGACAAAAATATTTTTATTGAAGAATTAATGGAATCTTATTTAAAGTTTTGGTGGATTATAGGCTCTTGCGAATATTATAATAATCATCCAGCTGGAAATATATTAAAATCCTTTTCAATTAAATTATTTAATAATAAAGAACAATATAAATTTACTCAGCCTGTTGATTGTAAATATATTCCAGGAGTAGGAATGACGTGTATTATTAATAATATGAAAGTTTTAATTACGAATCAATATAAGCATCTCGATCAAGATTTTAGTTTAGTTTCAGTTAATTCTAAGGGTTATAATCATTATTTAAGGAGCCCATCCAATACTTTGGAGATTTCTTTAGATAGCCCTGAAAATAAGAGTGGAGAATACTCATCATTATATTTACAGAATTGGCTTAAATATTGGTCTAAAAAAGGATCAATAATTATTTACATTTTCATTGGAGATTTAAATAACTTTAAGGAAAATGACCATGGATTAATTAATGTCAGGCAAATGAAGTTGATTGGTGCAGTTTCTATGATTGATGAACCAATGTTCGGAGTAGAGTCTACAATAAATTATATGAAGAAGCACGTAACAGAGCAAATATGGCTTTGTTCAGGAGATTCTTTTTATACATCAAACTCAATTGCATCTATGGTAAGTTTATTAAATCAAATATCTTTCGAATTTTAACCAAATCTTTAATTCAAGGTTGGAATAGATTCTGATAAAATTATGAGTAATTCAACTCCTAATGATAAGCTTCATCTTATTCTAGATCTTCAATCAAATAAGGAGTTAAATAAGATTTCTAATATTGACTTTAATTTTGACTTAAATAATGATCCAACCGATAAAGAATTTTTCAAACCCTTTGATTTAGAACATCTTGAAAAGAAGGAAGAAAGTAGAAAGAAAAGTCAAAATAGATCAAAGAAAAACCTAAAAAGAGTAATGATGATTGGGGATGGGATAAATGATTCAGCTTCTATTGAGGCTGCTGATATTGGAATACTATTGGGAAAGGGCGGGATAAATAATTTTACGCATGCAGATGTAATAATATTATCTAATTACCAGAATAATATTAAATTCTTATTTAAACTTGGGAGGTAAGTAAAAAGAGGAAATTTAAAAGTTTTTTCTTCGAATTTAATTTTTAATTATTCATAATTACCCTTAAATAATTAATAATAATTACCATTAGAGAAACACACAAAGTAATTAATAGAAATTTAATATGGGCATATATATTTAATGTTTTGACAATTCCAATGGCGGCGGGAATTTTTTATCCAAATATTATTATTTCACCAGTTGTTGCAGCATTTTTAATGCTATTAAGTTCAACAATTATTGTGTTTTCAAGTTTAATTTTGTATAAATTTAGATAAATAAAGGTTGAGACTTGAGAAAGTTATGAAACAATTTTATGGGAAAGAGAAAGAGAGAAAAAAAAAAGGAAATAAAATACTAACAGTACAAAATGTATGCATTGATAAACAATTGTGTGCATTTAAGGGGAATCGGTGGAAGGGGGATAAATATTTTTAAAAATTGTTGTTAATATTGGATGTATAAAATTATATTCAGAAATTAAGTTTTAAGATAAAAAAATTCTTGTGTACTTGAGAGTTAGAAATCAGGTGATTTAATTTGAAGCAAATTTCGTTTTTTTTCCTATTTCTTTAAGTTATACTGCAGAATATGTAAAAAATCATAAATAAAGTGAAGAATTGGAGTTTATTAAAAGAATTTAAGTAGCAAAAAAAAACTATTAATGAATTTGGAGCATGTACAAAGATTGTGAATTTATATGTGGCTATTTAAATTTAAATATATTTAAAAAGTTTGAGTTGTTGATTATTATTTAGATAGGTAAGAGATACCTAATCTATATAGAAAATTATAAACGATAATATTATTTTAAAAAAATAAGGGGAAATGTGATTAATAGATAAATAGATGGTGTACTGTTAATCAATATTGTTATCTGGCTTTTTTTTTGGGACAGGCTTTGGTAAATTTACTCCCAAACATCTGGACATCTTTTGAACCAATATGGGGTTTGGGATAGCCTTTCCAGATTCATAGTCATTAACAACACTAGCCTTTTCATTAATCATTTGCGCAAGTTGAGCCTGAGTAAGCTTTTTAGCAACTCTAGCTTGTTGTAAAGCTCTAGAAAATTCCCCAGAAACTCTGAAGATACGATAATCACCAGTATCTTCGTCCAATTTAGCTGCATTTTGAGGGATGTTTTGCTTAGTTGATGCATTTCTACCTCCAAGGAACTTTTTCTCAGTAATAATTTCTTCGCCTTTTCTTCTTGCTTGATTAAGATCTTGTTCTTTTGATACTCCTTTCGGCCTAGAGCCTCCCTTTTTCCATACTACTTGATTCCAATCCTGACTCATTCTTGAAATATAGTCCAGCAAACAACGGTTATTCGATAAAAACTTATACAAATAGTTGAAAAGAAATTTATTTTCTGGTCAGTGTTAAAAATTCCCGCTGAAGGCGGGAAATGTCAATTAGACAATGTGTTGTGGTTTAATAATGTGTGTGAGGGGCGGCGCCAATCTGAAAAATTAATGCATTTTCAAGTTAAATTAGTAAACTAGATTGTATTAGTGGAAAGGTTAAAATCGGCATAGGCAAAAAAGTCAGGTGATAGAGAAGATTTTCATGTATTAAATATATATATATTTATGTATTTAAGGGGTTGTTTTGCTTTTCAAGAAATTGAAAGGGTAGTATATTTCTCTCTTCATTATAGAAACTTCTGCAAGTTTGTTTTGTGGTCAGTATTTGGATAATATCAACATGCCAACAAATAAGCAAAGTTTGAGGTTAAATGAGGCACAGCTAGTAGCAGTCAGAGAGACTTTTGATTTAGCTGATGATGATTCGGATGGAAAGATTAATTTTGATCAGGTAAGTTATTTTTCAATATCATTAAATAGGTATATGAAGTAATATAAAGTTTAGAAAGTATAATGTATATAATTCATAAGGAGTGAATTTGCTGTTGAGCTTTTAATTTGACCAAATATTAACACATTTGTGTTGTCTACTATATTTAAATGATTCATTTCAAATAATAATGATTCTTCTTCATTACCTATTATAAAACATTTTTTTAATATAATAAATAACTAATTAATCATTTCATTATTTTAAAATTTATAGGCATGCATTTTATTTAGAGTACTTGGGCAGACAGTAACAGACCGTGATTTGAAGACAGCATTATTAGAAAGCTGGCCAGGACTTGATATTCAATCTGACGGGAGTAAGGATAAAGGGCTTAAAAAAATAGATACCAGTTCTCTGGCTCCAATAGAATTTGATGCATTTATTAAAATTTTCAGAGCTAAATATAAGGTTCCTTTTGATGAAGATACTATAATTGAAGCTTTTCAAGTTTTTGACCCAGATAACACAGGACTTATGCCGGCAAATTCCTTCATCAAATTGATGACAACGACAGGAGAGCCCGTTCCAGCAAATGATGTTGAAGACTTATTACTACTTGCAAATGTTGATAAAGATGGAAAATTTGACTATACTCAATTAGCAAAAAGACTTGTTGAAGGCCCCAAGAATGTTCGTGTTTTATAATCAAAATTCAAACATTTTTCAAATAAAATTTCATTTAGTAAACATACAAAAGAAATTTACTAATTTTTTTTTTTTGAAAGTGCATGTTTATTATTTTTAAAATAACGATATTAATTAAATTATTCATTCACATAAATGCATGCATGTAATTTGTATCCACATGACGTGACCTTAAGATTAAATCATTAGTTGTGAAAAAGGTGATGAGCACTAACAATAAATTATATAGGAATTGCGACAGGTTAAGAAAAAATGATTAAGGACAAGTTGATATTGTGTGGATGAAATGAAGAGTTTTAAAGGAAGAATAGGAATTTAGCTACAATGAAGATACAAATAGAAGAGAGGTGTGAAAGAAAATTCGCATAAGCGCAGGATTACTTTCATAGCAATTCAGGTCTTTGTATTAATGCAAATATATTCTGAAAATGCATACAAGTAACAATTAAGTACAATTAGAGAACATAGAAATTCTCAGTTCAAATGCTCGAAAAAAAACCAGCTAAAACTATAAGAAAATAAATTTATCTCATTTTGTATACATAATTTGACGTTTACTTAATTACTGGGAGAGTTAAAAATAATCTGGAGAAGAAAGTATTGTGGGGGTTAAAGAGGGGTGGTGACATAAAAGAGTGAGATTACAATAATTGAATTTACAGAAAGCAATAATAATACAAATAATTCCTTTTAATATAAAAAATAAATAATTCTGCAGAAAATATATTTAGGTTATTTTTTTGCATTTATATTAATACAAAATAAATATAATTGAGGGGAATTTTAAGTAATTTTTAACGAGGGTATCGACGAGACAGGCACGCAAGTATTGTCTCAACTCTTACCCCCATTTAAAATAAAGTTTATAATTAAATAGATAGATAAAAATAATTAAATAGATAGCTGAATGGTAAAGACTGGAAATGCATAGACGTAAAAGTTAAAAAAAGTATTAAAAGGTATATAATGTCAAATAAATGGTGAGATATTAAATAGATAGGTCAAGGGGGGAAAGTTTTAATTTAAATTGAATAAAATAGGGGCACGTAAGAGAAAGGACAAAATCATTCTATCAAAAAAGGGTAATTTTCATTTTTGAAGAAGAAAACTTGAAGATTTTTTATTTCTATAAAACTAAAAACTATCAAAATGGTAGAGACTTTCGCATTCAATGCTGATATTCAGCAGCTGATGAGCTTAATCATCAATACTTTTTACAGCAATAAAGAAATCTTTTTGAGAGAATTGATTTCTAATGCTTCGGATGCTTTGGACAAGATAAGATATGAATCTTTGACTGACCCAGAACAACTAAAGAGCAATGAAGAAATGCATATCAGAATTATTCCAGATAAGGTTAATAATACCTTAACTATTGAAGATTCTGGTATTGGTATGACTAAGAATGAACTCATTAACAATTTGGGTACTATTGCTCGTTCAGGTACAAAGGCATTCATGGAAGCAATCCAAGCTGGTGGTGATGTTAGTATGATTGGCCAATTTGGTGTTGGTTTCTATTCTGCTTATCTTGTCGCTGACAAAGTTACTGTAATTACCAAACACAACGGTGATGAACAGTACATTTGGGAATCATCAGCTGGCGGTTCATTTACTATTACCAATGATACATCTGACAACAAGTTACAAAGAGGTACTAGAATCGTCTTACACCTTAAGGAAGATCAACTAGATTATCTTGAGGAGCGTACTTTGAGGGATTTAGTTAAGAAGCATTCAGAATTTATCTCCTTCCCAATTGAACTTTCTGTTGAAAAGACTACAGAAAAAGAAATCACTGATTCTGATGTTGATGAGGAGGAAGAGAAGAAGGAAGAGGATGGAGAAGATGGACCAAAGATTGAAGAAGTTAAAGAAAAAGAACCAAAGAAGAAGAAGATCACGGAAGTAACTCAATCATGGGACTTGCTTAACAAGAATAAGCCAATTTGGATGAGAAAGCCAGAGGAAGTTACTTTTGAAGAGTACTCTTCTTTCTATAAATCAATTTCAAATGATTGGGAAGATCCTCTTGCAGTCAAACACTTCTCAGTTGAGGGTCAATTAGAATTTAAGGCAATTCTCTTTATCCCAAGAAGAGCTCCATTTGATCTCTTTGAAACCAGAAAGAAGAGGAACAACATTAAGCTCTATGTACGTAGAGTATTTATTATGGATGACTGCGAGGAATTGATTCCAGAATTCTTAGGATTTGTTAGAGGTGTTGTTGATAGTGAAGATCTCCCATTAAATATTTCGAGAGAATCGTTACAACAAAATAAGATCCTTAAAGTTATCAAGAAAAACATTGTTAAAAAGTGTTTGGAATTGATTACAGAAATTACTGAGAAGCCAGATGACTACAAGAAGTTCTATGAACAATTCAGCAAGAATCTTAAATTAGGTATCCATGAAGATACTACCAACAGGAATAAAATTAGTGAGCTTCTCAGATATCAAACATCAAAGAGTGGTGAAGAACTCATAAGCTTAAGAGAATATGTTGATAGAATGAAGGAGAATCAAAAGGAAATTTACTACATTACTGGTGAATCTATTCAGGCAGTACAAAACTCGCCATTCCTTGAGAAACTTAGAAAGTTGGATTATGAGGTAATTTACATGGTTGACCCAATTGATGAATACTGCGTACAACAAATGAAGGAATTCGATGGTAAGAAATTGAGATGCTGCACTAAGGAAGGTCTTACTTTGGAAGAAACTGCTGAGGAGAAGGAAGCCTTTGAAGCTCTCCAAAAGGAATACGAGCCTTTATGCCAATTAATCAAGGAGGTTCTTCATGATAAGGTTGATAAGGTTATTACGTCTCAACGTATTTCTGACTCACCATGCGTACTTGTCACATCTGAATTTGGTTGGTCTGCAAATATGGAACGTATTATGAAGGCTCAGGCTCTTAGAGATACTAGTATGACATCTTATATGATGTCAAAGAAGACTATGGAAATTAATCCATACAATTCTATCATTACTGAGCTCAAGACCAAGATTTCCAATGACAAGTCTGATAAGACTGTCAAAGATTTGATCTGGCTACTTTATGATACTTCTCTACTTACTTCTGGTTTCTCATTAGAGGATCCAACTCAATTCTCATCTAGAATTAACAGAATGATCAAGCTTGGTCTTTCTATTGATGAGGAAGATATTGTTGATGATCTCCCACCCCTTGAGCCAGTTAATGATGCAGAGCTCCAGGCATCCAAGATGGAAGAGGTTGACTAATTATTACATTCAGACTTGAAAAAAAGGAACGATGCAAGATTTTGTCGTTTAGGTCTGATTAACTTCATTAGAAAAGTTCGTGATCAAATGAAGTCTTGAGAGAATCGTTATTTTTGAATTTACTTAGAAGTTATAATTTTCAGATTGTAATTACTAGTTCTTTAATTCAAATATAACAACTACTGCTCTCTTCGGAAAAATAGTTGTCAAAATTAATTTCAGTCATACTGATGTGATTTTTTTAGTTATTACTTAAAATAGTGATTAGAGAAAAACTTAATCTATGGATCATGCAAAAAAGAAAATAGAATTTTTGTAATTTGATAGTCCCTAGTACTCTTTGATTTTGTCCACATGGAAAAAGATTGATACTAGAATTATACGGGAATATGTATATCTAATCTTCCGGCTCTAGTTATACTTTCGTCTAGTTCGAGGATATGTTTGTTTGAGAGGGCGATGACAATAACATTCTGATTCTTCTTTTCAACGTTATCTAAGCAAAGAAGAAGAGTAGTGAGTAGAGTTCTGGAGTCATTGGAATTTTTTGACGGAGATTGATCATCAGTTTGGTCATTTTCTAGGCATCTATTAGTCTGAGCTAAATTATGTGAGGTCCAGCTTGTATTAAACATATTTTTAATTCTTTCTTTATGTAAATTAATTCTAAAAGAAATATTATTGAATAAATCAGGTGAATAATTAAAGAAATTTGGATTTGAGTTAGTCAAATTTGAATTATTTGTTAAGCTAAAGTTTATTTTATCTTGAAAAGAATGAGCACCTGTTTGCTTACTATTAATTATAAAATTACTGGAAATTAAATCAATTCCCTCCAGAATAAGTATTGTAGGAATATTTGTGTTAAATAATTGCCTAATATTTTCTTCAGATTGTCCAACATATGGGCTTAATAAACTAAGTATATGTTTATGTACAAATTTGTAATTAATATAATGCTTTTGGATATATTTTATTAATTCTTGCTTTACTACAGAAAGTTTACTCCCATTTAAATTGTCTTTATTACCGTATATAAGTATTCTTGGAGTAAATTGCTGGTTTATTAGTTGGTTAATTTTACTATACTCATTCTCAAATATTTTGTAAATAATTAGTTGATCATTAACTTGTTGTATTATTAACTTAATACTCTCATCCTTAAAACTAAAATCTTGATTATTAAAAGCAAAATTTTTACCATCGGAACCCTCAGTAGTTTTACATAATAACATTTTCTTGTCTTCCAAATAGCTATTATATAATAAATTACCAATTACTAAATTTCTAAATAATATTTCCACCACTTTATAAACTAATTGTTTGTCTGAAATTCCAAAGCATACTCTGATTATCCAATTTACTATATCAATTCCTATTATAACATCTCTATTTCCTGATAAATCCTCCAATTGTTGCATACTAAGTTTGTTCAAATTTTGATAATACATTAATTCCAAAAATACATCAAAATTCTTGTCTAATAGTAAAATCGATACATACTCATTCAATTCCTTCTTCAATTTAAAATATCTAAAAAGCAACTCTTCTTCATTCAACTTAATGTCCTCTTTTTTTTTTTCTACCTCATTCTCAATTTGTAATACAGATAATAATTTTCCATTTGCATGCGGAGATTGGGCGCCAGTCATGTGGAAATAATTTCTCGTCATTATTAGACATTTTAGGTGGCGAGTATTATAGAAAGAAGTTTTGGAAAAAATATTACTTCTGTTAAAACAATTAAGAGACTCTGAATTTTGTGAATCTTTGTATTCCATAAGAGTTAGTTTTTTGATGCAAGTAAATCTGAAAAAGTATTCTTCTAGTTGAGTAATTAAGGAGCCTTGAATTGATAAGTTTGAAAAGGATGTGATGTAGTTATACAAGAATATATTTATAGAAATAATTTTATCCGAGTTTAAATTGTTGAATATTGTGATTTCCTGTAAAATGTCTTTAATTCTCTCGATTATGTTATTTTTAATATTTTTCAAAATTCTTATAGAAACATTATTCTCAATTACGTATTTATTTAGTATATACGTGGTATCTAAGTAAAAAATACTTGTAGCATTATTATTATTATTTAAAATATTTTTTATATCATTAATGTTTTTAACCAAAAAGCTTTCAATTTCCAGATTTTTTGATTTATTGTTATTATTGTTGGCAATGGAATTTAACTGATTTATGTTTGGGATAATTAGTAAGTTTGAAATAAAATTCATGTGGAGATTTTGAAACTCTTCAGAAGCTAAATTATTTTCTTTAACATGCTGAATCTGAAAAAAGTAGTATTTTTCATTTATAAGAAAAGGAAGAATTGCATTGCTAAGTGTATCTTTTAAGTGATATTCTGTTAAATTGGGCTTTAAGTAGCAATAAAGTTGCCTTCTTAGAGCTTCCACCAATAGATTCCTATAATTTAGTAGAAATACATCTGATTGAGTGCTCAGTTGGACAAAAAGAGGTCCAGAAAACACTATATCCAATGAAATTGTCTTATTTACAACATTTGGAAATTTCTCATGCTTTATATATTTAATATATCCTTTGTTAAGGTGTCTAATAGAACTAAGTCCAGAGTGAATATACACTATATCTTTTTTACAAATATCAATATCATCATAGGTTTTAAAAAGAATAAGAAATTTCGAATTTTCTAGGCTTTCAAAATTCAACTCAACTAGGTGAATTCTATCATACTCAGTGTCCGCCAAATTATCAGTCAATTTATTCATCATCTCTTTGCTAATCAAGGAAATCCCATCTTTGAGATCCTCCTTAACCTCGATTTTACATGGTATTGCGTAGCTCTTCATTTAGTCCATCAATTTTGCTCTATTTCATAACTCTTTTCCACATAAACTAACATATATTACATTAAACACATATATTGGATATAAAATTGATATATAAAGTGATTTATAGTTTATTATATTACGTGTAAAATAAAACATATTACTATGCGGCTAATTTTCATTTTCAATATGCCAATAATAATGTATAAGAAAAAAAAAATAAAATTGGACAAAAAAAAGAAATTATAGATAAAATCATAATCTCCAAATAACAAAATATAGAATCTATTATCCTTGGTGTAAAGTACCTCTATCTATCTCAACAAGCCTTCTTCAGTTTCACCTTCCTCTTATACTATATAAGTACAGTCTAAATCAATAGAAAAGAACTTAAATCACCTCAGTAGGCAAATTATAAGATACATTCACACCACCCACATATATATATAGGAGGAGTGCTCTTAAATAGAAAGTATTTCCGATTTAAGGTCGGAAATAAGTAAAAGAGGATGACGTCACGAATTTGAAGTCGTTGGCAAATTATTCAAGATTTATTGAATAACCTTACGCTTTTGTTTCAAGTTGGCTGCTCTAGCCTTACGAGCATCAAGCTGATCTTGTAATGCCTTTTCCTTAAGATGCTCTGCCTTAGCAACGTGAATAGCTTCAATCAAGACTCTCTTATTCTTGTATTGGTTACCCTTTGATTTCATGTAGAATTGCTTGTACATGGTCTTGTTAATTTTGCCAGATTCACGATATTTACGTAAAAGACGTCTTAATACTCTTTGACGGCGCATCCATAAGACCTTCTCTGGTCTTCTGGCATCCTTTGTACCTCTTCTTTTACCAAGACCCATGGAACGACCCTTTCTTTTAGCCTCATGGACTCTGCTAATTCTAGCTCTTGAATGTGTAGCAACAGCCTTCTTCAAGATCAAACCATCCTTGTATAATTTACGGATGCTTTGGCGAGAGTTTGCTGTTGAAATTGTGTCCATTTCAGTTGGGTCTAGCCATACTCTATTTGCTCCACATTTTAAAACCTCCTTTGCTAAACGTTTTTGCAATATCAAAGGCTAATAATTTGAATAGAAATAAGTTAGTATTGTCTAAAATGGGGAAAAAATTAAGTGTAAAACAAACTTACCATTCTTACTAGTTATTTGAGTCCTTTAAACAACTTGAAATTTAACTTTGATTTTTTTTTAATAGTTTTCCTCCTTTTTTTCCGGTGGATGTTTCTATTCCTTGAAAAATATTCACTTTTATTTAAAAAAGATAAATTTAATTACTGTCGCGTATATTTTACGTTGACTCTTTGCTAATGTATTCTAAATTATAATTGCTTTTGTTTTTATATAATTTAAATAATAATATAATTAAAAAAAATTATTATTTTGTCTCGTCGGTACCGCTTTAGTACCAGTCAATATATTTATCTATTATTATTGTTTAAGGGGGAGAAAAAAAAAAATACTTAAAAAAAAAATTGTCTCAAAAATAGGCGCCAGCTGTGAATTTAATAACAAATGTTAATGCATGTTCTAATTTTGTTTAAATTTAAATTGATATTTATATTTTCAAAAATATATATTAAAAGATATGAAATAAGGATAGAAGAAATAAAACTTTTAATTGATAATATTAATCTCTCTTAATTTCTCTTAAGTCTTCTGTTTTACTTACCTAATACACTGACCTTTCATATTAAATATATAGGTAGTAATGTACAAATTTAATACTTGACTATAATAATAGGATAATACACACACACGTAAAGTATTGGTCGCTATATAATTATTAAAATTTATTAGCTAAAAATTACGATGTTATCTGTAAATTAGTACATTTTACATTAAAGAGACTAATTTAAATTAGATGATTGGACTGGAAATAATTGGGGATTTGCACAACTTTGAATGACTAAACAGAGTTTGACAAGCATTAATTCTTTGGATTTTATTAAAGAGTAAAAGATTTTAACCAGAAAAAACTGTATTTAATTCAATCTAAAAATTTCAATAATTAATTTTAATACTTTAAAACCAAATATATTGTCAATTCCACGTAATGTATTTAATGATAAATATAAAAAGGGCTGCACTTTGCCGCCAAAAGTTCAAATTATTAGTTTAAAATAGAGAATAATTCGATTTAGTAATTAAAATGGATGAAATACAGGAGCATTTTTCAAAGATTTTAGATATTGATTGTAGCTCATCTGTTTCATCGGTAGTTTTGTCAGACTTTTATGTATTCGTTGGATTAATAGGAGAAGAGTCAAATGTAAATGTATATTGTTATAAAGATCTTGAAGATAATAAAGACAAGAGTTTTACACCTAAATATATATTAGAAAATAACCATGGTGGAATTTCGAAGCTGGTTTTATCTCCTTGTAAGAGTTTATTGATGGGATTAACATGTTATGGGTGGATATATATTTGGAATATTGAACAATTAGGCAGTAATGCCAATAAAGATATTGAAATGAGTACAGAAGAAGCTGAAAATAGATTTAATGTTGAGATTAGTAGTATTGGCCTAGCTGAGGGGATTTTTGTT
The DNA here is from genome assembly GCF_004936735.1 of Cryptosporidium sp. chipmunk genotype I. Lineage (NCBI taxonomy): Eukaryota > Apicomplexa > Conoidasida > Eucoccidiorida > Cryptosporidiidae > Cryptosporidium > Cryptosporidium sp. chipmunk genotype I. The sequence continues at coordinate 356,847 of NW_027125593.1, forward strand.
ATAAAGCCAGATGTATTCTTTATGAATGGTCATCCTGGGGACTCGATTTGTGTAGAATTCATTAATTCAAAATTAATAGTAGCAGCTGGAGTCAATCCCGGTTCGAGTATTACTTTTATATCTGTGAAGACTGGAAGAAGAGTTAGCCAGTACATTTCTAGAAAGAATGAGATATCAGGTTTAGCATGGCCAATTTACTATAAATTTGGCGAGAAAGAAATGAAAGAACAAGATTTTGAGCTTGCAGTATTTTCTTTCACAAATATTGCTATAGAAAGGTCAAGCTCAAGTGGAGGATGCTGGATTGCTCTTGGCGGCTCTAATGGACTGATTACCTTAATATACTTGCCATGTGTAACTATTACAAAGATTGAAAAGCTATCTGAAAGTGATAATATTGAAAATGAGGAAGTTAACTTATCAAGTACAGATTTTCTTTGGAAATGCCACCAGGTTAGTGAGCTGTCTACAGAAATTAAATCACTAATATGGAGGCCACGTAATAATATTAATACTGGATTGTGTCTTGTATGCGGTACCGATGATTCATTATTACGTTATTGTTTTATTGAGGCTGAAAATAAAAATATAATTGTTAAAAAAGTTAATCTAGTAAAAATCACGGATGGTACTTCAACTTGTAGTGAGATTAATTCGATTTCCTTTTCAGTTGATGGACAAAATAATTCTGTTTTGGCTGTAGGATTTAATAAATTCTCTTCATCAAAAAGGCATCCAATATTTGTTACTTCTGAAAATTTGACCAAGAAATCTCAGTCGTTTTCTTCATTCAAGGTTTATATTCAAGATGTTGTAGCCTATTCAAACAATAGCAATAACGGAATGTTATCTACGTATACTCATTTCTATTGTATAGGAAATCACTACGATATAATTACAAGTGTATATATTAGTCCATGTAGTAAATATATAGCTTCATCATCTATTGATAGACATTTACACATATATAAAAAGTCAAAGGCTTAGTAATTATAGACTTCTTATATAGATAATAAGCATTATTATATAAACTTATAAATCCTAGTTCGAATTTCAATAAGTATTATTGCTACTTAGTTAAGCCTTTAATATTTTTCATCGAGGTCCCTATAACTTCACCTCCTAGAATTATCTCATCTATAATTTTCATATATTTCTTATTATTGTATATAACATCCACATCAGAAATGTCGCGTGAGTGACTTCCAAATGCCTCATTTATCAATTGAATTGTTGTAAGTACTAGTAGAATATTCTCATCAAAATCTACTCCTGTTATCATAAATATTTTTTTATACTTTTTGAATATTATTCTTGTATCTTCTAAAGTAAAGTATGAAAGATGCTTTTCTTCCAGGAACGAAAGCTTTTCCTTTATGGCTTCTTGTATTCTGTTTCTATTCTCAACATTTTCAGAACTATACCACTTGGAAAATATTGTGCTTCCACTCAAATTCTGAATGATAAAGAAGTGGATCATTGTTTTATCTCAGTTTTTTTTCTTGTTCTTTTTAATGAACGCTAGTAAAATCATAAATGCTGGTTCGAATTATAGTACCAGAATTAAACAAAACTTCATTCCAATAAATATTACAAATTATTTTATTCTGTATTATTATTGCTATTTTTTCTTATTCGAGAAATTTTTTTTTTTTCGCTGTTTTTAACTTGCAAAAGTACCGGTATAGGGAAACAGACTTATTTAAAAAAAAAAATCTGCACCCCACATTTTACCGCCACACGTAACAATTAGTAATTTTACATGAATCAATTTAACATGGGATATAATTATCAATGTAAAAATAATAAATTAAAAAAAGCTGACAGTGAAAATTAGCGAAAAATTAGCTTATAATTAAGATTTTTTGGTTGAGAGCAGTAATAATAAGATTTCAAGAATTTACATTAGATTGGAATTTATATGAAACAGGAACAGAAAAAGACTTGTGAATTAATGAATTCGAGCAATTACATTTATATCTAGTTTTGAGTTAAAATGACTGTTAGATCTCTAGATTCATCTTTTGATGAGGAAGATGATTGGAATGGGATGATAGAGACAGAAGATTCCATTGTGGATTCAAAAGAATCATTTGTTAATGAAAAAATATCTCTAGATAGTATTTTAGGAAGGGAATTGATGAGTAGCATTCAAAAGGATGAGAGGAAGTCAAAGAAAGTGAAGTTAGGCTCAAGTATTCAGCAGAAGTTGTCGTTTAATTTTGGGACAGGAAACACACCCTCTAGTATTAATAAGAGTAAGTGCACAGAGCTTGAGAAATTCCCTGAGAACAAGGAAAGTGAGAATTCCTGTGTAAAAGATGGATCCGAAAGTTTAAGTAAAAAAATAAAGTCGGGCAATACGGGTCTTTTCTCTCCATTTTCCATTAATGTCACGGCAGGAGATGAAGATATTCAAAGTCCAATGTTTGATCCCTGCAAAGTTAGTAAGGAAAAGATAATGTCAAAAGTAAAGAGTAATTCAATATTATTTTCCGTGCTTACTGATGCCTTTTCAAAGATAGAGCAGCTAAAAGGAAGCGGATCTGGGAGCAAAAAGGGATGCATTGTAATTCTTGCAAATTTATTTAGATTGATAATACACCACAATCCAAGCGATCTAATTGATGCAGTTTACATATGCATGAATAAAGTAGCACCTGATTATGAAGGGAAAGAATTAGGGATTGGGGATTCTATTCTAATAAAGTGCATATCTGAGTCTTCTGATAGGTCAGAGAAAAGAATTAAAGAAGATCAAATTAGTGGAAAATTCGAGGATTTGGGCGAAATTGCATCAATCAGCAAGAAACAAATGAGACTTCTTTTTGAACCACCCAGACTAACAATACACGATGTTTACAACGAATTGTATTCACTTACGGAGATTTCAGGTAAACAGTCTCAGCAGCTTAAGAAAGACAAAATCAAAAAGTTATTAGTTTCAGGTAAGCAAGAAGAAGTTAAATATATAGTCAGATTTTTACAGGGAAGATTGAGAATTGGAATACAGCAAACTACTGTTTATCAGGCATTAGCAAGTGCATTCGTACTAACAAAGAATGTCTCAGGGAATGAAATGGCTTGCTTTTCTGATTATAGACTAACGAAAAATGAAAAAAAGTATAGGAACTTACAGGAATTGGATTGTGAGATACTTGAAATGGAAAATTCGCTTAGATCATCTCTATGTCAGCTTCCAAATATTGAAAAGATCATTAAAGTTGCTATTCAAGGAGTCTCTAGTCATGATATTTCTGCTAAATGCAAACTAACTACTGGGATACCTTGTGAGCCTATGCTTGCAAGACCTACAAAGGGCATTCAGGAAGTTTTAAGCAGATTTGAGAACATACTCTTTACTGCTGAGTATAAGTACGATGGTGAAAGGGCTCAGGTACACGTATATAGAGACAAGTCCAATAAAAGAGTGATCAAAATCTTCACTCGTAATTTAGAGTCTGCTACAGATAGGTATCCAGATTTGATTCAATATTTGAATCAAGCACTCAACTCTGACATAGAAGACTGTATTTTAGACTCTGAAGTTGTTGCATACTCTAAGAGTGATGATAAGATTTTACCATTTCAAGTCTTGAGTACAAGAAAAAGGAAGAATGTTGCTTTTGATGATATACAGATTCAAATCTGCCTAATGCTTTTTGATTGCATGGAGTTTAATGGAGAATCTTTACTAAAAAAGTCACTCTTTGAAAGAAGACAATATTTGAGAAAATGTATTAATCAAGGACAGTCTGACTATATTAAATTCGCTACAAGTACTGAAACTGATAAACTTGAGCATTTGGATTCGTTCCTCTCAGAGTCTATTGAAAATAATTGTGAGGGACTCATGGTCAAAACCTTGCATGAAAATGCAAGCTATGAACCATCAAAAAGATCTCTTAATTGGTTAAAAATTAAAAAAGATTATGTGGATGGACTAACTGATAGTATTGATGTTGTTCCTATTGCAGCATGCTACGGAAAAGGTAAAAGGAATGGGGTTTTTGGGACTTTTTTATTAGCTGTTTATAATACAGAGGAGGAGGTATATGAGACTGTATGTAAGGCAGGAACAGGTTTTTCTGATGAAGTTCTGCAATCATTATTTTCAAGCTTAAAGGACCACATCATTGCAGAGGGTGCTCCAAAAAGTTACTATAGGTTTGATTCTAGTGGACAATCGTCCTCCCTCAAACAAGATGTTTGGTTCCAGCCAAAGTTTGTATGGGAAATTAAAGGCGCAGATCTATCACTATCTCCAGTTCATACTGCAGCAATGGGGTCTATTGATGAAAACAGAGGAATAGGACTTCGATTTCCAAGGTTTATAAGAATTAGAGAAGATAAGTCTCCAGAGCAGGCTACCTCATCAATTCAGATTATGGAAATGTACAAGAGCCAATTGATAACTAGAAAGAACGAATTCAATCTGAATGAAGATCAATTTCAGGAGGATGAATAGTTTCTAAAAGCTTTCATTTCAGAAGTTCACAAAGGCAAGAGAAAGAGGCGAAATTCGGGGAAGTAATTGAGAACGTTCAAATATTATCAGATATAAATATTAGAGAAAATATAAAAATAAGCTAAATAACTTCGTAGATAAATTACCATTAAAAAATTGAAATTATTACAATTATTCAAAGCTAGAAATGCCTTAAAGGGTGTAGAAGAGCAAAAACAGCATAAGAATTTCAGAATACATTTACAAATATGATAATAATAATTTCTAACCAAAAGCAAAATTATAATAAATGATTGAATTTACCCATAGAAAATAAATTCGAGTTTGAAAGCTGGAATTAAGTATTAATGAGTTTCAAGCAGTTCTACTAATTGGTTTGGTATATGAGTAATATTGATCAATTTTAATTTCTTTTAGAAATCGTCAAAATCTGCATAATTTTCAAGATATTTTTTTTACAAGATGTGGTGATCATTAAGCTTGAAAGAGTACTTCGCAATTTCTTGATAGAGATAAGATAAGGTAATTTTGCATAAACTAATATCAGCTTCAATTGGAAGTTTTAACTTCTTTTCATTTTCTTTTTCAAACATTTCAAAACCAGAAATTTGAAGAATCTCAATTCCTTGACTGAACTGACCAATCGAATTCTTGAAGACTTCATTTTCAAAACTTACGATTCTATAAAATGGATTATTTGGAAATGAAATAACATTTTTGAGCACAATTACAATATTTTTAAGGCACTCGTTAATCTTTTCTTTGCTATTAGAGGCCTTTTCTGTTAAAATACTTTGGATAGTCTTAACGACCTTTTTTTCAAATTCATGGTTAATAACCTTATCAATTGGAAATTTAATTACAGGTCTAACAGGACGGAGTTTTTCTGGAGTCGATTGGGTTTTCTCGTAAACTTGTTCAAATAAATCAAGTATAAAGCCATCAAAGGTGAATCCAAACTTTCTTTCTGTAATGTATTTGATAACCTCAGATGGCTTATATCCCAACTCAATTAAGAATAAAGCCACAATATTAAATGTGTGGTAATCACCTGAATTATCAACTAATAACACAGATTTACGAAAATGATGTGCTTGCCTGATAATATTAACAACTCCCCAATAATCTGGGCTTTCTGTATTATAACAAGGAACGCTATAATATTTAATTTTAGAACTTTTTGGGAATTTGAAGATCTCTGGTTGATTTGTCAAATTAACGATTTTAGATATATTGAATTTATCTTTATGTTTATCCCAGTCATTATGTGCAAGAATTCCGATATCACAAGTGAGAACACAAAAGTGAGTAAGAATTGGAAACAGAGGGATAGATTCACATGCAAATCTGGATGGTAAATTTATATCAGAGAATTCTGAACAAATCGGATTTTCATCAATGCATCGTTCGTATCTTGGACTAAGGGAAGCAAATCCTCCGGCTAATATGAAGATACGCTCAGGTTTACATGAACAACAATTCATAATATCAAGAAAAGTCTGTGATTCGTGTGAAACACGATCACCTTTTATTGAAGCATTTCCTTCCCAAAGATGATCAAAAAGAACAATTACTTTATTATTAATTTGTTCAAGAAGCCAGCTATTTATTGTTCTTGAATATCTTAGTATGGCATCCGAGTATTTACTACTATTGATTTTTTTAAAAGCCAGTTCGTTACTACTTTCATAAATGGTAGTACTTTGTTTTGAAAAACTTCTAAATGGCTGTAAGGCTCCTATTACAGTTCTTTTCATCAGTGCTCCTTTTGAGGCAAGTCTAGCCATAGCTTCTTCTTCTTCACTGTTTGCTTCTAATACTTTAACATCAAAATAAAAACTTTGAGAGTCAACAAAAGTAATACCACAATTACCAAGTGGATTTGAATTCTTTGATTGAGCCCAAAGATTAAAGAACATATTTGGTGTTATGTACCTAACTTTAAAGTGAGAATTTTCAACATCAATTTCTTTCCACTGAAAAGTTAAATCTTCCAAAGATTTCCATGGTCTTGGTATTCTTTCTTTAACTGTTTTACTATTAAATGATGGAACTTCTAAAACTTTATGGTTGTCTTTTTTATTTTTAACCTTTTCACATCCTATATTATTTGATTCTGGACTTACTTTATTGAAATTATTACCATCTTCAGAATTTTTTTCCACAATTATACGATTATCTTTTGAAGATTTATCATTTTTTGAATCTAACTTTAATCTGGAACAATCAGATCCCATTATTGTATTACAAAAATATTAATAATTTTATAATTCAAGCTGAATTTATTATTATTATTATTATTACTACTAATAAACAAAACTTAATCTCAAGCTGATAATTATTTTTTAATAGCAATAATAATAATTTAACTATGCTAATATAAGTTTTTTAATCAAATTCAGTAAATTTTTAATATTGAATATTTATTTTAAATTATATTTACAGCTTTTACTGAATCCAAACTTAGATTATAATACAAAATTCCAACCTGTTTATATTTCGAGCTATCAAAGAAGTTGGTTATAGTGGAGATGATAAGTAATATATATAGATATATATATAAATATATATATATATATATATATATATTTATATTTTTTCAATACTAATATCTCAAAAAAGTTCGGATTTGGATTATAATTTCAGAATGATTTGGTGAAACTATTAGTTACATCAATATAATATTAATGCCAATGTATTTTCTTTTCAACTTTAATAATAAATAATGTTTATACGGTACTAAAGTTGGAATAAACAAACCAAATTTAAGCCTTATCGATATATTTTCTAAATGGTATCAACTCTGAAATATTGAGGTAATTTTCACTGTTTCTTTATTGGGTCTTCAAATCATTTAAATATAATTACAATGTAATATAATGGTATTTATTACTATTATTTTTATATAATTATATATTTATATATATTATATAAATATTTTACAAAAATGAAATATTGAAATTCCTTTAACTTCGATTGATGTTATATTTGCAAGACAGAAATCTCAAGAAATTTTAGTAATATAACTTTATTACAAAGTATTATAATGATTCCTCCCTTAAATTAATCAAATGTAAAAAAAGCTTCTTTTTACATTAAATTTAAAAAAAAACCAATAAAATTATATATAATTATTTATATTATAATCCATTTATTCAAGATATTAATATGGGCGGTATGCATGCAATAAGTAATATTATCATTTTGTACTAATATAGGTATCGCTAAAAGAAAGAAAAAATATATATATTAAACAATTATATATTCCATTTATGGATAAGTTTGGAATTAAAGAGAAACATTAATGAAGCTTTCATTTTAAATTTCGAAATTTAAAATATTAAAAAACAATGGGATTCTCATATTGGTGGAATATTAATTATTTTATAAATATTTACTAATAAAATTGTGTATATTTGCGCGGGACTCTTTCATGCCTATACAATTTAAAATTATTTGGCAAATAAATTAATTACTAAAGTATATAGGAGGGGAATTTTATTCAAGAAAAAGAAAAAAAAAAAATCTTTTTTTTAATTTAATTGAAATCCGAATCAAATATTAGTTTTACATAGTAATATTGAGAATTTATTTGAATAAAGTTAGGTAATAATAAAATTGGCATTGAATTATTTTTAATTAAATAGAAATGACAACATTTTTCGTGGTATCAGAAAGACCAGATTTCCCTAAACTAGAAGAAGAAATACTTGAATTTTGGCGAAAAATCAATATATTGGATCTCATTCTAGAAAAAACAAAAGGGAGACCAAATTATTCATTTTATGATGGACCCCCATTTGCAACAGGATTACCACATTATGGTCATATACTTGCAGGTACAGTCAAAGATGTAGTTACGAGATATGCAACTCAAAAAGGATATTATTGTGAAAGAAGATTTGGATGGGATTGTCATGGATTACCAGTAGAACATGAAATTGATAAACAATTAAATATTACAAGTAGGGAAGATGTTTTGAATAAAGGAATTGATTTCTATAATGAATCATGTAGATCAATAGTATTAAGATATACTCAAGAATGGAAATTAACAGTAGAAAGAGTTGGAAGATTAATTGATTTTGATAATGGATATAGAACTATGGATTTAAAGTTTATGCAAACTGTATGGTGGGTATTTAAACAACTCTTTGATAAGAATCTAGTTTATAGAGCTTATAGAGTGATGCCATATTCAACAGCATGTGCAACACCACTATCGAATTTTGAATGTAATTTAAATTATAAGGATGTAAATGATCCATCAGTGATTATCACATTTCCATTAGAGGAAGATCCAAAGATTCAATTTTTAGCATGGACAACAACTCCATGGACACTTCCTTCAAATGTTGCAATAGCAGTACATCCTGAGAAAAAGTATATATATTTTAAATCTAAAAATTCTGAGGAAATAACTTATGTAGTTGCTGAATCAAGATTAGAATGGGTAATTTCTGAGCTTAAAATTAAAGAATATAATATTATTTCAGATTGTATTGGAGCAGAATTACATAATAAAAAAATAATACCTTTATTTGATTATTTTAGAAATCATGAATCAAGTAGTAAATTTTGGAGAATACTTGCTGATGATTATGTTACTGATAATACAGGTACAGGAATAGTACATATGGCTCCTGCTTTTGGTGAAGATGATTATAGAGTTTGTATAAGTAATGAATTAATTGATAATCATGGTACAAATTTACCATGTCCAATGGATTCAAATGGAAGATTTACTGAACCTGTTAGTGATTTAAAAGGAATTTGGTTTAAAGATTCTGATAAACTAATTAAACAAGAATTAAAAAAAAAATCAAGACTTTTAACTGATAATACATGTACACATTCTTATCCTTTTTGTTGGAGATCTGATACACCTTTACAATATAGAGCTGTTCCTTCCTGGTTTATTAATGTTGAATCTTTAAAAGAAAGATTATTAATTAATAATGAAAAAACTAGTTGGATTCCTAATTATGTTAAAGAGAAAAGATTTCATAATTGGTTACAAGATGCTAGAGATTGGTGTGTAAGTCGTAATCGATTTTGGGGAACACCAATACCTATATGGGTATCAGAAGATTATACTGTTATTAAATGTATTGGTAGTATAGAAGAATTGAAATCTTTGGCATCTAATTTAAAAAATGAAGAAATTACTGATATACATCGTCATTTTATTGATTATATTGAAATTCCTGATCCAAGAGGAGAAAATTATCCTCCATTAAAAAGAATTGAAGAAGTTTTTGATTGTTGGTTTGAATCTGGTTCAATGCCTTATGCATCTATTAATTATCCATTTGAAAATAAAGAATTATTTAACAATATATTTCCTGCTGATTTTGTTGGTGAAGGATTAGATCAAACAAGAGGATGGTTTTATACTTTAATGGTATTATCTACAGCATTATTTGATCAACCAGCTTTTAAAAATATTATTGTTAATGGTTTAGTTTTAGCATCTGATGGTAAAAAAATGTCAAAAAGATTAAAAAATTATCCTGATCCATTAGATATTGTTAATAAATATGGTGCAGATTCTTTAAGATTATTTTTAATTAATTCACCAGTAGTAAGAGCTGAAACTTTAAGATTTAAAGAAGAAGGTGTAAAAGATGTTATTAAAGATGTATTACTTCCATGGTATCATTGTTATCGTTTTTTTGTACAAGAAGCTATTAGATATGAAAATAATAATAATATAAAATTTAAATCAAATAAACAAGTTATTAAAAATACTAATAATATTATGGATAAATGGATATATTCTGAAGCTCAATCATTATTAAAATTTGTAAGAACTGAAATGGATGCTTATAGATTATATAATGTAACTCCAAGATTAATATCATTTTTAGATACACTTTGTAATTGGTATGTACGTTTAAATAGAGATAGAATGAGAGGTATTTATGGAATAGATGAAACAAGAAATTCCTTACAAATACTTTATCAAGTTTTAATGTTAACAGTAAAATTATTATCTCCATTTATTCCATTTACATGTGAATTATTATATTCTAATTTAAAGAATGCTTTAATAGATGAATCAGAAGAAGAAAAACCAGATACAGTACATTTATTATTAATACCAAAAGTTGAAGAAGAATTTATTGATGAAAAGATTGAAGAAGCTATAAATCAATTAAGGGAAATTATAGTAATGGGAAGAAATTTACGTGAAAAAAAGAAAGTTAGTGTTAAAACACCTTTAAAAAGTATTAATATTGTACATAAAGATAAATCAGTATTAGATTATTTAGTAGAATCTAAATTAATTAATTATATTAAAGAAGAATTAAATATATTACAAGTAATTACAGATGATAATTCAGAATTTGAAAAGATTACAAAATTAGTAGCAACTCCAAATTTTAAAGTATTAGGTTCAAAATTGGGGAAATCTATGAAAGATGTTACAAATTATATTAAGAATGAAATGACCAATGAAATTATTCAAAAATTTTTAAAGGATGGTACAATAAAAATATGTAATTTTGAATTAAATTTGGATGAGATTATTATTCAAACAGTTGTTAATGATAATTATGTAAAAAATGTTAATAATGAAATAATTTATGAAGGAAGTTCTCAATTTGTTATTGGAGTAGATTTTACTTCTGATATAGAATTTGAGAATATGGCTTATTCTAGAGAATTAGCTAATAAGATTCAAAAGATACGTAAAGAAAAAAATATGGATCCAGATGCAAATGTTACAATTTATTTACAATTAATTTCCAATAAAAATAAATCAAGCAAGTTTTATTCAGCAATAACATCTTATAACGATTATTTACAGAAGATTATTAGAAAGCCTGTAAAAGAATTTTCAAATCAAGAATTATCTCATGATATAAAAGAAAGATTATTATTTGAATACGAGATAGAAGTTGGAGTAGACGATAAAATTAATGTAATAGTGATAAAGAATTGAATTGGTTTTTACTAATGAAATTAACACAAGTTGTCTATGGAGATAAAAATATGGATGTAAAAGAATTGAAAAATTTCTTTGAATATTAATCTAATAGATGATAGTTTTCTTAATATTATTTGATATATATTGAATTATCTTGTTACAGCATTATATTTATGTATTTAGAAAAGTGTTCCCATGAACATTATTAATTTATAATATCATGAATTTCAAATTTAGACTAAAATATTCTCCTTATTTCCAAGCAAGTGAAACTTAACTTGGAATTAAGATTACTTCAAAAGTCTTTTTTCTATTGCAAGAAAAAAAGAATTAATTTATTATTCCTTTAAATAATTATTAAATATTAATTAAAATGTGTTCCCATTTTGGCGCCATAATCAAAAAAAGACAATGTTTGGGCGGCATTCGTAAAAAAAAATAATAGAGACTGAAAGTAGAATAAATAAAATAGATAAAAGGACAATAAAAGTCGGTGCTCTCACTTTATTTATTTATTTATTTACCTAACAGGAACGAATTACACGAGGATTTATTCTGAGGTAGTGAGAACGGAAAGGAAGTTGAGGATAACTATCCATGGGTAAGCGTAAGGAATTAGAAGAGATGAGTGACGCCAAGATTGAGACTGTAATAAAACCAGAAAGTAAGTCGCAGCCAATTGACACTTCCAACTGGCCCTTACTCTTGAAGAATTATTCGAAATTGAATGTTAGAACAGGGCACTATACTCCACTTCCATATGGTAATTCTCCTCTGAATAGAAATTTGGCTGATTATTTGAGTTATGGAATAATCAACCTTGATAAGCCAGCAAATCCATCATCCCATGAAGTTGTTGCATGGATTAAAAAGATTCTAAGATGCGAGAAGACAGGTCACAGTGGTACACTGGATCCAAAAGTTACAGGTTGTTTGTTGGTTTGTTTAAACAGAGCAACCAGGCTGGTAAAATCACAACAGAGTGCAGGTAAAGAGTATGTCTGCATTGTAAGATTTCACTCAAGTGTTGGTGGAAAGTCTGCAGTGAGTAGATGTCTTGAGACTCTTACTGGAGCATTATTTCAAAGGCCTCCAGTGATTTCTGCTGTTAAGCGCCAGCTTAGAGTACGTTCAATATATGATTCTAAACTTTTGGATTATGATGAAAAGAGAAACTTGGCTGTTTTTTGGGCAAAATGTGAGGCAGGGACATATATAAGAACAATGTGTGTTCATATGGGATTACTTTTAGGAGTTGGGGCTCATATGCAGGAATTAAGAAGAGTAAGAAGTGGTTGTTTATCGGAAAATGATAATATGGTAACAATGCACGACATTTTGGATGCTCAATATATGTTGGATAATTATAGAGATGAATCGTATTTAAGACGTATTATTTCGCCGTTGGAATTACTTTTAACAGATTTACCAAGAATCGTAGTCAAGGATTCATGTGTGAATGCAATTTGTTACGGTGCAAAACTTATGATCCCTGGTGTATTGAGGTTTGATAATGGAATAGATGTCGGTACCGAGGTTGTGATGATGACAACAAAGGGAGAAGCTATAGCAATTGGTATTTCTCAAATGACTACTGCTGTTATAGCTAGTGTTGATCACGGAGTTGTTGCTATAATAAAGAGAGTTATTATGGAGAGGGATACTTATGATATGAGGTGGGGGCATGGTCCTAGAGCTTCTGAGAAGAAGAAGCTCATTTTAGGCGGCAAACTTGACAAACATGGAAAGCCAAATGAGCAAACACCTGAATCCTGGCTTAAATATGAGGGTTATATTCCAAAGCTTACAGGTGATCATGACCAAAATGATGGAAAAAATAAGATAGAAACAGGATCTGATTCTGATTTCAACTCTAATATAGAAACCAGTTCATCAAAAAAGAGAAAAGAAAATAAAAAGACTAATAATGACCAATCATCTTCTACCTTATCATTTTCTTCAAAGAGCAAAAAAGATAAGAATAAGAGAAAGAGCACAGAGCCATTAAGTGAACATTGCAGTAGTAGTAGTAGCAGCAGTAGTAGTAGTGATAGTAATAGCAGCAGCAGCAGTAGTGATGATGAAAAGAACAATTCCAAAGGGAAAAAGTCATCCAAAGATAAATCTAAGAAGAAAAAGAAACATAGTCGTATTAGTGAAGACTAGGACCTTTAAAAAGTTTGAATTTTTTTTTCTATATTAAGCTGGTGGATATACTATATTATGGCTATATTAATTTTCTGATTCACTTGTCCACATTAATATTCTATTATTTTCAAAAAATAATTAAATTCTTTTTCATACAAATATTAACAACTTATTGGGCTTTAAAAATAATTTGAAATAACTAATAAATCGTTAAGTGCTGAAAACATTGTTTCTAGAACTCTTTTGAGTTTATTCATTTTGTTAAAAAATTGATATAAGTTAGTGGATGCCACTTTGCATTCCTGTTAATATTAACAAAGAATATATAAATAGAATACTGCAATTTAAATTTTATCAAAGAAAAAAAAGTTAAGTAAAAAATTAACTTTTATAATGTCCAGCATTTTCGTCGATTTTTACCCTTTCCAATTAGTTAAAACTCTACAAACGACTTGAAGCAGAAAGCATTGTAGGATTCTATCTTTTACCTTTAATTTTTGACTTTATTTTTAAAATCGGGATTCCCGCAGGCGGTAACATGCAAAAATGTGGGTTTGTGGGGGGAGAATGTTGTTTGACCTTAAAGAAAAAAATAGAGAAATATAAATAGAGTGAAAAATTGAATTTTTAAAATAATTTTATTATATTTTCTTTACAGGGTACTCTATCATTGTATAAGGTTTCTCCAAAGTTGAATCTCCAGGTTTTATTATCAGATTGGCAACAACTCCCCGATTAGCTGATTTCGAATCAATACTTGTACTTGAAATTAAGTCAAAATTCAAGTATAAAAAATCAAGATTTGTTTTCAAATAGACGAGAAACTAGAGGAGGCTCACAAAAAAGTTGTGATTTAATAATGCACTTTAGCTTTAAGGAATAAAGTAAAGTTTAAAATGAGGTTGCAATCCAAACAAAAGTATCAATTTCCAGATTTAGAGATGGGAGAGTTGATGAATGAGTTGGATATGTTAGGATTTGAAGTTGGAAGCAACTTTTGGGAAAGCATTAATCATGAAATAGCAGTGGAGCTTTATATGAACTGCTTGTCAATAGCATTAGAAATAGATACAGAGGATATCCGACCAGAAGAACTAATGGGGCAACTCCCATCTTCAGCTGCTGGAATAATATCTGAAAATGGAAAAAGCCAGATTAAACCAATAGGAAATTTGAGGTTTTTACGTTACTGTAAGATCCTATGGATAATGATAGGAATCGACGACTTTAGTATGAATGACATTCATAGACCAACTCCAGATAGAATTTATTCGTTTCTGTGTGGATTTGTGAATTTGATGCGTTTCAAAGAAGATCGCTGGATGACTTATAAAAATGAGTTTTATGAAATTGAGGAAATATTGGATTCTGTAGACAAATCTAATGAACAGATTAAGCAAAAAAAAGAAGATTTGAATAATATTAGAGTAAGATACAATGAACAAAGTGGCGAAATTGCAAATAGGAGAAGAGATAATCAGGAATACCAAGAAAAGATGAGATCTTTGCATGGAGAATTTTTGCAGAATCAACAAGAACTTAAGAGGCTAACACAGTCTGATCATGATTTGAAGGAACAGCTTAAAGATGTGGAGTTTAGGATCACCACTGGAAATCAAGATATACAGGACCTAAAGGATCAAGTTGTTCAGTCTCCAGAGAGACTCAGAAATACTGTAGAAGAATTAAATAAATCTTTGGAAAATGAAAGAAAGCAAATTGATCAGATTAGTGTCAGAAATAACGAGCTCAAGGAAAGACAGAATCTTTTGCAAAAGACAGAAAAAAGGCTTGGAAAGGCAAAAGCATTTCTTGAACAAACTATTTGCGGAGTTAAAGATGCAAACAATATTAAACAATCAATCAAAGAGATTGAGCACCATATTGAGAAGGATAAATGGACAATTGAACAGACCACAGAGGAAGAAAGGCTTCTTTTGCAAACTGTGGAGCAGATTTCACTTAGAATTCAAAATAATCAACAACATTATGAGAGTTTAATTGAAGAGGCACAAACTTTACTTAACCAGGAAAAACAAAAATTTGAGCAGGGACAGGAGTTCCTTGACGTTCAAAGCAGTGAAGCATTTTCACTTGAACGACAGGCAGAGTTGATGGAAAAGGAGATCCAGAATTCAAAAGTGTGCCACGAAAAGGCAATCAATGCACTGAATATTCAACACAACCAACTCTTGAATGTTCTCACTAACTACAAGAAACAATTAGTCAGCAAGTTGAATGACTTAAACTCGAGATATAACTTAAAGCCATTGGATGTAACTTCCAAAGAAAATTCAACTATGAACTCTATAGAAAACAAGATTTTAATGTAATCCAGCTAATAATTAAAATATAAATTATTTACAAACTCATTTTAAGTATTAATATAATCAATAAATAAATAAATAAATAAATATATATATATATATATATAATTTTTCTTTTAATACATGCTTCCTTTTGCCACGAGAATGTAACTGTCTAAATTACTTTCAGCATTTAATTTATCTACTGTTATTTCATATACTAAATTTATTACTATTTAAATATTTTCTAATTAAATGTATACCCAAAACTGACTTTTCAAGGAATGACATAAGGATAAAGTCAGCGTGGCGCCAAAATTTGGCGGTAGACGTGGCGGCAAATTTCTTTTTGTAAATTAATGGACAAGATTGGGGTAGAGAAAATCAAATTAAAACTGTTGTTGAAGAGATTTACGCCAATTTGAGAAAGTGATTTAAACAGTTCCTTCTCAATACGCTTTCATGATACTCTATTGGTTGAGTGTAGCGTAATACCTATATGAGATCTATGACATTCTTTGACCAAGTGTGGAAAGGATAATTGGTGATTTCAAGAACAACAAAGTGTTTTAAGATAATATAGCTTTCTGACAAGTTATTGTAGAAGCTAATATATACTGCTTCCATATAAGAACTACCGACTTTTTAATTCCAACAAATAAGAATAATTGTTTCGTAAATATGTTTCGTTGTAGAATCTGTACTGAACCACCTTTTAGCCATTTTTTTAATTTGAGAATATTTAATGGATATTTTTCTGATGAGAGGTCTAAAAAAACGCCATACCAGCTGAGTGAAGGAGATTCCGTCTATGACACTCAATCATATGGAAGCTCACTTTTAGCTACCCCATCTAACTTGAATTCCTTTGAGCCAAGAAGCTCTGAAGAGATTAATTCTATCTGTCTCAAATGGGAAAAATGTGTTCATGAGAGAGGTAGGGAGTTCTGGAGGACTTCAGAATGTTTGATGGAGGTGCTTTCAGCAATAGCACGCGGAATTAACAATAATGACGACCCAATTTTAGGTGATCCCCAGAGATGTATAATGTGGTATGGACAGGTTTCAGCAATTGATGGGTGTCCGGTCATAAGAATGAAGAGGCCAGATGAGGTCGTTGAAACCCATACGTATGTAAATAGGGCGTTGGTATTCTTATATGCTAGCGATGAATCCTTTGAGGAGTTACAATTGAAGCCGAGAGTGGCATTCAATATGGCTTGTGGGAACCGTAGATGTGTTCACTTACGTCATATATCTCTGGATGACTAACAGTATGATTAATATAGGAGTATTAATAATACCAAAATTAAAAATAGTGGTGATGCTGGAAAGCTGTGTAAATTTTGATATTTATTGTATATTAACTAGTAATATATATATTATATGCATGCCTTCCACTCGCCAAAGTGTTTCATTTAAGAGTTGAAAGAAAAAAATGAGTAATCAGAAAGAGTATTTCTTTTTTTTAGTACAATCTAAACAGTCGAGTCTAAATTTCGATACAAGTGTTGTTAAGGTGGTACTTATCCATGAAGTATAATTATACCTGCATTAAACATTTTTTATTTGAACGCTTGAATAATCCAATTTATTTAGCTTACAATTGGGAAAAGTTTGAGGTCACAATCTGTCGAGGCTCGACTATTCACATGTATCGTTACATAGACTGGGGTCAGGCCTTCCAATTTAGAGTCAATGAGGTTTTGTGTTTGGATTTTTATATGTTTGGCTAAGACATTTAATAGAGTTCTACCTAGTAATTTCTTAATTTTGCCTTTATCAGGTCTAAAAAACAGGCCTTCCCTCCTCTCCTCCTCCCCTCCCCCTTCTTTCCCCTCTCCTCCACACACACACACCTTCTTTGAAATTTCTCCTTTTTTTGCCCTACTTCTTTTCTTCCCTCTGATAGTATCTTGATGTTTGAACCCAAAATCTTTTTATTGCTTTTTCTCTCTAAAAGCCTATCACTGGACACTCTTTAAAGTTATCTCAGAACTTAATCTTTGTTAACTCAGTTGGCGCCAAACAAGTTTGTTTCGGCGCCGAACACAATGAGTCAAGAGTGATTAATTAAAGAAAGCATCTAGTGGAAAAAAAATTCCTGTATATATATATATATATATGTATTGAAACTAAATAGAGTAGAGATAATCAAGGTAAGGGTAACTGTGAATAGCTTTGGTGGTGGATAGCATTAAGATGGACTTGAATGATGTGTACGATGAATTTGGTAACTATATTTTGAAGGACGATAATGACTCAGAGGGAAGTGTAGATGGGATAGAATTTGAAGTTTCTTCAGAGCTGGGGGATAGCCATGATAATAAAGGTATTGATATTTCAGAGTTTGACGAGAGAGATGTCGCTGAAGATTCTGGAAGTGATATTTTTTCCGAGAACAAATGGCAAGAGCGCCAAGGACAGTTCAAAGTAGTCAGTAAGCAAAGCTTAAAAGATGAAGATCATGAAATGACTCAGGAAACTGATGACGACAATAGGATTGTGCAGTATGAAGACAAAGAGTATTATCCAGACCCGTCCGATGTATATGGGGAGGATGTTGAGATATTGGTAGAAGAGGAGGACCACCAACATATAGATGAGCCCTTAATTTCACCCTTAAAGGAAAATAAGTTTGATCTAATTGAAAAGAATCTCAAGGAAATGGAAACAACATTTTCTTATGAGTTCTTAAGAGATTTGATGGATAATTTGGAGTTTGTAAGAAATATCTGTTTTATTGGAGAAATGCATTCTGGGAAAACCACATTTTTAGATATGCTGATTAAAAGTACTCATTCTTATAAAGGAGATAAGAAAAATACGCACTTCCCAAAAAAATATTGTGATTGCAGAAAAGATGAGCAGGATAGAGGAATTAGTATTAAAGCTTCTCCAATGTCTTTGGTTCTGCCTAACTCTGTGGGGAAATCGTTCCTATTTAACATATTGGATACCCCTGGTCATGTTAACTTTGTGGATGAAACCTGTATTTCTGTAAGAATCTCAGAAGGAGTTATACTTCTTCTGGATTGTGTGATTGGCATTACTAAGCATTTGGAGAGGCTGCTTTATTATTGCTTATCGGAGGGGAAAAAGGTTGTTTTGGTGATTAATCAAATTGACAGACTTGCTTTGGAGTGCAGATTACCTCCATATGATGCTTATTTTAAGCTTAAGCATCTTATCTCTGCAGTTAATAACTCTATTTTGGAATATTCATCTACTCATGGATTAAGTACTGAGGAAACTAGAGCCTTACTATTTGGGCCAGAAAAAGGCAATGTTGGATTTGCTTCTGGAAGATACAATTTCTTCTTCACTTTAGATTCATTTGCCAGAAAATACTTGAAGCATCATGGAATTACCAATAACTGTATTCTGAATGAAAAATCTGAACAATTATCTCATCGATTCTGGGGAGACTATTATTTTAATAAGGAAAATAACTCATTTGAAACAGATTCAAATGTTTCTCAAGATAGATCTTTTGTAGAATTTATTTTAAATCCAATATATAAGTTACTTGCATATACGGTATCGGAAGAAGATGATCAATTATCAAACTTCTTAAAAACGGTTGGTATATATCTAACAAAGAAAGAACTTAAACTGAATGTTAAGGAACGCCTTGAGATTGTTTGCAAACGTTTCTTTGGAAACTCTGGTTCCTTTACTGACTTCATCTCAAAAAATGTTCCAAATCCAATTGAAAGTGCTAACAATAATATTGAAAGAATATACACTGGGCCAATTAATGATAGAGTATCATCATTCATGAGAAAATACGAAAGAACTAATTGTCCTTTGGTTGTTTTTGTCATAAAGCAATTTCATTCTGAAGATATGGAATCATTCTACTCATTCGGGAAGATATTTTGTGGGACTTTGTCAAAAGGTGACCGAGTTAAAGTTCTAGGTGAATCTTTTTCCAAGGAAGATCCTGATGACTTTACTATAAGATCTATTGATAATCTTTGGATCCTACAAAGTAGGTATAAGGTGGAAGTTACAAGTGTACCTGCAGGAAATTGGGTACTAATTTCAGGTCTTGGAAGTTCTGTTACAAAATCATGTACCTTAATTGGATGTGATTCATCAATCAAAGATGATGAAATATATCCTTTACGTAGTATTAGACTTTTGAATAAGAGTGTAATAAAATTAGCTCTTGAACCTCATAACCCGGCAGATTTACCAAAAATGCTCGAAGGGTTAAAAAGTATTTCAAAGGCTTATACATGTTCAGTAACAAAAGTAGAGGAAAATGGAGAGCATGTTATATTTGGAACAGGAGAATTACAGATGGACTGTATTATGCATGATTTGAGATGTTTATATGGGAATCTGGATGTCAAAGTTTCAGACCCAATGGTACACTTTTGCGAGACAGTTTCAGAGAAATCCGTAGTAAAATGCTTTGGAGATTCAACAAATGGATTAAATAGACTTTACATTACGTCAGAGCCTTTAGATAGAGGTATTTCAGATGAATTGGAGAATGGTATTATGAAAGTTTTAATTCCAGATACTAGTGACCCTAGGCACTATAGCAATTTTTTAGCAGAGAAATATGGTTGGGATAAACTTGCAATAAAGTCTTTATGGGCATTTGGACCAGATCCTAACATAGGAAGTAATGTTTTATTGGATGATACTTCTTCTATAACAGTTGATAAAAAACTTTTATACGATGTTAAGGATGATATAATTCAAGGATTTAACTGGGCAGTTAAAGAAGGTCCTTTACTGGAAGAACCTATAAGAAATGTAAAATTTAAGATACTTGATGTAAACTTATCCTCTGACAAAATAAGTAGGGGAACAGGACAAATTGTTCCTGCATCTAGAAGAGCTTGTTATACGTCAATGTTTTTAGCATCTCCAAAGATTTTGGAACCAATTTCTCTTGTAGAGATAATATCTCCTTCAGGTTTGGATGAATTCATCAATAATATAGTGTCTAAAAGAAGAGGTCATGCAGGTAAAGAGATTCCAATTCCTGCTTCGCCATTAGTTACAATACTAGCATTCGTTCCAACAATAGAGACTTTTGGATTTGAAACAGATTTAAGAATACATACGAGTGGACAGGCATTTTGTACAAGTTGTTTCGATCACTGGGCAATAGTCCCGGGAAATCCATTGGATAGGAATATTTTATTAAGGCCTTTAGAGAAGGCTCCTGTTCCACATTTAGCTAGAGATTTTCTTCTTAAAACAAGAAGAAGAAAAGGTTTAAGTGATGATGTTAATATTCAAAACTTTATCACTTGTCCAGAACTTATTAAAGCTTTGAACTATTAAGAATTAAATATAACTACTTAAATACATTTAGAATATAACAACTAGTGTAATATAGGGGATTTAAGAATAAAAATTTCAATTAAATAATAATTAAAAAAAATATCATTTTTACTAATAATATAACCAAAATAGTCTGTAAATTCTACTATTAGTTTTAATAATATGAGTTTGGATTACGTGGTGTAATTCCAATGTGGACAATTATCAAAATAATACCGGACAGAATTACGTCAGATAAAATCAAGAATAAATATCCTTAATCTCATTTAATAAGAATCAAATTATGTGATACTGCAACGTTTAAATTAAGGTGAATAAGATAATTAGGCTTATTAGTTTACTCGTATGATCTTATAATATCAGAATCACCTGGGTCTGTAACAGTCATGCAGCTAACACGATATAGCTTACCACAGGAGGTACCTAAGTCGTTGTTTCCACCTTGGAAGTGGTGAACACCAATCTTGGAGAGCATTGCATAGTATTCAATTTCGGATCTTCTGAGAGGTGGACAGTTGTTGGAAATTATAACCAAACGAGCAGTACCATTTCTGATCGATTTAACAGTAGAACGGTATCCAAGACAGACCTTACCACTCTTCATGACAAGTTGTAAGCGACTAGTCATACCTTCAGATTTACCTTTAGATGAACCCTTCTTGGTCATTTTTATTTAATCCTCTTCACAAGCTAAAATTTGAGTCTTGAAATTAGTTTAACTTTTTTTTCTTGATAACTTATTTCAATTTCTTGAAACTCGTCTTGTTTAAGAATGATTGATTATTTCTTATTTGTTTGTCTAATTGGACTCGCGCCAGAACAAAAAAAATTAATTCTTTTTTCGTTTAAAAAAATGATTATTTAGTTATAAATGTATATTTATATTTACCAGAATTTTTTGTGTATTTATAATCTTTAGACTAATACTAATTATTTGTTCTTCGCGTCTCATTTCCTTTTGTAATATTTAAAAAAGAATAGCGCCCACCAAAACTAGACACGTGTACGGGCGGGCTTTATTTGGAAATTACTTAAAAATATTGCTAGTGGCGATAATATTTTACATGTAAAAAAAAACTGAGCACACTAAAAATACTTGTGAAGGGGGTAAATAAAAAATAATTAAACAAAAAATAAAAAATAATTTTTAAAATAAGAAAGTGGTGCATTTGATCGAAAAAAGGAATTTTATGTAGAGATTATGATGTTATAAGTGTTGTGGACTAATCCTGAATAAGAAGAAAGTAATAATTAAGGAAGAAGCCTGAGAAGGGATCAGAAATAGGTATAACAAATAGGTAATTAGTTGTTATTAGAGGAATAGTTGTGTGAAGTTTATGAAATTAGAGCTCATTGCGGGTTATTTTTGAGCTTTTGTTATCACTGAATTCAAGCAAATAGTCATGAATTTAACGAATGAGAATGTTTCAAACCAGGGTCAGGAGACTTCAAAAAGTGGGAATTTTGAGATAATTGATAATGGGAAGTCTGAAGATAAAAGTAAAGAAATACTTCTTGAAAAGTGCAGGGTAAAAGTTTCTTCGGATGGAGTTTATGAGTCTTTACCAGTTGAAAGAAACAGTATTGATGCTAAATCCAGTGAAAAGGTGAAGGATAAAATAAGTGGGGATACTGTTTTTGAAGTTTTACCTAGATCAGAGTCTAATGCAGACGCAAGTTATGACAAGGCAGGTGACTTTGGTAATGATGTTGGAGTTTTTGAGTCATTACCCAAATCAACTTCTGATGCTGATTATAAATATAATGAGAAGGTGGATATTACACAAGATAGGACTGTTTTTGAAGTATTACCACGTTCTGAGAGTATTGTTTACTCTGATAATAATACTAGTTATGAGTCTTCTGTTAGTGTGAATGAAATAATTAAAAAGAAGGAGTCAGATTTGGACAATATTTTAAAAGAACAGAGAACTAATGAAAATATTACTAATAGAGGTGGGAATATAGAAAATGATCCTACTTCTGGTTTAAGCATTTACAACGAAGAGTCTGTTTCTCCTCCATCTGAGGCTTCGATGACTATTTTCGAGAATTTACCAATCAAGAAAGAAAATAGCAACAATATTGAAGACGAGTTACGATCAAACTCTATTTCATCAGATGATAATATAACCGAAAGCCATCAATCAATTTTTGAAACAGCAAACTTGTCAAGATCAAATAGTTCCTCTCATGTTTCCAACTTAAGGGATGGTGAAGAAACCGAAAGACGAACGAGTAATGAAGTAAGTGAACATAGTGAAATTAACACTAATGATGAATTTGAAAAAGATTGTGAAAAAAAGTATTTAAAAAGTAACTTGGAGCTTGCTAATGAATTACTTATTGACTCTAATCAGGCCATAAATAGTCAGAATACAAAAGAGTCTTCATTCCAAATTGAAAGTAAGGCAAATGCCAATATCTATATACAGGGTGAAAAGTCAATTTTTGAGTCAGTTCCATCTGAATATTCAAAGGCTGATGTTGGATATTATTCCAAAACACCAATAAGTTTGGAGGAAAGGACAGTTTTTGAATCAAAGCCTGTAGCAAATTCAAATGCAGACGTTAGCTATAATTCAAAGGTTGGAATAAAACAAACAGAAGAAAAATCAGTATTTGAATCATGTCCAATTGTTTATTCAAAGGCGGATGTTAGTTATAATTCAAAAATAGAATTAAAAAGGGACGAAAAATTTGTATTTGAGTCAAATCCAACTGTTGGCTTAAGTGCAGATGTTGGCTACAATTCAAAATTTGAACCTAGAAAGGACGAAAAGTCCGTATTTGAGTCAAATCCAGCTGCTAGTTCAAATGCAGATGTTAGCTACAACACAAAAGTCGGACTAGAAAGAAAGGAAAAGTCTACTTACGAATCAATCCCTACTGTTGGTGTAGTGGCAGATGTCAGTTACAAATCTAAAGCACAAATTAACTTTGGAAATGAAAGGTCTGTTTTTGAATCTGTCCCGATTTCCAATTCCAGGGCTGATGTCAGTTATAACTCTAAATCACAGCCCATTAAAGAAGAAAAAATTATATTTGAATCAGTTCCATCTGAAAAATGTAAGATAGACGCGAGTTATAATTTCAAGTTAAACTTGAAAGAGCAGGAAAAGTCAGTATTTGAATCCAATCCTATGATAACTTCTAAAGCCGATGTGAGTTATAATTCAAAACCAGAAGTGAATTTGAATGAGAAATTCGTCTTTGAGTCAGTTCCATCAAATAATTCAAAAGCTGACATCAGTTACAACTCAAAAATAGCCAATACTTGTGAGAAATCAGTCTTTGAATCAGTGCCAGTAAAAAATGTTAATATAGATGTGAGTTATAACTCCAAGTTGGACTTTAAAAGCCAGGAAAAGTCAGTATTTGAATCCAATCCTATGATAACTTCTAAAGCCGATGTGAGTTATAATTCAAAGCCAGAAATGAAGTTGAATGAGAAATTCGTCTTTGAGTCAGTTCCGTCAAATAATTCAAAAGCTGACGTGAGCTATAGTTCAGCAGTAATCACTACTTCTGAGAAGACTATTTTTGAATCAGAACCAAGAAAGAACTCAGTGGCGGATGTTAGCTATAACTCTACTATGGTTCCCATTGCAAAGGATGAAAAGACCATATTTGAATCAAACCCTAGTCTTGAGTCAAAGGCAGATGTTAGTTATAACTCTAGAATAGAATTAAAAAAAGACGAAAAGTTTGTATTTGAATCAAGTCCAATTGTTGGTTCAAATGCAGATGTTAGTTACAATTCAAAATTTGAACCTAGAAAGGACGAAAGGTCCGTATTTGAGTCCAATCCAACTCTCAGCTCAAAAGCAGATGTTGGGTATAACACCAAAGGAATCAATTCATCTCAAGAAAAATCTGTATATGAATCAATTCCAAAAAGTAAATCTAAAATAGATACAGGCTATTATACAAAATTCGAATTCAGTAACGAAAATAATAAAACAGTGTATGAATCAAACCCATCTGGTAAATCCAAGGCAGATGTTACATACGATTCAAAAATTGGAATTAGAACGGAAGAAAAATCAATTTATGAGTCTAACTACGATAAAGTATCAAAGGCTGATGCCAGATATAATTCAGATTCAAACCCAATCTATCCTCCAGGAAAGATGGTATATGAGTCAATTCCCGTTCTTAGATTTACTGCAGATGCAAGGTCTGCAGACCAAAACAATACAAACGAGGAAAAACAAACAATCTTTGTATCACTTCCGAGGTCTGAGTTAGTTTCTGATGCAAGCTACTGCTTTAGCAGTGAATATAAACAGGAAAAGACAATATTTGAGTCTGTACCAAATACAAAAGGGATGAGAATAGATGCAAGATCTGGTGATGCAAATGAAACCATGAATTTTCAGTCTAAAACAATTTTTGAGTCGGTACCTAAGCAGTCTTATGCTGATGCAAAGAGTGGGACTGTATAGATATTCTGTTAGAGATAAGATTTAGATTCAAATAGTACAAATATAAGGATAATCTATCTCCTGATATTTATTGCTCGATCTTTTTGTCTTTAGATGTGGGGTAGGTAACTTGTGTAATAACCTTTGGGCTATCACCTGTTTTGGGATTCTCAGATTGAATTACTTGTTGCATAGCTTGGGAAGCTTCAAAGCCAAGTCTAACTGGCTCCTTGTTTATATGAAGATAGAGTAGGTATGAGGAGGGAATAGTGCCTAGACATTCCCTCGATTCATCCGGTTGGCTCTCAACTTTGCAATCTTTCTCAGTTGCTTGAGTAATTTTGTTTACAGCATGTACCGTCGTATAGTCCAATTTACCCTGAGAATCAATATTTGGCCAGACAACTGCGAAACCTTTCTTAGGCTTTATCTTAATACCAGCATAAGGAAAGTCTAATTCTCCTCCACTTTCAACATCAGAGAGGAAAACTGAAATTGTATAAGTTCTAGTATCTCCATCGTGGTGTTCTTTGATGTAGTCGTCGATGGAGTATCTGTGCACTAAGATTGGTTCCATGTAGAGATTGCTGGAGTCTACAAGAATCCCAAGCCTATTTTCAATCTCTCTAACTAAAGGAGTTTCTTCTGGTTGGATACAGGCTGTTTCAGACCTACAGAAGTCCTCATCTTCATTATTTGTTGATGAATCCTTTTCGTCTTTGATCTCCTCAGTTTCTGAGTTGTTGCTTTCTTTCTTAGCTATTGATATCTTTGAATCCTCAAGTCTATCTTGAATGAGAGAAATAATCTCATCACATTCATCTTTGTTCAACGCATTTGGGATGATAAATATCTTAGGATTGATCTTGCTGGCAACTATTCTCTGCAAAAGAGCTGGCTTCTTACTCTTGCTAATATCAATTTCAGAATTATTACTACTTAATGGTTCGGTACCGACAGTTGCCTGAATACCATGCTGCCTTAGTAACTGAGCTGCTGCATTTAGCTGACTACTAATAAATTGTTGTTGCTGTTGTTTGATCATTGCTTCAATTTTTGACATATCAGTTGTCGGTTGCAGAATATTTGGTAGAATGGAATCTGGGGCAATGGCATTTCCCATATTGGGAATTGATCCAACTCCAAGATTCATTCCGGGGATATTCATTCCTGCAGCAGTCCCAATCCCTGGAATACCACCAAGAGCCCCAAGAGTTGAACCTGAAATCTGGCTTGCAGTCTGGGAAGAAGGATTCGTGTCTTTTGTGGGAATTAAGTTGGGATTCCCCAAGAATGCAGCAAGCTGAGGAGTTAACTGTGTAGCTGGAACAGCTCCGGTTGATAAGGTATTAGTACCAGGAATTCCAAAAGTTCCTGAAACTCCTGGAATTCCAGCAAGAGAACCCAAAGAACAACCGACATTGGTGGCCTGGCTAGTGCTATATGCAGAAGTAGCACTGGAATTAGAGGACAGGGATGTCTTGTTCTCAGATGAATTAGCACTAGAGGCAGTCTGAGCATTATTTTGAAGCTCAGAAAGAGCTAGGGCAATCTTCTGTTTCTGCATCCAAGTTGCCAAGTTCATATCTTGTCCTTGAATGCCACACAAATTAGGTACTCCTGCCTGCATATTGGGGAACTGAATTGGTTGTAATGTTGGTTTCTGAACGTTCAAGCCTAAAGAAGCAAGGACATTGGGATCTAAGGCTCCAACTGGGGGGATGTTGTGGCTTGTGTTTGTAGAGCTTGGAATCATATTATTCAAATTTAAAGCTGCTCCCAAGGATTGAGCTGGAATTCCAGAACTCAGACCAAGTCCAAGGCCTGGATTTGCTGTACCAATAGCTGCCTGGTCTTTTGAAGCATTGATTTGCATTTTCATCATAAATTGTTGTAATTGCTCCATGTTCATTGCAGACATTGGGAATTGTGATGTGGGGATATTTGTGGTTGTAGTCCCAACTCCTAATTTTCCTGTCTGAGTACCATCAGATGTAATACCCGTTCCACTAGCCTGCCCATCTAACAAATTAGAAGTTTCTACTAACTTTGAAGTATCTGATTCTGTAATTGGTACCATATTAATATAGGTACCTAACAATTTGGGTTCTGGCGGTGTAACTCCTCTAATAACATTCTTTGTCTCTTCATTAACACTTGAATTATTTTCAGACATATTTACTTAAGAGTCTTATTATTTCAGCTTAATGGCTTAAAGTGTGTTCTTAATTTTTTAAAATTAATTCACTGCAGTCAAAAGAGCAATATCTATAGCGTATTAATATAAAATTTGATGCTCTTAATACTTAAAAATCTCAAAACCTAAATACTTAGTAATTATATCTTTTTTTTCAGCCTTTAATTTAACAAAAAACTGAAATATCTTTTTAAATATATTAACATGGGGTCCCCTCAAAAATCTAAAAAGTTGGCGCCTTTTATTTAAATAAAAATGTAACTTGCAGCTTGGAAAAAATAAAATGCTAATTTGATTTATTGATTTTGATAATAATGCAAGATGAAATTTATGTGTGCGAAATGAACAGGTATAGAATACTATGATTACTAATATAAGCTTTTAAGTAGAACTAGAAATTATATATTTAGAATTCTGCAATTATCTGACAAACTGTCTGTTGTCACTTTTATCTCTAACACCATATGGATTAGAAGCAGAGAATTTGTGGCCAGATTTAAAGTAAGGATTACTGCTTTTATTCTTAGATTTACTGCCTGCATTTCTGGAAGCTTTTCCACCAGACTTTAGATTTAAGTCTACTTTAGGAGGTGTGCTAAAACCAAAGCTAAATGCAATTTGCTGTAAATCAAGGGAGTAGACATTAAATGCATCCTTGAGTGCATGTGACGCATAGGAATGCAGATATGCCCTATAAGCATCTCTAGCTGAGCAGTGGAGATGATAGTTCTTCTCTATAAGTCTTTCAAGTTGATTTTGAACATTAGCAATTTTGTTTTTCCCAAAAATATACTCATTTAATGGAATATTCATCTTTTTAAGATACTGAAGGAAGGCAATTTCTTCAGGAAGAAGGAATAGTAAAGCTTTTCCAGTACCACCAGCTCCTCTCGCGGTTCTTCCAACTCTATGAATGTATTCTCTAGGATCATCAGGTGGGTCATACTGGACAATCCAATCTACATTTGGAATATCCAAGCCCCTAGCAGCAACATCAGTACATAGTAATAAACCTTTTTCAGCTGAACAAAAATCGTAATATGTTTGCATTCTAGATGTTTGTTTCTTCTTACCATGAATAGATGAACAAGTTAAGTCTACATAATTAAATAATTCTTCATGAAATTTGGTTGACATGCAACTACTAAAGAAGACCATAACTTTTTTATCTCTATTCTTCTTGAGAAATGTATATAATAACAAGAATCTCTGATTAGCTTGAGCTATAACATATCCTTGCTCAAGTCCTGAAACAGTTGCAGAAGATGAAGTATTTTTAGATTCAACTAGAACTGGATTCTTAAGTGAAAGCCGAACAAGATCGGCAACTTTAGTTGTCTGTGTGGCAGAAAAAAGAGAAGTTTGTCTTTCTTTTGGAAGTAATTTGATAATTTGATTCATTTCTTCCTCAAAACCAATTTCTAGAATTCGATCAGCTTCGTCTATTACTAAACTTAGTAAATTTTTATATAAGAACTGTTTTGTATTCTGCAAATGATCTAAAAGTCTTCCTGGTGTTGCCACCAATATGTTAATGCCTTTAGAAAGCTTTTCTGCTTCTGTTCTCCTATTTGCTCCTCCCATAACTAAACCATGAGTTTGCGGCAAGTATTTGCAGAGTTCTCGGCATACTTCATAAATCTGAAGACTTAATTCTCTAGTTGGGGAGATTACAATAACTCCAGTTCCATTTCTAGGTAGGAACTCTACACTGTATAGTAGATTTGCTGCGGGAATTAGGAATGCTAAAGTCTTACCCGAACCAGTCTTTGCTGCTCCCAAAACATCCTTTCCATTCAAAATTCGAGGAATTGCTTTCGCCTGAATTTCAGTCATAGTTTCCATCCCCATTTCCTTAAGAGCCTTCTTTAGTTGGTCACAAATATTTGATGATTCAAATTTTACATCACTAAAATATCCCGATGATTTCTCATTTTCATTTGTATTATTTTCACTCTTCTTTTGTTCCTCCCCAGACATCTCGACAGTTAAATTTATATTCAAAGAAGTTTAAGTTAAATTTTTTCTTCTTTTCTTATATTTTTTCCAAAAAAATGAATTCCAGATGATCTTTTCTCTAATTGTCAAAACCTGACGATCTTTTACTTAAAAACTATATTCCGGAAATATTATTATCCTCTGGCGCCAACAATTTTTAAATCTGAGAGAGAAAATACTAAACATTTCAATAAAGGAAAAAAAGAAGCTTTTTTAATTATTTTGGTGGGAAATTGAGAATATCTCTAGATATTTCAGAATCTAAAATAAAACATAAGCACGTTTGCATTTAGATTTATTATATGGTTACAAATAATGTGAAATATGAAATTTTTTTGTGTCAAACCTTCAGTTTCTAATTTAATGAGAAAGAACACACCGTTTCAATAGAACAGTTTTTCAACAGATTAAAGCAGTAGTTTGCATAAACTAAGAATAATTTTGAAACATTATTATTATTACCATTATTACATTTTTTTACATGAGTAATACAATGAAATTTTCGAAGCCAAATTTAACCGCCTAGGCGCCAGCTAGACTGTAGTAATTTTGAGACAGCTGTCTCAAATAGTTTATAATATTTAGCTACGCAGCGATTAGATGAATAAGTTGTTTGTTAAGTGTGTTTTTGCGGCATTGACCAAATATATTAAGAAATTGATAGTCTATTATATTATTTATAAAATCAAGTATGTGTCTCAGTTTGATTAATATTAATTATAGTTATGTATTAGGTAAATTATATAGGAATAAGCTAAATTTAACTAAGAGGTAGTTCGTTTTCAGACGTTATATTTAAGAGAAAAAATTTTGCCGACTTGAACTTAATCATAAAGAATTGTTTTTCAAGAAATTCTTTAAGAAATGACAACAAGGTAAGTAATTTAAAAAAAATAAGCAGATTGGCAATGGGATGTTTCGTTTAAAGTACTAAGACTAGATTATTTCTTGGACTGTTGAGTCTATCACACGACAATTTCCCGTTGTTAATTTATTTTATACAAGAACTGATAATCATTGAAATTTCTTACTAATTTCTCTTTATAACTTTAGATTCAAGAAGAACAGAAAGAAGAGAGGACATGTATCAGCCGGCCATGGTCGTGTAGGAAAACACAGGAAGCATCCTGGTGGTCGTGGTGCTTGTGGTGGTTTGACACATAAGAGAAACTGGTTTGATAAGTACCATCCTGGTTATTTTGGTAAAGTTGGTATGAGATACTTCCACAAGAGATTAAACAAGATGTACTGCCCTACCGTCAATGTCGAAAAGTTGTGGACTTTGGTGTCAAAGAACACTCTTGAGCACTACAAGTACAACAACAAAACCGAAAAGGCTCCAATTATCGACTGTACTAAATCTGGTATTTTTAAGGTTTTGGGTGGAGGTAATCTCCCGGATGTCCCAGTTGTCGTCAGAGCTAGGCACTTCTCTAAGAAGGCTGAGAAAAAAATAAAAGAGGCCGGTGGTATTTGCGTACTAAGTGGATAAACGTATGGAGTATGTACAGGTGATGTACTAGTAATCACCTTGCGACAACTTGTATTGAATCCAGAGTTTGAGCATCTAAAATCCTTGATGTGTATTACTATGGTTTATTGCGTCATAGCTTGTTCATCCGGCTTGACTTATCCTTTATTAACCACCCTTTTTTTGGGGTTGGGAGGTTGTAACATTGACCCCTTTTTTTACACCAAAGAAAAAAGATGTACTCTACTATGGACGAGACAGGCTTTTGAACATTATAACTAGTAGTAGTGGTGCTGCTTTTATTTTCAACTATGAACTTAAAATCTAGTACATTATTTCTATTTGTTTTATTATTCTTATCTTTTTTTCCTCTTCAAAACTAACTCCTACCAGAGTTTTTGCAAATTGATTTTTGGGTAAGTTTTGTCATTTGTAAATTTTATGACGTGTGCATAGTGTCAATATAAATAATACTGAGCCATCTAGATGTAGAATTGTAGAGTCCCTCTCCCACCCAAAGATCGCTATTTTAATCTTACATTAAAATTCCAAGCAATCTAAACGTCTAATATTCTAACAATGTGCATGCACTAATTCTTACTCGTCAGCTCTACGAACATATTTAAGCACTGCATGATTTTTAGTGGCTTAGATCTATTATTAAGGTATCTAGCGCCAACCTCTAATCCGAGAAGAGGACTTTAGGCGGGCTAAAATAATTACGTTTCTTATTAAATTAAACATTGCTAGCAAAAAAGAAAGTTGAATCAATATTGACTTTTGGATATTAATAAAATAACTTTTTTTTTGAAATTCAGACTCATATATTGGATAATAAACAAGGGATTATATGAACAGGCTTTGTGGGTATTATTCAAAACTTGCAAGTAATTAATAAGTTTCGAAGGAATTAAAAGTTTGCATTACACTTGTGAATAATTAGAAAACAGTGCTATTTAATTATAAAGTACTAATTTTAAATATCTTAATAGAAGGATATACAAAAAGATTTAAAGAAATAGGTGGATAACCTTAACACAAATCACATCATTCTGACGAGATTTTCCAACACGTTTTTTCATTATTTACTCGAGTTTTTTACCGTCCATTTTATCGTAAAATAAAATTTTAACAAGAGGAAAAAGAAAGAAAGATGCAAGGAGTTAATGTAAGTGTTTATAATAGGCAAAAGTCCTATGGAACTACATCAACTGGCCATGCTTATGGTATGACATCGGGACTTTCCATGCAAACAGTGCAGGATATGGCAGGAGTTTCTGGAAGTTATATGAATACTGATACATTCTCTGCCAAGGATTATGCCGATCCAATTATGTTTGATACTAAAAAATCCTTTTTTCATAGCGTTAAATTTAAAAGATTTAGAAAGAGATATGCTGGCGTTTTTGGATTTGCTATTTTGATTTGTTTCTTTATTGGTTTCTATTTGATATTATTCTCAGCAAGACATCCAACCACAAAAGAATCCAAA
Source organism: Cryptosporidium sp. chipmunk genotype I (assembly GCF_004936735.1). Classification (NCBI taxonomy): domain Eukaryota; phylum Apicomplexa; class Conoidasida; order Eucoccidiorida; family Cryptosporidiidae; genus Cryptosporidium; species Cryptosporidium sp. chipmunk genotype I. The sequence goes on from NW_027125593.1 coordinate 389,598, forward strand.
GCTCCATCTGTCTTTGAAGATGATCATATAAAATTTACTCATGAGGATTTTCTTGGTCATAATGGTGGTCGTAATGTTTTAAATTCAAATGAAAAGGACCTTCATAGTAGCGACTGGTCAGATTTTGAGGATGACTGGATTGATGAGCATGAGTTTATGGAGGAGGAGATTGATGATATTGAGGACTCTGAGCATGGGAATTCTCATTATGCCAAAATTATTAATGAAATGGATGATCATCACCATGTTGATGGTTCTCCCGTGGAAACTTCATTTGAAGCATCTCCAAAACCACTTAAAAGCACTGGAGACTTAGGTACTCATAGTAATAATGAGCAAGTCATTCAAACCACTGATAAGCTTCCAACTGAAGTTCATGGTACCGTTCCGCCTAAACCGTTAGCTGAGATTCCTTCTCATGAAGAAAGCATTGTTTACTTTCCAAAAACAATTCATCTACTTGGAAGAATTGGTGATGACTCGGCCGTCAATGGTAAATACAATGTAATGATGCATCCTTATCATGAAGAGAGTCCTTGGATCCACGGAGGCAGGCTCATTTGGTATAAGACTGGTAAGAATTCCTCTAATAATTATTATATATTTTACGAAAAGAAGTTACACAATTGGGTTTTGACAGATAAATTCGATCTTGATAATCCAAATCCTATAGCCTTTTTGCCAGACCATGGTGTAATGCCAGTTAAAGGAGTTGGAAAGCATGGATGCAAGGCTCAGCATTATTGGTACTTTAGAGAAAAAAACTCTGATAATTCTCATAAACTCGTAATGGATAGATCTGTTTTAGTTACTGACAATGGTATCTTGCTTGATTCACTTCCAGATCATGAACATAGAAAAGGATCATCTACAAATCAGGAGGTAATTGGACTTAAATTACATAAAAACCAGATACACATTGATCATAAATACTATAGTGACAAGTATTCTGGTAGACACCAAATTAACAATCCCTACTGATTATATTGCAAAAGCAATCATTACTTTATACAATGCCACTACTAATCTATAAATAATGGTTAATAACATTGGGAAGATTACGTTTTTTTTCCTTTGTCTTCTAAATTAATACTACTTACTTAATGATATAATTAGATTTTTTCATTAATTGAGATTTTTATATAAACACATTTCTCGCTTCTTTAAGTACTAATCTTGACAAATGTCCTCCTCCTTCTCCTCTCTCCATCCACTTGTATCTACTCTATTAATCTTTGGGTAAATTTTAAACAATTTTATAATTATTCATTAGTTAAATTTCTCAAAAAAAATTATTTTATTCAACTAATTCTGAGTTAATAAAGTCAGGAATTTAACAGCTTGACTACATACAAACGTATCAGGTATCTTTTCTGGTGGTATGACTAGAAATTCCTCATCACTATCTTTAACAAAGCCACATGCCATTAAAATCTCCAAAGATCCTTGGTATTTAAGTACTTTTGACTCAAAAGTTGGGTTCTTTAAGCGAATTCTCTTATACTTTTCTTCATAAGGATGACTGTGGACATTATTAATATATGTTTTGAGTAAACTAAAGCAGGTCATTATACCCTGTAGATCCTTTGACCTATACTCTTTATTCATTCTATTACAGTAATATGCAACCTTTTCTTTATTTCCTTTTGGAACTTCGTTGGTTTTTTCTTCAGGGTAGGGGCATCCAAATCTTTCTTCCCATTCTTCCTTAAGTAAGCTTAGTTGACGCTGTCTTTCCACTTCATGAGCGTTCTTTTCTTTAGCTGCTTTTTCAATACTTCGAATCCTCTCTGCTTCTTCAAGCTTTCTTTGAGCTTCTAATAACTGCTTTGTAGAAGCAATTCTACGTTTTTCTTTCTCAATTTCCTCCTCTTTTTCCCTTTGCATACGTAGCTCTCTTGCTTTTCTTTGTAATTCTTTCGCTTTTTCAAGAGCCTCCTCATCTGTTAACTTTGGAGCCTCTTGCAAGCTTTCAGAGCCAGAAACTTCGACTATAGGTTCCTTTATACAAGGATCGTTGGAGTTCTCTTCTAACCAAGTTACTGCGCTTTCTAGCCCTTTATTTCTAGTAAAAAAAATAGCCTTTTCTGATTCTACTTGGCCAAACCCCATTTCTAATAATGAGTTTAGTAGGTTTTTATCGACATAACTCTTTATTTCATTACAGTTTTCACTAGCATTTGTTGGCTTTTCAGTATCTGTCATTTTTTACTTTGTCGCTTCTTCTATATTATTATCGCAGATTTAATTTCCTATTGAGTTCAAGAATCAAAAAAATTTCTATGGCTATTAATTTCGAAGCTCGAGTATAAGTTTTGTTTTATCTTTATTCGACAAAATTAATTCAAAATTAAACCCTTTTCTTCACAGCCTAATTGACAAAATTTCAAGTCTTTATATCAATTCTTTCAATCTTATTTAGACTTATATATGAATATAAATATATATGCATATATATATATATTTTATTAGATCGAGTTTATGACGTAATTATTATTAATTTTTTTATAAATAATTTAATCGCATTACGTGTCCCGTTTTACCGGCATGTAAATCTTAAACCGGTTCTCCCCCCACTTGCAGGGGGAAAAATTAAAAATAATAAATTACACACGTAATAAAAATAATTATTTTAAAAATTTAAATTTTGGCACTGAAGAAGGACTGTTTATAAGTAAAGACTGAAAATAGCTGATTTTGAGTATTATCCACAATGTACTGAGCTTTTTTTTTCTTTGAGCAAACTTCCCGTTTAAGTTGAGAATTAAGTTATACTTTACAATAGTGCATTTTGGAAAACTTACTCATCCCCCCCCTTGAGTATATATATGTACATCAATCAATTAGTTAATGTACATGCCAGCATATTGCTTGTATTTAGAGGCAATCAAAAAATATTAAAGTTTCAAAAGTAAATGACAAGATTATCACTGCACCCAAGAAGATTTGAATCCGAGTACTCGGTGGAAACAGTAAGTTCAAGAAGAAAATAAGATCATTGAACTTTTGGTTTTTATTGGTCTATTTTCTCTAGCTCTATTACGATAACTAAAAAACTCACTTAAATTTATTTAAATAGGATAAATATGGAGAGGAAAATGTCTCGAACTTAAACAAAAATAGTAGATCTGGAAGGAAAATACAAAAATCGATTTTACCAAACAAAAGAAGATCCATTTCTATTGGGAGTGGCGAAAGTGATGACCCCGGAACTATCCGACTTTTAAGAACATCCATAAACTTAAAGGGACAAATAGATCAAAGTAAATCGTTTTTTTCAAAGAACTCCTCAAATCAGTTGCAAAACGAGGAGCTTGATCAGCTGTGTAACCAATGCTTAAATCTACTTAGACAGAATAAAATATCTTCCAAGAATGCATTTGATATCCTTCTGATAGATCATTTGAATGACATCGTGAATGTACAAGATTCTCAAGGAGATAATTCCAGTATAATTACAAGAGAAAGCAAAAAGAGTAGTTCCAAATTGAGTAATAGTTTGGAAGAAAATAATAAGAATATAGATAAATTCAAGATGAATGAAGCAGAATCTTACAATGAGATTATAGGGTCAGAGATAACCTCTCAGGATTCTATCTTTCAAAAATTCCAAAGAGCTGCAGTGACATTGGAGGCATCAGCTAGAATATATGGATACAGAGTAGATTCAACTTTTGATAATGCTTATAGGATTTTGTCGAGCATAAAAAGTGGGCAAATTTTAGCTAAAAATGACTCAGACTGTGAAGAAGAAGAACAACAAGAAGGCAATGGTTCTTCTGAGGATACATTGGAAGAGGGAGAATCAAATAGGAAGAAAAAGCACAAGAGAAACTTAATTTTCTCTGGAGAAAACAATACTATTGTCAACAATCCAGAATCCATCACCCTAAAAGAGTTTGAAAAAACTAAAGAAATAACTGAGAAGCCATTTTTTGTCAATTTCTTGAATGATAAGGTCAAACTAGATAATATTAGATTTGGAGTAGACTTCAGTAATATTGGCTCCATTTCATCAATGCTCATGAACAACTTGGAATTGAAAGATTCTGTATGTAATAGAGGCAAATCAGCTTTACTTTCGTTTAATATATCTGGCAGGAATGGCTTGATTAATAGAAATAACTTTCTAAGTTCAAGACTTGGTCAAGATCAATTACTAATGGTAAATAAAACAACGTTGGATTTACTTCTTCCAAGCCCAAGTGAGAGCTTTAGTAAGGATGTCACTAATACTGTTTGTCCAGATTTATCGAAGATTCTCGACTCAATTCGAGAAATTACGGAAAAACATAGTGATATTAAGCAAGTTAAGAACTCTATTTTCATTGAGGAATATCAACTAAGTAAACAAGAAAATAAAAAATTTCTCGAGTTTTCTGAGCCATCATTCGAGAAAGAATATGCAGAATCTGAGGATAATTTTCTAAAGAAGCATAGCAAGAGTATGGACAATATTAAATATGGAAATGAAGAACAGGGTCCTTTAGATTTTAATAGTTTTGGAGGGGAGGAGCACGGAGAGGTTGATATTGGGTTACAGGATTTTCAAATACATGTAGAGAAAGTTATTAAAGACTTGAGCAAGAATGAATTTTCTGAGCAGATTTTAGAAAAGGGCCTAAATCAAAGCCAAGAGATTGAGACTACAAAGAAGTCAGGAGAATTCAAATTCAGCAAGATTGGAGATGTCCTTGATTTCCTGGCGAGCAAATCAACCAGGAATTTAGAGTTTTTCAGTAAAAGAAGAAAGGGAGAGAAAAATAATAGTATATTTACACAAAAGTTAAAGTCAAAGTTAGAGCATGTGGATTTTGAAATTCCTTCCCTATTATTAACCAACAATATATTTAACGGTATTGAATGGATTAATAGCTTACCAAAGACTAAACAAACTCAAGAAAACACAAGTAGATCAAAAACTAAAAACTTTTCAATTAACAAAATCTTTGTAGGAGAAAGCAATACTAGTTCTATATTTAACTATAACTTGAACCACTTATTTTGCCTGGCAAATCTTACTGGGGTTAAAATAAACTTAAGATCTATACATAAAGTTGAGAGGCTAGAAGAAGATGCTGGACAAAATTGCAACACAAATGATATACTAATAAAAACAAGTCACTCACAACACACTAATATGAACATCTTAAATAACTCTGCTCCTGAACAAACAGATCTTATGGCAAATCACTGCGAAATTGAAGACCTCATGCAGATTGAAGGTTATCTCCAGCCGCCAAACCAAGAAGAATTCTCCATGAATAATTACAAAGACATTTCCATTCAAAGTAAACTATTATTACCATTTGATGAAAATAAAATTCCAGATACAGATGTTCTTCTTGAAAAAAGTTCAAAGTCGCTTCATGTTAGAGATGAATACAACAATTCACTAAAATTCTCAAAGTCATCAAATCATGTTGATATCGATTTAGTTAAGAGAGCTTTAAAAAGCTCTATTCAGATTTTACTCTCTGGCAATTCCAACTCTTTGACACTATTTAACATTATAAATCAATCAGTAAGTTTTCAAATACTAATTTGTAAAATATCTCTTTTTATATTACAAATTATTATTTTTACATTTAATTTCTGCTTTTTTTTAGAGAAAATTATTACAACAAGATGGATTAAATTCAGTTTCCACTGGGATATTCTTCATTTGTATTTTACATATTTGTAATGAAAATAACTATTCTCTAAGCTTTTCAGATCCAAACATCAATTCTGACTCACCCATTGAATTAAATTCAGAAAACTATGACTATATAATCCTTAATTTAAATTCATCTGTTGATCTACAGAAATAACCCTTTTTTTCCCCACGGGAGAAGTCGCACATACGATAACAATTTAAACTAATTTTAAAGTGTATATAAACAAGCCGTTATAGACCTCGTAGTTTGAACTATATTAATTCGATTAATGCTTAATATTTGCATTTTATTTTCTTTCTTATATAAACCACGTGCATACACGCATAATTAAATATATAATAATTAATTCCTTATTTTCCTTCTTTTTGACAATATTAAAATTGAAGAAACTAATTACGTGTTGTCATACTTTTACTCATAGAAGATTAAGAAAGAAGGAAGAAAAAAAATGATATTTATCATTAGTTTAAAAGTATTTGTAATCTTAGAAAATATAACATGTGTTCCCGCCTAATCATGCAATTTTCTTTTTCTATAAATAAATAATATTTTAATTTTAGTTTGTGTTTTATCTTCTTTAATATTATGTTAATAAAAATTAAAAGAGATGCAACTAAGTTATAATAGCTATAGTTTATTGCCAAAGTATCACTTGATTTAAAAAAATTGTGTTAAGATCAAAATATGATAAATCCCAACTAGTCAATTCCCCCCCATTCATGATTTTATCAGAAACAAAATAAATAATAGGAATTTTGGCGCCATAGCTTAATATAGACGTGTATAAATAATATAGAGCAAGGAGCAAGATTCCTAAAATTTTTGATTAATATAAATAGTGATTTTAGAGTGAGGTATTTGAACTGTGTTTGTAATTGTTATTGAAGAATTGAGAATATATATTTTTTTGGAGGTTGAGAGTAGTTTGATGAGAAAAGTAGGGAATTTTTAAAATGCTTAAGAAATTTTCAACTGAAAATATATCGTCTCAGAATCAGGTAAAATCATCTGTACAAAGATCAATTAGAGCGAATATTCTTGCATTATATCCTTTATTGGAACAGGTTATTGATGATATTTTACCAAAAAAAGAAAATATTGTTTTATCTAAATGTTCCGGGCATTTTCAATTTATTGTTTTAGATTCTGTTCCTCTATTCTTTCAACAAAGGGATGGTCCATGGTTTCCAACTTTACGTCTTCTTCACAAATATCCCGATATGATGCCTACTATGCAGGTGGATAAAGGTGCAATTAAGCACGTTTTGAAGGGTTCTAATATAATGTGTCCAGGTTTAACTTCACCGGGAGGAAGAATGGAACAAGTTGAGCAGAAACAAGTCGTCAAGATTGTTGGGGAAGGTTGCCAGAATGCATGTGCTATTGGCATAACAACTATGAGTACTGATGAGATTAAACAAGTAAATAAGGGAGTATGTATTGAGAATGTTCATTATTTAAATGATGGACTTTGGAATGCGAATAAGTTTTAGTTGACTAAAATGACGTCAGACTTATTTTGATTTTCAGATATATAATTTCATAGATTTAATTTATATAAATTTATTATTTCTCATTACTATTTTTTAATAATTTGAATCGTTAATTTATTATTTTCTTGTTTTCCTAATTTGTGGGGTTTTTTTTGATTATTTAAAATTTAAAAAAAAAAAACAATTTGGGTGTTTAAATAAATACGTATTGAGGGGGTTCAAAATAGCAATAAAGCACTAATAAATTAATAATTATTGAATTTGTCGCGAAAAATGGCTCTTTAATAACTTAAATTAGGATTCCAAATTCCACAGTAGCGAAAATGAGTGGTTCCAAAGTCTTGGAGGGTTTGAATAATCTCCAACCTGAAAAGTCCCTTTCGTATATAATTGAAAATGACCAAGATTACGGAAGTAAATTATCAAAATTATTATCGTACAATTCTACAGGAGTCCCCATGTTGGGAATAAATAATATCAGGTTCTATGAAAAAATGGATGGGGAAATAGCTGAAATGAGATCTTATATTAAAGAATTTATTTCAAAATCTAAAATAATAGATGGTTCTAAGGTGCAATTCAATGCATGCAATAGCATTGAGAGTATATTAGGATGTGGGGAGCCTCGGAAATATGAACGTAATGCTGATAATAGTAATGTTTTGGAATTAGATGAGAATGAAATGACCATAAGGAATACTGATAAGGCTGATCAGATCAGAAGCGAAGAAATGAACAAAATCTCTTGTACTAATGAAAATAATGATATTAGTGGGAATGGGAGCGAAAGTGAGGAAGATAATGAAGATATTACTGAAGAAAAAGATCAAGAATTAGAAGAGTGCTTACAAATTATAGACACCATACAGGTATCAAGAACAAATACAGTGGAAGAACAAATTACAAGTAGAAGTTCTAAGATGGCTTCCAATCCCTTAAATTTATACTTTGAAAACATATATGAAAAGAGTCTTGAAACCCTGTCTAAGACGTTGGCTTTTGACCAATTTAATATTGACCTTAAAAACGGAGAATCTTTAGATTTGGACCTAGGTTGCTCTTCGGAGTATAATTGCGATAGCAAAGAATGCTTTAATGATAAGGACGCGAATTCTGCATTAGAGGTGACTTTTTTTTTAGATTGTGAAGCTGAACTTGAGCTTGATCGTGAATGTGAGCTTGAGTCTGAACTAAAACCTGAATATGAGCTTGAATTTGAACTTGAACCCAAATCTAAACCTGGACTTGAAAATGAGCTCGGGCTTGAGCTTGATCTTGAGCCTGAGCCTGAGCCTGAGCCTGAGACTGAGCCTGAGACTGAGCCTGTGCCTCTCTCTGAACCTGTGCCTGAATACGAACCCGGACTTGAATGTAGACTAGAACCTGGACTAGAACCTGAACCTGGGCCCAAGCCTGAACTTGAATACAAGCCCAAAAAACAGTGCATTAAAGGAGACAATGAGCGTACTGAAACAATAGAAAGCTACTTATCTGTGAACAATGAGACTTTGATACTTACTGACGAAATTCCAGTGATGAAAATGATGGAGAATGAGGCAATAACATTTAATAAAGATCATGAGGAGAGTAATGCACTGGGTTTAAGTAATGAAAAAAAATGGAGAATGAAGATTGAGAATATAATGAGGAATAACGAAAAAAGCAATCAAAATATCGGCTATGCTGTTGGCAAGGGAGAAAACAACGCTTCAAAATATACCGAGAATGGAGAAAACCAAAGCCAAAATAGCGACTTCTACCTCAGAGATAATATTTTGAAAAGCAACATTACCACGAATAGCACCACTTCTACTAGAATTACTCTCAGCAAGGCTAGTAATGATGTTAATCACCATAATTTATTAAACAACAAAGACCTAAAGATAGGTGTAATTAAAGAAATTGAAGAAGAACTTAGAGAGTGCAAACTTTCTTTGAATACTAAGGGAAGTCCGAATCTATTCAAAGGAATTAGTAATCTAGATTTGAACAAGGAATTCGATTCCAGCTTAGATCTAAACTTTAATCTTAATCTAGAACTTGACCTAAACTTTCAGACAGATCTGGACCATGAATTTGTCTCAGAATCAGAATATGAAGTTCAACAAAACTTTATAAATAAGTTTGACTCCAAAAATAACACTGGAATCAATTGCAACATGCCATTAAAATCACATAAATACTCAGCTACTGACCTAAAAACTCAAACAAGCATCTTCTCATTTGAAAACAAAAAACTAAACTTCGGAAGCTCACATTTAAACAAAGAAATCAATCAAAGCAATAGAAATTCAAACAAAGTATATATTGGCAACGTTGATACTAAACAGTTTGAGATAAAGCTATCAAATAAAAATAATAAGGCGCCAAACCGAGAAATAAGCCTCTCAAAATCAAATAATTATAAAAGTAATGATGAATATAAAAAAATACGATCTGAAGATTCAGTTGACTTAGCAAAAACTTTGAATTTATCGTGTGGGGCAAATGAAGAACTCGATCAATCAGATACAGTAAAGACTCCTGAAAATATTATCACGGCTATTAAACTGCTCGCTGTAGTTAGAGATATTAAAAGGCAAATTCAGCTTATTAAAAGCCAACATAATAAACTTGACCAGGCCAACTTACCCGGAAAAGACTTTGCGCGCGCAAGGCAAAATCTAACAAATTAGTAAAACTAATATAATGAATAACTATGGAATTTTTGAGCTTAATGAGCACGCTGATAGGGTTATAGCTTATATTTATCTTGATAGAGATCTATCTCTGCAATTTGGATCTTATATGGAGTCCTCTAAGACACTTGATTGCAAAAATGAATGTTTGGAAACGAGTTTAATATCTATTAATGGCAAATTATGGCTAGAGGTTAAAGGAGCTTTAGAAAAGGAAGAATCAGATTCTAAGTTATGGAGATCTATGGAGAATGTAGCAGTTGCAAGAAATAATAAATACAAATTAGAGAAACAGTTATGTTCAGATTTAAAGATTGTTTTAAAACTCCCAAATCGGCTTCAAGTACAAGATGTTTTATCTGTTAGTTATTATCATGAGAATGTTTCAAATGTATTCTCAAGTGGAGCCGAGATTAAGACTCAAATTGCTACCCCAATCTTGTTTTCAAGAGTTGTGTTAAGTTTGAAGAGTAAACTTTCCTTGATTACTTTATCTACTTTAGTTACTGACCTAAGCTGGGATCAGCCAAATGAATTATTTTGTATTGAAAAGGATGAGTCGATTTGCTTAGATCTTGAAACAGCATTATTAAATCGTCTAGCAATCAAAAAGTCTGAAGCTCATGAAAATTTTATGAATAAATTAAATCTAAATTGTAAAGGATGCGGTTTTTTGCTTTCAGAACTTACCGAGAATTGGGTAACCGCTCCTCTTCCAAGTGAAATGCTTATTCATGGTTCAGAAATGCTTACATGCGATAACTGCTGTCCAGTGCTTTCATCAAATTCCACAACTTATAGTCATCGTGATTTTGGAGCCAGACCAAACTGGATCTGTCTGGGGCAATATCACATTTCTATTCATACAAGTAACACTTTGTTGGATCATTTACTTTTTAAAAGTGAGTCAACACAAGACCAGATTATCGAGACTTTCTTTATTAATGATATCAACAATATTTATTATTCTAGCCAGAAAGCTCTCCATTCAGTATTATGTCAAAACTGCGGTATTAGTCTTGGCTGGAAGAATGACCAAGATAACCATATCAGCTTTTGGAAATCAAAAGTATTACTTAACCTTGTCTCTAATCAAAAACTTGTCTCAACTCTTTTTGTTAACTATCCCATTACTTCTTTGGCCATACATTATATTGAAAAATACTTAAAACAACACTCAAAATTATATATTACCGAGTCAAGTCAAACTGGGGATTTGAAAAACGAAGATGCCATTTCTATATATATTGTTAAGAAGAATGTTATTAAACTAAAGACTCAGCTCTATACTAGCTATTCATTCGAACATGCTGAGCCCCAAGCTAACTTAAATGATAAAAGACCTGTTATATATAACTCCATCAAAATCTCTTATAATTTAGATAGTTGTCACGTCATAAAGTCAAATGAACACCAAATTCATCTTGAAAAAGAACAATTTTGTCATATTGTGAGAAATATTCAAGAAAACACTTTATTTAACAAAAACTCATATTTTAACGTTCCTATTTTGTCTAGTGATTTAGTATGAATTTGCTTTTACACTAATATTAACATATATATACATTTTTTTTGAAATTATGCATGAAAATCTGCCTTTAATTAATTCCTTCTATTAACCTGCCTATATGTTGTTACAGGCCCCGTTATGTCTTCTTTTGAAATTACTCAGAAAAAAAAAATTCACACAAAAATGTATAAGATCTGAAAATATTAAGAATAAATAAGCAGACCGAACTTTAACGCATTTTTTTCTAAAAGAAGGAAGAAATGAAAGAAAGAGAAGGTTCTAACATTTCAGAAAAGGAGAAAATTAATAGCTGGCTTGAGAAACAAATTCTAATTTGGAATGGGACTCCAATAAATCAATTATCTGGTAAAAATAGAGTTTCTCAGCTCAGTTCAAATATTAAGGTAAAGAGTAATGATAATGGTATTACTGAGAAATATCAAGGAATTAAAAATTTAAAATTAAATGAAAAAAAGGAGAATATAAAACAGACAATTTCGGATAACGTTTCAAATAAGATGGAGAATAATGAGAAGAATCGAAATAGTAATGTGAGACTAAAATTTAAGGATTGGTCAGATTTACATAATTACTTGTTAGTATCAATGAGACAGGAATAGAAAAAGAAATAGAATTAATATTAAAATTAGTATATAAATGTTTGTAGTTTTACTAGTTGAATTAAGTGATCTAGTTATTTAATCAGAGAGATGTTTCTGCTAAGTAATTAATGTGTGTTCAGTATTAATAACGACAAAATTAAAATAAGAGTTTGACAAATGTTTGGATTGATTAAATTAAGTAGTTTTGTAATTAAGGCATTTTCAAATTCTTACTTTGAGCTTCAGTCCAGGCCTTAGCAATGGTTCTTTTCATCTCATCATCGCCCTCTTCATACATCTTTTTCATAAGGTCTTGAATTCCAGCCATGGGATCCTTCATTCCAGCTCCACCCATATCACCAAAGCCACCCATACCTGCACTTGCATCAGAGGTAGCAGAAGATTTTTTGAGAGGACTATCTTTATAAGATAATCTTGGCCATTTAGTTGAAGTGTTGGTTTTTTTAAGGGTGATAACAATCATATCTTTTTTAATTTTATGGGAACATTCTTCAGGAGAAATACCATCATGTAGTTTGACAGTAAAAGAGTAAAATTTGTTGCCTAAATTTTTGATATACATTTCAAGATTATCTTTCCCGTATTTCATCTCAATGCAATCAGGTTTGTCTTGAACTCCAACCAAATCAATGTATATTTTAACATTTTTATCAGATTGGTCCCAGCTATATTTTGTTATTGATGTGTAGGCTTCTAGTGGAAGATTTTCATTTAGTTTCTTTGCAATGGTTTCAGGCACATTATCAACATTCAAATGACTGTATTCTAAATTCTTCCTTCCTGCATCAGAAATACACATATTTCTCTGCTTCTCCTCCAATAATCGGATCTGATTACTCAGAATCATTTTAACTCCATCTCTTTTGCACTGTGCTTTCAATGCTTTCAACTCATTCAAGTCACCTTGTATGATAGTTAGATTACTCATCCTTCAGCGTAGACTTTTTAACAAATTTAATTTTCCAGAATGTTAATACTAGAGCTTTTTAATTAAATCTCACGATATTTTATTTCTTGCGTTAATTCTGACTTGTAATTGTATTTACATATTTTCGTGAGACGCAAACTATTTTGGCGCCAACTTCATTTTGAGTAAAATTAAAAACGCACATTTTGAAACAAAATTATTGTTAAGACAGAATACTTAATGTTGGATAGTGTTGTTGGGTTCAACAATAATCAATGGTTTGATGTGAGTATAAATTAAGCAGAATATGATGAATAGAAATGCATATTCAGTTGTGATTTAGAGATTCGAAGTAGAGCAAATTAACGAATATATTAGTTTATAAGAAAATAGTAGAAACAATATTTAATAATTTAAGAATGAATTTAAAGTTACTGAATATTCAAACTAGTTTTAAAGCCAAAAGTGATAGTATAAAGCAAAATTGACCATTATAATAATACAGCTTAATTTCGAAAAGTCAAATGATTGATGTTTTTACAAAAATTAGTTATTGCTGAGCAAATTCAAGTAGTTTTTGAAAATAACCTCATTGTTTCCCAATGACTTGTTCTTATTTGTATTGGAGTCAACGTTTTCAATCGGGCTTTCAGATAACGGGATTCTAATAATTTCACAAGCACTATCTAAAATCCACTTATTTTTTTCAATAATATCTTTAAGTTCTGCAGAATCTTTAGGTAAATCAAGCAACTCACTTAACACAACGGTACTAATACAACTGTGAGAGCAATTTATTGAATATACAATGATGTCACGGATTGAATCGTAAAATCCCTGTACTTTTTCGGCCTTGCTTCTAAGATAGTCATTTGTCTTTAATAAGGCCCACATATTCACATACCTACAACTAGTCAACAAGTCATTAAGTTGAATAATTTGCTTTATATTTGGATCATTTTGAACTGATAGTGGTATTTGATAAGTGCATGATAAAAAGTCAGATGATAATGGGCCTCTTATGATTGAGAGCAATAAAATATCTTGTACAATTTCCAAATTAGTTCTTTTAGGGTAAATTGAATATTGTAGTAAGACAACTAAATTATTTAAAATACTATATTGGCCCTTATTTATTTGATCTCTTACGCAATTTTCGAATATATCCAAATTTGAGACATCATATCTAGATGCCGAATTAAGTAAACCTATGATTTTTTGATCCACTTGTGTCATTTTAAATACAAATAGATTAAAGATCAACTCCTCGTCTTCATTAATAATTGACTTTATTGCTATATTTATGTCAATCCCCGGCTCGAGCAGAAACCTAAATTTTTCACCTGACAGTTTCTCTCAATCAGGTCTTTAATGAATATAAATTTGGAGGCTTATTAAAACCCTAAAATTTGCTATTTTTTAGAAAGTAAATTTTATCGTTAGGACGTGATTATCAATTTTTTAATATTTAAATTATATTTCTTACTATTTAACATTATTACTAGCAAACATTTCTAGTTATTTAAAAATTGCAATAAGACCTAATTAATACGCCTACTTTGATTCAATGTTTTTAATTTTTTTTTATTTAATAATTATTTATTTGCCAATTATATTGTGTTATTGTGGGCGCCAATTAATTCTTAATTTGAATTAAAATGATTAAACACGATGAAACATGAAAATGATTAGACAAGATTTACTGAGAAATAATTAAATTATAACAAAGATTTATATACTAACTTCAGGCACTTTGTTTATTTAGTAAATAACTTTTGTTTAATTATCAAATTATTTCTGAATATTTTAGCATTGTTAATTAGTATTGCCCACCTTAGGTGGCTTTTTTTTTTAAGAAAATGAAATTTTTAAAAATATTATTTTTTTCGATAGACGAAAATCCCGAAAAGTTTTTAATTACACTTTTCAGTAAATAGTAGTGTATCAACCACTTTATTCATAAAAATAATTATGGGAAGATAGGAATTAACCGAAGATTAGGTATTGTAAATATTAATCAGTATGCAAACAATATTATTAGATTTAATGACAAATTACTTCAAAACATCGTTCTAAAGAATCTACCAAGGATAAAGTAGAACACTAGAATGATGAATTTCAAAACTACTTAAAATTATGTTCATTTATTTAATGGAATAATTAGTCAACGTTTATAAAAAAAATTTTACGTCATTTTCTCGGGACTGATCAAAAAAACTATATTCAATTAAATATTTAATAAATAGAACGAATATAAGCAAAAAAACTGAATTTATATCATTATACTATAATCCAATTAAATCAACTAAATTACTAATCAATATTGTAAGCAAAAATTGTGTGCGTGTGTCTTTTGAGTAAATTTGTCCTTTAAATAGCCATTAATTTCCCGCCTATGTGAAATAATTAGAGGCTAAATAAAGTTTGCGGGTAGGCGGTAGATATTATTAAAGTTAGTCAAATATACAAGAATAAAATATATAATTTACCCCAAATTACTAGGAAGAAAAAAATAGAAATAAATAATTCATTTTTACAAAGTGGCTAGATACAAACATTTTTTTAAAGGCAATATATATTACTGAATTATTGAATACAGCTAGGAGTTCGTTTTCAGGTTGATTACAAGTGTTCACAATGGCCTCAACTATTATAAATAACAGTCACAATAGAGACTTGGATTTGGAGAGCCAAGAGTTTGAGTCATTTTCTAAAAGTGTAAGACATGGCTTCATTCGTCGTGTATACATGCTTGTAACTTTGCAGGTACTGTTTGATTTAGTGCTATCATTAATGGTTCTACATATTCCACCGTTGAAAGCGTTCATGCTCAGAAACTTGCTAGTTATTAAAATAACCGCTTTCGCATTTGCAATCATTTCATCTGTGTTGTTCTTCGTCTTATACAATTACTCAGACTCACTACAAAACCATTCAAGCAAGATGGCATTTTTCTGTATAATGACAATTTCAGAAGCAATACTTCTCTCACTTTTAACACTGTTTGTTAGTACGAAGTATTTACTAATGGCGCTTTCTATTACTTCAATAGTTGTTATTTCATTGACAATTTTCTCGTTCCAAACTAAGTACGACTTTACATCATATCAGTCATTTGTATTCTTTGGCACTATTGCACTTGCAACATTCTCCTTTATATATATGTTCTTCCCAACCGTCAGAATAATCGAGCTAATCATATCACCTATCGCAATATTATTCTTTTCATTTGCACTTGTGCATGCAACACAAAGTGTTATTGGTAATGGAAAGCAAATGATTTACGAGGATGACTATGTTCTGGCTGCCTTATTGATTCATTCCTATATTATTGACATTTTTGTATATACTTTGAGATTTATTTTAGCATTTTACTCTGATAAATAAACAACTAAATTCTTAAAAATATCTTAGAATATTATCGTTGGAATAAATACAACAAACTACTTATGATTTTATTGGGAGTGAACTTATCTAACTTGATTCTAATGCCTGTTTATTTATATCTTTATTGTTTTCGGTACTTTACGTGTTGAATCTAATTTCATTAACTAGCCATTCGAAATGTAACTGTTCAAACAGCGCCTAAATTTACGTTGTGTGTTCCCGCCAGTTTGTTTATTTTTGTTTTTTTAATTGTCCTTATGAGATTATAATTTCTTCCATATCATCATTTAAAACTTTAGACGACAAACCAGTTTTCTGACCGACTATTGGAGATTTTTAGAGGACCCACATCACATCAAGAAAGAAAATTTTGCTTTGTATTTGGATATTGCCACTTTTAATTTTAAGTGGCCAATTAATAATTTAGTTAATAAGAATAAAATGATAAATGGCTGATTCTGATATGAATAATGATCTTCCCACTCTCAGTGGTACAACTACAGAAACTAACATTACCGAAACTGTAAGTTTTATCTTTTTTTTATTCTAGTTATATTAATGGGGGGAAATGTTTTTTCCATTAAGATCTTGTCTTAATAATCATTAATATAACAAATTGAGTGTAAACTTTTAATTACCTTTGTTAAATCAATTATTAAACTAATTAACTTATTTTTAATGTAGAGCAATGAAGTACCATTATGGGCAATTATTACTATATCCCTCTTATCATGTATGCTAGTTTGTGCTGTAATTGCCTTTCTGATAATATACTTCAGAGAAAAGGAGAGAACTAAAACTCGAGAGAGGATTGAAAGGCAATTTAGAATGGCGGAAACGAAGAAACTAACCAGGTATTTGCAAACTCTAAGAGAAAGGATGATGTTTAGGAATCACAATCCTCAAATAAATCATCAGCCACATTCCAACTTCCAAAATGGATTCCCAGTTAATGTTGGCCCTCAAATAGCACCAATTCAGTTTAACCATCCTCCACCGGTTGGCCCACCACCACTAGTTGGCCCACCACCACCAGTTGGTCCACCTCCACCAGTTGGTCCACCTCCACCACCGGTTGGCCCACCACCGCCACCTCAAATATTTAATCAAATGGGTCATCCTGTTAACTATCCGCCTCGAATTCAACAACCTGTCTTTAGCAATGCTCCACCATTTGCTCCCCCGGTAATTCCACCACAAAACTTTGCACCCAATTGCACAACTCAGCCAATTAATATACCACAACCTAACTGTCCTCCAGAGAATCCAAATATTGCCCAAGGTACAATTTCTTTAACTGTTCACGATCCATCATTAATTCCAGAAGGCCCACCTCCAACTCCTCCCCCTGGATATGTAACTGTACCGATTGTCTTGCAAAATGAAAATCATTAATCAAGAGAAACTGGTACTACTTTAAGTTTAAAAAGTTGTTTTATTCAAGTTTTAATTAAGTTATAAAATAATCTAATATTGAAATGTTTTAATTTTATTTATCTTAAATTTTATACCTTTATTTTCCTTCCATTTATTCCCTATTATGCCTAAATTATTTTTGTCATTATTATTATTACTCCTTGCATGTGGACAAATTATTAGTCATAATAGCCATACCGGTTAACTAATAAATTATAATACCGTGCATAATTCATGCGGCAAAATATTAATTTAAAAAAATAAAATATTTGCATGCCACAGATTAAAGAACAGGTGAAAGAATTTACTTAGGAATTAATGGAGGAATTTTAAGGAGAATTTGTTTAAGATTTGGTGTGAGATATTATTTTTTGTAGAATAAAGGTGCTAAAAATACTAAAATCTTGTAAAGAAATACAAAAAAAAATTAATTAGTATTGCAAAAATTAATAGAAATAGCTTGGAAAAAGTCAAATAAAAAAAATATTGACTATTTAATATGGTAAAAAGGAGTGTAAAGGAAGTAATAGGTAACAACAATAAATCATATGAGAATGGAATACATAATAATCAATTGAATAAAATAGAAACTAAAAACTCGGACTCCGTTAATGGATTTGAAACAAAAAATATAACAACTGTAATTCAGGAGGAAAAGAATGATTATAATAAAAAGTTGATTGAGAGTGGATTGAATAACATTTGTAGAGTAATTGTGTTGGATTGGCTTATAGGAGTACATAGAAAGTTTCAATTCAGACCTGCAACTATCCATATTGGGATAACTCTCTTTGATAGATTTATCAGGCTAAACAACAAACACGGACTAATAAACTGTGATAATCTTCAATTGGTTGGGGCAACGTGTCTTCACATTGCATCAAAGTACGAAGACATTAATCCAGCAGTTCTATTAGATTACTGTATAATGAGTAATTCGGAATTCAACCCTAAGGACATGATAAATATGGAAGTTGAAATACTCAATACTTTACAGTTCAAAATAGCAGATAAAACCACACTAATTGACTATTTGGATTCATTTTTTGAAAATGGAGTTTTTAAGGGAGTTAAAAAAAAGAGACTACCCAAATATTTTTACTCCAGTGCTTTATATATATCAGAATTATCTTTACTCCACCAAGCAATGATATTTTATCGTCCAAAAATACTTTCAACATCTATATTACTACTTCTATGTCTACTATTTGAAAAGGATGAGTCAGAAAGAAATAATTTATCCATATTAAAGGATTTAAAGTACTCATTAAAAAGATTTTCAAAGATTAATGGTATTACAAAGGAAATTCGAATATGTATTAAAAGTTTACTAGGAATTATTAAGGAGCAATTCTTTCTGGAAATAAAAATTAAAGAAGGATTTGAAAATTCGATTATAGGGGCTAATCCAAATGAGGAAATACCATTTATATACTTGAAGGATTTAACAAACAAGTGGAGAAATGCATATAAAAACTTATATAAGAAAATTACGAGCTTAAAAACTTAAATATTACTGAAAGTTAATGCAAAGAAATATTATTAATTGCTTTTATTATTGGGTTCATTCATAAAAATTAATTTAGTTACGTAAGCTTGAAACCATTAAAAAAGGCAAAAACAAAGAATATTGGCGGAAATTGTGTATTTTTAATTAAGCAAGAAAATTACCTAATTATAATTAAATTAAATTAATAAAAATAATACTAATGAAGAATCAAATCCACATTTGCAGGAATCTCTAAAGTTTTGATTTTTAATGTATAGAGATGAAAGTAGAAAAGATTAAAGAAATTAAAGCACCAGGAGATGGAATACTTTCAGTATCTTTCCAACCTCATCCAATTGCTGAAAAATGGGATAAAGAGAGAGTTGCTATTTGTGGTGAAAAGGGGGTTCACATTTGGTCATTTGAATATAGTGGAAACCACAAAAAATTAGCATTTATTGAAAGTTCAACATGTGCTTTAATTAAGATGTGCAGATGGAGTCAAGATGGAAAGTATCTTGCAATTGTAGATATGGAACAGATCGCAATATATTGTAGAGAAACTGGAAGCTGTTCAGGTACTCCAAAAAATTTGAATTTAGGTGGATTTGGAACTGAGGAAAAAGACTCAGATTCAAATGAAGTGTTTGAGAATTGGACAGTATATGCAACATTTTCAAGTAGTGATGTGAATGAGTGTGCGGATATCTGCTGGCTTAAAGGGTCGAAAGTATTAGTGAATGGAACTATTTCTGGAAATTTCATTGTTTATAATATGGAGGAAAAATGTCAGTCATCCAATTTATTTATTAGAGATATTGTTGAAACTAGCATGCGTAATAGGAATATTCAAAGTGATCATACAGAAATTGGACATGTAAGTGGGCTTTGTTCAGATATCCGAGGGTTCTTTTTGGCATCACAGATGAGTAGCCGTCGATTGCTTGTTTTTAACGTTGAATATAACAAAGATGGAAAAGATATTTTATCAAAACGTAATTGTATTACGTTATCATTTTTACTAGAAGAAAACCGATTAATAATTAACTCCCCTTGTATATTAACATTTATTAGAAGGCCTGTTTTTGATCCATTAACATGTTTGATTGGCTGTCCATATGGAGAAGTGGGAACATCATATTTTTCTTGTCTGTATCCATTTAGAGATATTTCAGATGCCAAACCATTCGGATGGGATGAACTTTGTAAGCTTGTAAATTATCAAGTAGAAAAAGAAGGTGAGGATATTAAATCTGATATTTGGAATTTACATAATGAAGGAAAAACAAGCATTAAAAGTAAACTTGAGCTTCCAGATGCCTATAGATTACGTGGCCATCAGAGAAGAGTGAGACTATTTCAATTTTCATCAACAGTTATTAAAGAAAAGGATGAAATATTTTCCTTGTGTGCTCAAAGTTCCCAGGATGGTTCTTTAAGCTTCTGGAAAGTTATATATGACTTAAAATCTAAATCCAAGATTAAGTCTATAGAATGTTTTTTGGTTTTAACTAACTTTATGGATGAGCAAGCCAGTGTTACAGATATTTCATTTAATAACCTGAATAATTCAGTGCTAATAGGATCAGATGACAACAAATTGACTCTGGTGTCTTTTGAATTGGAAGAATTTTCTCTTGCAAAAACTTCTTCAAGAATCTCTGAAGAGTTTTACTACTCAAGCTGGAACTACTGGAACTTTGAATATAAACCTGAAAAACCTACTTTACAAAGTATAGAGCTAGAAGAACTACAAACTGGAGAACCAAGCTTATTCTCAAAGCACATATCTTTGCCTATAATTACAGCAAATGAAATAAGAGAACATCAAGAGCGAACACAAGAAGCTGTTATTGGTAGTAAAGGAACAAAAATCAGGAGAATACAGCCTTTAAACCTTACAGAAATGTATAGCAACAAATCTGATGGTAAAAATGAAATTAATGTGGATGTAACAATTTCCAACAATAATTTTAATACTCAAGAAGATAAAATTGTTGGTAAAACCACAAATCAAAATCTTGAAGCTACAAGTAAGAAATCCACTAAAAGGAATCAGGAAACTAGGGAAACTAATTCAAATGAAACTAAAGAAATTTCTAAAGACCAAACTAGAAATGATGATGGTAAATCTTTAATGAAATTATCTCAGAGTGATGAATTCGAAAAGAATTCTGAACCAGAAAATATTAATCATTCTATAAAAGGAGGAAATCAAGTTCAAATTAATCCGAATTTTACTGAATATCAAAATAATCAATTCACTAAAGAACGGATGGATAATTTAATTATTCCACCAAGATTAGCAATTGAGGCAAATCTTTTTATGAATCAAAAGAACTATAAAATGGCAGTTTTTGCTGATAACCGACAAATTATTGAAAATATCAATAGAAATAGATCTTCTTCAACTGAAATAATTTGTATGAAACAAGAAACTTTACAAGAAAATCAAACCTCAAATATTTCAAAAGAAATTTTGTGGTATAAACCTATAAGTAATAATAATGTAGTAACTCACATGATTCGTATTAAAGACGTTTTATTGGTAATATATTCTGACGTTTTAGAGAAGAAAAACTCTATTGCAAGTTCTAATTTGGATTTTCTAAATTTTAATACTGGTTCTACTTTAATTGGGGGAATCTCTTTACCTTTTGTATTAAAAGTTGTATTAAGTGAATCTCTAGATATGATTTTACTAGTTACAATTAATGGCAAGATCAAAATTTTTCAAATTCATGGTTCTTTGAATGATAATGAATCTTTCATACCAAAAACACCGACTTATTATTTATCTTCTGGTTTTAGCATTAATTGGGTTTTAGATGCAGACTGGTCATTTTTAAGCAATCATAAGCTTGTTAGAGTTGACTTATATTCAAATCACAAACCTTATAAATACAAAAGTAATTTTGATGTTCCTATTATAATACTTTACTTTGACGATGGAAAAGCTTTTTCTTATTCATTCAATATTTCAAGTTTTGTCAGAATTGACGATTTAGACCATTGTAGATCAGATTTTTGGTCTCTAATTTTCCCAAAAACCTATATGCAAATTTTAAAGAAGAGCAATTATCATTTCACAAAAGCTAAATTGCTTGAGCAAGTTTCTGAAGCTGTCTCGGCCGAACATCAGGAATCAGAGATTGAACTCAGTACTGTTTGTTTGGATCCGAGGGGATTGCCTGACACTGATTCTAAGTTTCAAATTCAAAAATGCTTCTTTCTAAGAGAAATCCAACAGAATTCTCGTCAAATATTACTTAATCACCAGTACTCCAAAAAATCTGAAAATCTAATTCAACAAAAAATGCAATCTATATTTGAAAGTATTCTTAGTACTTCTTTGTTTGATGATTATAATGACGAGCAAGAACAAGAACAAGAAAAACCAAAACCAGAGCTAGAACCAGAATCAGCAAGCTCTAATCAAGATAAGATGGGTGACTTCAGTAATTCACATATATCCCAACTCCAACTGGAAAGTAAATCTAATCAAAATCACGATTTTAATCAAAGAAGCGAGGCTAAAACAATTAAACAAGATTTAAACGGAAATATTCATCATACAATGATACATATTGAACACCAACTTGTATCTAGTATTATACTCAAATCCAAGACTGAGTTTAGGTATTGGTTCAAAATCTACATAAAATTCTCTCTGGATTCTTTTGATCTGAAATGCATTAAAGAAATTACAAGTAAAGTGCTGTCTCTAGTAAGAGAGAGCATTGTAACTAGCGAGAATCAAATTCAAGGACATAAAAAAGAACAAAATCAAGGCCAAAGCTGTTATGTTAACATCTATGCTCAAAGCCAGTCTACTAAGCAGGCTATTGCTCCCGTCTGGTTTAGTCTACCAATGTTGGAATCTATTGATGTTGATCCAGTACAAATCCTTATTGATGACGTTGTTACCGGAATAAATGACTTCATAAACCTCATGCAAAACCCTCAAAGTATTTTAAAAATTAGCTTTGCAAAAGGAGGAGAGAAGGTTCAAGCCAACATTGAAAAATTTATATATCAACTAAAAGACATCAAGGAAGGAATTCAAAGTCAAGTAAGATCTATACAAGAAGAGTTCGATACATACAAAAGCACTATGTTTAATGATTCTCAATGCTTAAATTCTTCTCAGAATTCAGACACAAACTGCTCATCACGTCTCGATTTTCTTGACTCTATATTATTTACTTGAAATTGAGTTAAAATATTCTCATGTCTATAATACAAATAAATTAATAAATATAAAATATACATGTAACATATACCATATTATGAATGTTTATATTAAAATTTAATTAACTATAAAAGGCTGCATTTAATTTAGACAGCGGGAAATTCGGCATTTTTCTAAAACATAAATAAAAAAAGGTAGAAATGGTCCCAGATTCTTCATAGTTTCTCGGCAAGTGATAATATTCGAAAAATCGAATATTCATTATTTTTAGATCAAGAACTTTGGTATTCCGGAATTTAAATAATAAAATTCAGGTATACTCGATTACAAGCAAGTAATTGTATATCTCAAGTGCCGTTTATATTAGTACAACGAGAAAATATATTCGAGAATATAAAATATTGGAATTATTATATTCATTACAAATGGCAAATTATAGTTTAAGGTGTTGTTTAATAGCATTGAGTATTTCTTTATTATTTGGAATTAATTTGTCAATATTGAACTTTACAGGTCCTTATGTACTTTTGGATTATGGATTATGTGGAACAGAAGGATCTTTATTAGAAAGGTCAAACTGCGAAAATGGATCTTATGCAATGTATAAGATGACTTTGGCATTTTTTACAGCGTCTTTACTGAGTTGTTTTGCTGTTAAATATGTTGTAGGAAAGAGTCGAAGTTTTTCACTTAAAGTGGCTTTAGTTCCTTTTGCAATCGGTGGAATTTTATCTGGTTTTGCTTCTAACTTCACGGTCTTTTGTATTGGAAGATTCATAAGTGGAGCTTCTTTGGGACTCTCAGCTGCGTCAGTTACATATATTTCAGAAATTTCGCCAAAACACAGAAGAGGTTTGTATACGACTCTTTTTGGTTTATTTATTCCTGCAGGTCAGACACTATCATATATTTTGGGAGTATTTCTGCCAATTATCAAATACTTAGATGAATCAGACCTTGAATCATATGTTCTCTATTGTAGGTTTTTGTTCTTGATTCCTACGATAGTCTCACTGATAATGATTGTTGCGGTTCACTTTTACTGTAGAGAGGAGACTCCTTGTTTCCTTTTATCAAAGGGAAGATTTTCAGAGGCTGAGGAGCTTCTTTATAAGATTTATGGAGATGCTTCTGTTGTATCGGGTGAGATGGAGTCCTTATTGGCAAGTAATAAGAGAAGTATGGAGGAGGATAAGATGAGCCAGAATGTATCCTATTCAATGTTATTCAGTAAAAAGTACATTCTTCCAACATTTGTAACTCTTGTAATTACTGTTGGAGTAAGTGGAAGTGGGATTGGTATTTTTGCTCAAAAGATGAATTCTTTAATTGAATCGGCTTCTGGCCTTTCTCAAGAGAAGGTTATTTATATTGTAATTTTTACCTCAGCCTTTGAGACAATTTCCTGCTTCTTTGGAGGTCATTTAATTGAGAGATTTGGAAGAAGAAATGTTGCTATAATTGGCTCTGCAACCAACTCAATTTCTCTTTTACTTCTTGGACTATTTACGATTTTCAAGAACTACATTTCCAGTTTCGTTATTCCAGTTGTTTCTATTATAGTCTTTTCCACCTTCCTTGCATCATTTCAACTAGCTCTTTCACCAGTATTATGGGCCTATGTACCGGAGGCACTTCCAACAGAAATCAGATCTACAGGAATGGGTTTGTCATCAATCTTAAACTGGTTGGTCAGTTTGATTTATATACCGCTTTCCTACATTATTTCAGATTTGAGTGTTTATGCCCTGTCATCCATTTGCTGTGGTCTGCTTTCCATTATTTGTTTCTTCTTTATGAAGGAAACTAAAGGATGTTCAATATCACCATATGAAGAAGTATCAGTTAAGAAACCAGATTTCTAGGATTATATTATCAAGACTTTAATCTTAAGTCAGAATTTAATCATTGAAATCATTGATAGATTTCAAGTTTTAAGAGAAGATTCGCTGACATTCTACAGAGTTTGTGCCAAAGATGTTCAATTCAATATGGGGAATGGGGGGATTTTGTTTATCGGATTCCTGCAGAACTCATTTTTTTCGAATATCGAAGAAATTGAGATATTTTCCAGATTGTGTGTGTTTTTTTTTATTTGAATAGGAAAAATTTTGCTAAGAATTAACGACACTCCAAAAATGATATGACTTATTTATATTCAATTGAGTTAGTGCTTTCTACACAATTCTTTGTGTTTACTCTCTTTCTTAATTAGGAATACTATTACTTATACTATTGCTACAATCATTATTACTACTACTAGTTATATATTACTTATCGTAGTTATTCAATTAATACTTTTTGTTGAGGTGATTCCCCCTTTCGTTCGTTATAGACTTGTCGGGATTTCTATTTTCTCTCAGAATTCTTTCTTCTCATCCTTTCCATATGTAGCATTGCTAATTCAGAATTAATTTTCGGGACCTGTACTTGAACATTTGATTGAGATTGAAGAGAATCTTGATTAGAAACAGTGTCTTGAGGGATTTGAGCAGTATTTACATTGGTATTTGTGACAAAAGAATCAGAAGTTTGTTCAGAAAGATTTGAAGGAATAAAGCTGGTAACATCCTGAGTTGCAATGTTGGAGTTGGTTGACATTCTATTAAAAGCTCTAAGTGTACTTTCAGACTCTAGAAATTCAATAATCTCGGAAGAAGCTGAGATAGAGTCTGAAAAAGATTTAGCAACATCCCAAACCTTGAGCTGTCTACCAGTTCTAGGATCGACAACAGAAACATGGGGAAGTTTGGATATGTTATATAAATTCAACCATTCATTTCCTTCAGGAGTATTGCAACTTCTTTGCCAAAAAATGAAATGTTCTTGAATAAATTCAATGATCAAGGAATCATTCCATATATCTCTGTTCAAAATCATGGAGGAAAACTCGTTTGGACTCTGAATATTAACCAGAATCAACTTTTTCTGAGACTTGGCCTTTTCTTTGGCAATTTCAAAAGGTTCACAAAACATGATAACTTGAGGTGGAGAAAACATTTGAGAGGAGAAATCAACAGGAGGAAGAACATCATCAGTATGAGAAACTCTTGCGTTCTGAATGAATTGAGAAGAATTTAAGATATTGTGGTCGTCTGGAATAAGTTGGTCATTAAAAGAAGGTATTGGTGTTCTAACATCTTCGTCGTCATGAAATAAGTTGTTTCCTTGGTTACTGGTATTTACATTACTCGTAGACTCATTACCTAAGTTGGAAAAATATTCGTTGACGGCGCTATTCATGTCATTTGGATACATTTCCAAATATAACTTTGCAACTTCAGGGTCACCGCAGCCTGAGATATTGATAAAATTTTCAATTTCTTCGTTAGAAACCATATTTTCTATGTTCAGTCAGATTAAATGATAATGAAGCTATTGATCCAAATTAAGAAATATGTTGGAAATCAATTGTGTGTACTTTATTTTGGGTTTTATAAATGTAATTTTAATTTCATAACTAATTAATGAATTTTTTTTTTATACACCCAATTTTAAGCTTAAAAGAAAATTGCCAGGTTGAAAACTCATAAGGCCGGAAAATTTTTAATATTCGATCCATAGAGGGGGATGATGACAAGCCAAAAAAAGAAATATATATGAATTAAACTAAAAATTTTGAAAAAACCAGAAACAATAAATAATAAACAAAATAATAAGCAAAATTATATATTAAAGTATCTATGCATTAAATCACACGTCATGCATTTATTGACTGAAATTCAAAAGGCTGAAATGAACGCCAATTTAAATGTGTGTTTCTTCTAACATTAATTCTTTGAATAATATTTTGTAACTTAATCCAACGGTAAGGACACAGAACCATAGGCTTTCCTCTAACTAAATGCTTATCTTCTTCTCCATATTCATCCACATAAAGAGTGGAAAATTCGCATGCTCTCGCACCATATAAAAATTGTTTATCCATTTCAATCCAATTAAATAAATTGTTATTAGTTTCATTCTTAGTTGAAGAAATATCAATTCTAAATGACAGTATAATTGACGATGAAACATGCAGGAAAAAAGACAAGCCTTTACCACACCTTGCTATATGATCTCTAATCGGTATTGATCTTAACGATATATTTAAACCAGATCCAAATGGAATAGAATATGATAATACATTTTTATCTCCTGTTTTTCCTGTCTCTCTTGAATAACAGTAAAAATAAGAACTCAAAATTGAACATGATAAATTTGTACTTGTTTCCGTCTCATTGCAACAATTATATTCGGTACATAATATACTTCCACATGAAATACAAATTAATAAATTATTAATGTTATTGCAGTATCTTCTACTCCAATGTTTTATTGGATTTGATAAAAGTTTGTTATAAAGGCTGTGAAACATTTTGGGAGGTAAAATTGTTGATTGGCTAAAACCATTATATATTACAATATTTTGACCATTTTCATTTATATTTAAAAATTTCTTTCCTAAATTTAAAAATGAGCTCTTAAATATTTCAAACTCTTCAATACTTATGCTTTTATAAAATGAATTAATATTATTGTTAAATAAAGATCTCTTTGTATTATCCATATTATCATAAATATTTAATACTTCAAGACAACTCAAAGGAATTATTGCTTTCTTCTTTGAAATTAAACTTATGAAAAGGTTTTTGTCCAATATACTAGTTAACAAAGAGTTCATCATTCGGCCACCAAGACCTGCACTAATATTATTATTATCATTAATATCAGTATTAGTATTAAATTCTGTAAGTATTCTCCAAGCAATTTCCAGTATACTTACATTCATACAAAATCTACTAGAAATAAATTGTAATAATACAGAGATTTGTTTGTCCAAACTATGATCCTCCTCATTAAAATTTATTCTTTTATCATTGTTAATTGAGTTCTCCACTTTCTTACTTTTTTCTTTCATATATATATTTTGGAATCTAATCAACAATTTTAGCCAAGTTATTATTCCAAGATTAACAATATCTTTAAGTTGTTTAATATTCCCAAGCTTAAATTCCTCCACATAACATAATTCATTTTCCTGATTTTGCTTATACTTTTTATATTTGCTCCTAGTATTTAAATAACTTGAATCAGTATCCAACATATAGCTTGGGTATTTGTTGATATTCAATTCTCTTCTACTTTCATTTGCTACTTTATTTATACAATCCTTCACTTTGAAAGAATAAATAATCTCACACTTGTTTTTTTTCTCAGAAACCAATATATCACTATTTACTGGATTAATTTGAATTGGTAAAGCTCCAAAAATATTAACACTTATTCTAGATTCAGATGGATTGTTTATCTTCTGAACTTTATACTCGATATCTCCTGAACTAGAATCTAATTTCTTATATAAGTGAAATCCATTACCATAAATCAAATCCTGGAAAAAAGACATTGCCTCATTTTCATTAGATTGATCTTCTTTCTGGTTATCATTTTCCTCATTAAAATGAGTTCTTCTATTTTGGTTTAGATTTAATATTGTTTGGACTATGGGGTTTTTAATCTTGGAGATTTGCTCATCTTCATCCCATTCTGGGTTCCAAAATGTCCAAACAATCGAAAATACTTCCAAAACAAACATCATCAATAGAATATACATAATTCTCAAATTCTCTTGTTCCAAAGTCTTATAGCTTTCACTTTCTCTTCTAGAACTATCTCTAATACTATTACTAGATTCATTATATTTAATATTTGTTATTGTAGAAAAACTACCACAGTGAGTATCATTTTCTTGGATTTTTTTTCTTCTTAATGTTTTAGTGGTATCAATCAGAATCACCAAACTTATTAAAATTTGAAATCTAGCTGAAGGTGACTGGAGTGAAATATAGTTCCAAACGTCAATCTTATTCTCATCTCTAAGTATCGGGAATAATTTATAAATCATTGAAATAGCCATAGACGGAAATTTACTAATAATACTATTCAAAGAGTCAATAACGATGTCATACATCAAACTTCTCGAAGAAGATAAATTAATTGGACCCAGTCCTCTCGCATTCTCGCCATAACTTGAAATTGTGTCTATTACAATATTGTCACTCATTATCTTAGTTAAGAAGCCTATTGGATTAATACTTGGAATTCCATTTATAGACAAATTAACGTTAGGAATATTGAAAGGAAGCAGATTATCAAATAAAGTCACTATTGAAAGAATTTGTTCAAGTATTGGAATACCTTCCACATCAATCTCTAAATTATTAACATTAAAACTTTCCTCATAATAACCGCTAAAGATGTCATTTACTTCGTATTTTGTTTGGAGATCCAGCAATAAATCCAAAACATGCATCAAGTAATCATCTTTGCATGCCTCAATATTATGTTGTTCTTCGTGACTTATGTCCATCATTAATTCCTCACTCTTAATGTACTTGAATGGAAGTATGATGTTGGAGAATGTATTGCAGTACGGACATGTTAAGTTAGTTAAGTGGTAAATCTGTTGATTAATGTCATATTGTCTTACTTTATTAGGGAATTTTGATCCAGAATCGTCAGATATCGAAGATAATATATGAACTGATTTATTTGCAGATGCAAAATCAGGATTTTTAAATTTTTCTCCGTTTTCTTTGGTACTTATTTGTTTTACACTAACTCCTACTCTGTTTTTGTAGTAAGTAAGTGGAAACCCTAAATATTGAATTTCAGATTTCGTCCCAAAATTACATTCTTCCGTTTGGATTTGTCTGGTTTCCTGGTCTGATCTCAAATTGGTATCATTTGAAACTGATGAATTTTCATTATTAAATAACTTATAATACTGTCCAATACATTTATAATGTATTAAATGTCCACATGTTGTTAAGTAAAATGAAGTATATCCAAAATTTGGTTGGAAACCATCCAATGTTGCATCACTTTGAATGTTTCTTTTGGAGTCCAAACTGGAATTTTGCAAGTCCAGATATCCAAAAGTTGCAATGTAATTGTCATCCTTTTCATTAGATTGGCTAACATTGATTGGCTCATGACAAAATACACAAAAATCAGAATTCTCTCCAGCGTCTAAAGCTTGTCCACCTACACAAAACTGGTCTGATTTAATATCATCCTGGCTGTCATATGCCTTGATTTCTTCATCACTCAAAAGAATAGACTTTTTAAAATTGTTCATAAAATTCTTTTGCCTCTTCATGTATTCCTGAAGAATATTTCTTTGCTTCTCTTGTATCTTTTCTTTGAGATTGATTTCATTCAAGTTCGTAGCCTTTTCCTGTAGCGAAGCCTTTCTTTCATTATATAGCTCCTCCATGTAATTACTAAAGTAAGATTCTATTTTTGGACTTGTTTGGTTGGCAATAGATAATCCCCATTCGAGAAAGAATGAAGACTCCATAGGAATTATCTTTAAAACTTCTTTGCTTACAAATTTGAACTTGTTTGGACTTTTTACTAAATGAGTCTCATTATCACCAATTCTCAAAGAATACATTACTTCCACCAATATATCCATCAGACAAAAAGGTTGTTCATTTCTTATTTTACTCTCAAACTTTAAAGCTAATGGAGCTACTAAGAGCTCAAATATTGTTTCTATTTGGCTTTTTCTAAGTAGATCGCAAACACTAGTCATATTCAAATCTCTCAACTCAATTGGAGACCTATATTTACTCGAATCCCCTCTTTCTTCTTTGCTTAGCTCTTTCTTAATTAGATTACATAGGCTAGGCTTAACTGCAAAGTACTGATAGTCGTCATTTTCACAATCCTGGCTTAAACAGTAAACAGAGACATTAAATAAATCACCAGAGCCTGATTCATTGCATGCTGGTGAATTTAAAGTCCCAATTTCTGTAAAGTCATTAGTCTTACTCACCATAAAAGGTATCGAAAAGAACTCATAATTTAAGTCACATTCAGATTCCGTTGGGTGATTCCTAACTTGACTTTCTCTTCGCATTGTTTCAGTACTGAGAGGAACTCTATTCAATGAAATCTTTAATTGGGACTCACCTTTCATGTTGGCTTTGAAAGACTTGTAAACGTATTCCATAACTTCTATATTAACCAAGTTAAAAAGTAGAATGAAAGAATGCTGTATTATTCTCACATCATCCATAAGAGTTTGGCACATGCTGACTCCAAATAGTTGAGGTAGGGCCAAGTGGAGTATATTGGAGAGAAGAATTGACTTGATATACATATTCCGACTTGAGTTGAAGTGTATTGCAGAGGAGAAGTGTTCACTTAGGGGAATATGACATAGCTTAGTAGGAAATTTGGTAAACTTATCGTTAATAAACTTTTTCTCCGGATCATCTAGAGTTTCTTCTACCCCATCTCTACCCAAAATACCGTTTTGATATATTCTATTTGGCTCTAGAGTGCTACTCTCACCTATCCGTCTCTTTTTTGAAATATTATCATCGGTACTTATTTCACTTTTATCTGATGCAGAAAATTTAATTGGGGTATCTTTCCAGCCATTAAAGTATGAGTAAATAGATTCACAGTTGGATTCATCTTCGGCCCCAAAGTACTTAATAGGTAATAGAGGATCATAAAGCATCCAGCCAATTGGTTGCTTAATTTTATATAGAATTGGTTTGTTATCAGAAGCTGGGATCTTTTCACAAAATGAATCCAGGATCTCGTCAATAATATTATTAATATTTGAGGACTTAATGGACTGAATAAAGTTTCCATAGTACAGGGATGAAGATGAAGATATTGGAAGCCCGTCTTGAATCTCTGATCTAGACCTGTTTTTCCTTATCAAGTACTGAACAAGTAGATATCTATATATGGACTTATTAAAAGAAAGAGAATTAGGAAGGTCAAGAGATGTAACTTTGGTAAATATATCCATAATTAATAGTACAGCACAATTTACTTTCTTATCAATTGATTTTCTTGAATGAATAACATTAAAACAAGGGTTTCTAGCTTCTTGTAAATCCTTTAAGGTACTTGTACCGTCTGTATTTGAACTTGACTGGAAGTTGTTTACTATATCAGTTTCTTTTTTATAATAATTCCCAGTATTTTCACAGCTACTTTCATCATTAAATATATTAAAGTGGGACAATATTGAAAATACCATAAACAATAAGCTTTCTTGCTTTCTAAGAAGATTCAAAATCAACCTAATTGAAAATATATCTGGGAGTATATACATTGTTGACCAATGAGATTTCTTGTAGAACTGAGCTTCGTTTATTGGACTTAATCCATTTCTAAGCCAAGATCCA
Organism: Cryptosporidium sp. chipmunk genotype I; assembly: GCF_004936735.1. Lineage (NCBI taxonomy): Eukaryota > Apicomplexa > Conoidasida > Eucoccidiorida > Cryptosporidiidae > Cryptosporidium > Cryptosporidium sp. chipmunk genotype I. The sequence goes on from NW_027125593.1 coordinate 422,150, forward strand.
TCATTCAAATTAAAGGCTTGGTGGACAAAACAATATGCTCTTAGTGGATGTTCCAATAGTGATATTTTTAACACGTCATTTAAAATACCAAGATTTTCAACTAATTCGAAAATATAATCGGAGTCTATATATCCTGTTGTTCTTGAAATGTAATCTAAGTAAATATAAATAAGCTGAAGAGAGGTTCTGTTCAGTGGAATATGTATAGAGGCTTGGCTTTCTAAAATGCTTTGATTATGCAAAATATAAGAGTCTCCACCTTTACTTGAATCATATTCAAAAGTGATAAAGTATCTGCCAAAATCCTTGTATAGATTGAAAGAACTGTTCTCCACATAATCATATCTAATGTTCCAGGATTCATTCACACTAGTAATGTGAATCCATTGAATTAGTGACTGAATTGTATTTAGTACAAAACTAAAAATACATAGAGTAGTTGAATTCTGACCATTATCTTCCAAAGAGAGAGAAGTTAAGCTTGAATTATTAGGGATTCTGGTTAAAACAAAAATGATCTGAAGTAATATATCCACAGTAGATTGGATATCACAGCAAAGAAGAAGACTTGAGTGCCATTTCAAGTCTTCAAATGGTTCAATAACCTTACTTTTATGGGGATTCATACACTGGACTAGCCTAAGCAGAGATAACCATCCGTTGTACCATAATTCTGTGTATAACTTCTTACTCAAATACCTTGCTTCTTTAAATGATATTTTTCTGTGTGATAGTTCTTCCTGTAACATTTCAGTGCATTTGTTAAGAAAAATAAAGTAAATTAAGTCTATACATTGAAGCAAATACTTGGAATCGTGCATCGAATATGTATATTTTCTATTGACAACAGCACTACTTTGGGAGCTGAGACTCGGGACTGATATCCTAGATACTGAGTCATCATTGATGTTATTTTCGTGAGAAACCTTGTGATATATTACAGAATTTTGAAGGATTTGAAAAGTTGTAAAAAATATATTTTTAATTAAATTGTTGTCTAGAGCCATGGAAACTAGCATTCTGTCAATTGTGAAAAGCTGTACAGCAATTCTAGTAAGTACTTTATCCTGTCTTCTTACCAATTCATTATAGTTTCTCATAAAAATATCAGGGAAAATCTCTTCTTTAAATTTGGAATCAAACATCATCACAAGCAAAAGGTCAGTTAGGTCATTTTGCTTATAAATCTTTGAGACTAAAGCCTGGTGAATAAAAGAATCATTTGCTTCACTAAGCTGTCTGGACCACTTCATCCAGAAAATATCCAAATATGTTAAGTCCTCAATTTTAATATCTACTTGTTCTGAAATTGAATCTTTATTGTTTTCTAGATTTGGCATGTAATTTTTGGGACTAATAATCAGGTTAATGCTATTTTGAGATTCCATGGATTCCTTTACTGAAGTAAATTGGCACTCAGAATGTATTGCTCTAAGAAGGTCTTTAACTTTGTGAACTGTTAAAGTGTGAATTCTTTTGCTAATATAGTCATCAATTAAAGGCTTAAGTAATTTACATGCAAATTTGTTGCTGGATTTAATTTCATCAGTCAAATTTGGTTGATCTGAAATTCCAAACATCAACAGTTTATGTATTGGTGATCCAAAAATCTCACCCATCAAGGGCAAGAAAATGGATTGGTAGCTTTCACATAAGCTAATGAACCATTGGAAAAAGTACGAGTCCATCTGAAAATTCTTTTCCTGCTTAAACAAAAGCAATATAGGAATAGTACCGTCACGTAGGTTTTGTCCCCTAATAGTTCGAAATTGCAAGATTGGTATATCTTCGAAAACATGGTTTCCTTGTGGAGGGGCACCTAATCTAGTGAATATGATTGGATTTTCTTGATTCGATTGATGATCAGTTATTTCAGCTCCTTCATGTATTTGCTCAGTTTCATTTTCAATAGAATTGTCTTGGATACTATTGTCTAATATATTCTCTACTCTAATTTCATCGGATTCGAAATATTCAGGAGACAAGTTAAGTTCAGAATCATCGGAAAGATCTTCATCTTGCATATAAAAATCCAAAACATTAAAGTTATCTTCCGACCTTTCGTCACTTCTGTTTTGTTCAACTATTTTCGATACTAATTTTGAATGAAATGGGAGGTATATCTCTTTTGTATTAGGAGCAGTACAATATAGCCTAGATAAGCAAACAACATGGCAAAGTATACCGTGAAAAAGACCTTTCAAGTTTGACCTAAGTGATTTCCAATTAGGATTCACGTTTGAGTCAGTACCATGAGTATCTTTAATATTATGCTTGCTACAAAATCCGTCCTTGTTCCAGGCTTGTTCATCTCCGCAATCACAACAGCCACCATAGTCTGACTTATATATGTAGTATTCGTGATTTTGATGATTTCCATTTTGAAAACAATCTACACAAATACACGAAGAGGTAGAAGTCCCACAAGTAATACATCTATATGCAATGTGTTGGCCACTCCAAATCTGAGAGCATCTATTTAATGTCCCCATCTCTTTTGGTAGCCTTAGTCTTGAGAAAAATGCGGAATCAAGCTCGTAATTCTTAAAAATACTGTTAAAATCATCAAATTCGGGATTCATTAGGAGCTCTAGTATAGAAATAATAACAAAATCTAAGGTTTCATTAGTCGGATTTAAGGAGTTACAAGTTCCAGTAGAATATATTTCTGAATCAAGCTTCATTGCCTTTGCTTGTTTTACCCATTTTTGTGTACTTGATTTTGGCAGTTTATATTCAATATTCTTATTAGTCTCACAAACAGCAACATACCAATATACTTTTTCATCATCCAAAGAATATGCAGTAGAGAATAATTCAATAGCTAAAAGTGTGGCCCAATCAGTAGTGGGGTTGCATTTACCATCAACTAACTCACAAATTAAAAACATGATTTCTCCTAGCAGTTCACTTTGAGACTCATTTTCTTTATTATCAATAAATAGTGAAACGTATTCGTCGTAAGATAAGCTTAAGTTAAAAGTTGAACCGTTGTAAATGTTCTTTGGCAACTCAGGACCGCACTTAATTAAATGAGCCCTTAAGCATAAAAGCCTAAATCTCAAAGCTTGAAGAGATGAGTAGCATGCCTTGTTGATTGAAAACCATTGCTTTACAATTGATTCCCTAACTGATAGCTTAGGAATTTTAATGAAATCAATAGAGTCATAATTTATAACTTGGCTATCATCTGTGTGGATTACTGGAATTTTCATTTTCAATCCAAAAACTTGCTGTCAAAATATCTCATTCTTCTATAAAGCAAAAAAAAAGTTTCTAATTACTGCTACACACAATTTTACTCCAGTTCTACTCAACCCCACTAATTTCTGAATAATTTTTTATATATTATATTTTTTTGATCGTGATGCTCGGCTTTTAAAGACATTTTGCGGTATTTAATTAGGTACCGAACAATTTCCGGCGCCATTTTTGGCGGGCAACTCACTTATAGAGAAAATGAATTATGGAAAAAAAAATATAAATATAATTTGATAAATATAACCGGAATATTAAAATTAAGATTGGGCAATAAAATTATTTGTAAAAGAAAATATTGCAGAATTTTTCTCAGTATAGGAAAAATTTGATTAGGGAAAGGTAAAAAAATATATTTTTTTGTTTTTCTAGTAATAATAGGTGGTATTGATATTTAATTAACAATGCCTCAGAATGAATATATTGAGCTACACAGAAAACGATATGGATATAGGTTCGATCACTTTGAGAGGAAAAGAAAGCTTGAGTCACGCAAAGTTCACAAAGATTCTCAGCATGCTCAAAAGCTCAGAGGTATTAAGGCCAAACTTTATAATAAGAAAAGATATGCTGAAAAGGCTACTTTGAGGAAGTTGGTTAAAGCTAACGAGGAGAAAGATGCGGCTGAGAAGGACCCAGAAAATGTACAGAAAGGAGCAGTTCCATCGTACTTATTGGATCGTGAGGGAGTCAATCGAACAAAAATTCTCAGTAATATGATTAAGCAGAAAAGAAAGGAAAAATCTGCGAAGTGGCAAGTGCCTATACCAAAAATTAAGGCTTTGAATGAGGATGAAATGTTCAAAATCTTAAGAACTGGTAAGAGACAAAAGAAATCATGGAAAAGAGTTGTAAATAAAGTCTGCTTTGTGGGAAATGACTTCACTAGAAAACCTCCAAAGCTTGAAAGATACATTAGACCAACAGGGTTGAGATTTAAAAAGGCACATGTTACACATCCAGAACTTAAGACTACTTTTTACCTTGATATTGTTTCTATCAAGAAAAATCCACAAAGCCAACTATATACTACATTAGGTGTAATTACTAAAGGTACTATAATTGAGGTGAATGTTAGTGAATTAGGTCTTGTTACACAAACAGGTAAGGTTGTATGGGCAAAGTATGCTCAGGTAACTAATAATCCAGAAATTGATGGTTGTATTAATTCTGTTTTATTAGTTTAATTCAATACCATGTAACAAGGTTCATTAGATAGAAATACTAAGGTAAATTTGCATTTTATATGATTTAGTCACTTTAACTTATATAAATTCTCGTGCTATTTTTTCATTTTACATTTTTGACCGATACCTAATAATTAAAAAATAACAAAAAAGTACAGGCGGACTTTTCCCCACAAATAATTAGAAAATACTTAAAAATTAAAAAAGAAAACGATTTTTTTTTCTGTTAATCTAAATACTGTACAATGAAATAGAATTAAAAAATTCTTTTCATTAGCCAAAAAACATGAAACCTAACTTGGAATGTAAACTTCTTCTAAAAACTAGTACATACTTACCAGAGGTGCCTAATTACTGGCTAGACTCTACACATTTTCCAACATTTGACATAAATACACACGAAATTAAAACTCAAAAGATTAATTCCTTGGATGCAGTTATTGAGTTCACTGAGATAGATAACGGACCCTTCATTTCTGCATGCTATAGTGAAGATGGAGAAATCTTGGCAGTCTCTAATTTGGAAGGGATTTACATATTGGGCTCATATACTAGAACATGTTTTGCTGCTATTCCATTTGCTTTAGTCAGAAAAGAGCTTGAAATCGAAGATTCTAAGCCCCTTATTTGCAATGATATTTATATCTTTCAGAAAAACTGTTTACTTGGAGCTTTATTTAATGATTATGTTGTTTTCTGGGATTTATTCTCGAGGAAATTCACTGGCTACGAATGCTATATCCCAAAATGTATTGGATCATTCGGCAATAAAAATCTTTTTCTACATATTAATGAAAGACAACAGCACTATAATTACCTTCCACCTCAATACTTGAATACGATAGATCCTGGAAACTTTGGAAGAAATAGATTTATTTCAATTCAGGGAATTAAAGTGCTGAAAGCAGATCATGAAGAGGAAATCCGTCAAATTAAGTGCAAAAATATAATCACTATTGAATTCGTACTTGAACTCCACGACTCCTTACCACTACTTGTTCAAGTAAAGGCTAAGTATAACACTTATAATGAATTCAGAAATGTGTTCTCGAATGAACTATCAATTCCACAAAGTTTTACAATCCATTCTGTCTCCTCAATCTTTCCAGATAATATGCTGAATAAAATTTCGACCAAGTATGTAGACTTTGGAAATAACAATAAGCTAGTGTCATTGGCTGTTTTTGAGAAGGAAGGACATAGAGTTTATTCGAGTTTTATTATTATTGGAGAAACAAATTTATTGCTTGTTTTTGATGAATCTAAGACGATTCTTTCCCTAAAAACAATTCCGAGCTATGGAAAAAGGCATAATAAGTATCTTTATAGCTGTAATATCCAGTTTAACAAAACTGGAGATATTCTAGTGGTTCAGTACTCTGATAGATTTACAGTTTACTCATTGGAACAACTTGATAACTCTGGTTCCAGAGACAACTTTAGAGCAAATTCTGATTCAAAGCAGGTAAATGATTTGTTTGAAAGTGAAAGCTATAGCGATACCGATAATGAAAACGATCAAGAATACTTAAAAGAGCTGGGCATTACATCTGAAGAATACATCCCAAATATTAAGATTAAGCTGTTATATTCATATTCTCAAGTAATTCAAAAGGAATGGATAACTTGTATATCTATTTATAATGAAAAGGTTTATGACTCTAATCAAATTTGTACTAGTCAGCTTTATGGTCCAATTAGCAAATTATACCCATGTGGTGTTTTGGCTATCACAACAATATCGTCAAATGGTCATTCTTTCTATTACTTAATGAAGACTTGTTCTAAGTCTGATAATAGAAGTTTCGTTCCAGATGCCTTAAATACCAAATGTAATCATTATTGTAATGACAATACAGGTTCAAATATGATTATTTGGAAGATGGAACTGACAAAACTAAATGGCGTTCGGAGAATAATCTGGCAACCAGGGGATTCTATTTGTTTAGCAATTCAATTTTTTGAAAAACTTAAGAATACTAAACTTATGTACGATGACTACTATGAAATGAACAGTACAAATGTGGATTTATTAACTCAAGTGGATAAAAACAACATCTTTGGGAAAATATTCTTTATAGATTCTCGATGCTCAAATGATGATATGTTGCTCTGGTCGAGGTTGATGGTGGACTTTACGGCCATTAATAAAAATAGAGAATATATTGAAAAAGAGGATGAATTTGACAAGGTGGTGGACGAGAAAGAAAGTAATTTAGAATTTGATAAAATTAAAAAGGCTTATCTGGATGAATACTATAAAGTAGCTTCAAAACAATATGCATACCAAACAAGTTCTTATGAAAAACAACTAGAAAAAATATCAGAAGATTTAGATGACTTTAATAAGAATTTAGATAATAATGTCCACTGGTTTAATATAAACAAAAAAGTTTAAAGCAATAAAAGTCTAAATAACTGTATGTGTATACATTTACATACTCGATGATGAATTATTATTACTAAAATAATTTATCATTAATGTTCAAATTTACTCCTTGAATAGTTCCTTATACCGTTGATTTGGCATTAAAAATAAATTAAAATCTTTGTTAACTGCACAGCTTGGATTCTCCATTTTAATCATATTTTTCAAGTTTTCATCCCTGATAATAAATCTACCATCCTCTGTTGTCTCGATACTTTTCTTTAAGCACTCTTCGATAAACTTCTGCCCCAAAACTGAGGCAATGGAAAACAAATTAGGGTCTGATGACTTTGCACCTTGCCTGTTCATAATATACTCAACACACTCCTTTGGGAAGATTATGCTCTCTATTTTTGCTTCGTCTGACTGTATACTTGCCGACTTTTCTGATACTACCATCCTTCCTTTCAAATGTAATTATTACTGACTAATTAATGATGAACAATTTCGGTATAACAAACCTGAGTGTACGTAATAATACTCATTAATATTTGCGTTAAAGTGACAAAGTTAAAGCCACAAACTCCATTCCTTGCATTGAATTCCCGCAATTAAAATAATTTGCCTTTTGAAAAATTTAATATGTCCCAATATTTCCCGCCATTACTCTTTTTTATTAAAATTGCAATAAATGTCACAGAAACTATGAAATTGTGGCGCTGCATGGCGGCAACTTGTGTATAAGAGGGGTAAAATAATGGCAAACAACTAGTATAGGCTGCAAAAGTAAAGAGAATTAATGTATGGTGTGTGGAATAATTAGTAAGAAGATAAATAGTTTGTGAATAATTTTGTTAGGAGTTAACTGAAATTGACTCAATTTTTGGGAAAAGTTCTGCTTTAAGCCCAATAGCACTTGAAGTAATGAAAATTGTAAGATGCCATGCATACATTATAGGAAAGAAAATGTAAGTTCAGGATTGATACATCCAAATGGCAAGATTATCGCACTATTAGTTTCATCTAATATATATACAATCGAGTTATACAGACTTAGCGATCCTGGTAAGCCAATTAAATTGCTTTGGTCTTATCAAATTAAAGATAAGCCAAGCTGCTTGGATTGGTGTAATAATGCAAAAAGTGTTTGTATTGGCGATACAAAGGGTTCAGTTACAATTATCGATATCAATGGTCAAGTGAATAGTTATAATAACCTTCATTCACAAAATAGTGAAATTAAAGAAATGAGAAATTTTATCTTGCCAGGAGAGCTATTGAATATAAGAAAGGAAGGCATATTTCCAAGAAAATTGAAAGAACTAATAGCAATTGAGCCTTATTCTTTGAGTATTAGAAATTCTAAGGGTTCGGAAAGTATTGGATTAGATGAGTTCTTAAACGAATTCATTCTAGATCAAGAAAATAATTCTTATAATGACTCTCAAATTGAAAGCATTTCAAATCAACTTGAATTCTCAAAAAGTAAAGGAGAAATGACTCCTGAGGATCCTCAAAATGCGCATAGAAGCAACTACAAAGAAGCACCAAGGTTGCTCCCAGAATATTTTAACCAGGAGGAGGATGTATGTTTAATTTTGACCGTTGATTCAAAAAACAATATGATTTGTTCGATTGGAGGCCACACGCCTGTTTGGGTTTACAATTTATATGATCTTGGCCAAGGTAAAGATAAAATATTGAAAGACGTTAGTATTTATAAAAACCACATATTTCTAACATATTTCCCTGAAAGTGAAAAAAAGGAGGACTTGTTCATAGAAATAATTGATATGAAACAATTTATTGACTCTTTTGCGTTAGTATTTAATACATTTGGATTCTTGCAATATATGAGACAGCTACTTAACTATCTTAAAAGTGTTTTTCAACAAATTTTGTCTGTTTGGCTTACTGGGATTAAACCATTCAGACAGTTTTTAAGTAATGATAAGACAATTAAAAGAAGCAATTTTTCCATATTTTTGCTTTCGATTATTTCAGGAGCTCCGGTTAATATGTTTCAACCTGTTAGCTCTTATACAGCTGAACTATCTATTACAATTGATCAGCTAGTTATGTTTGGTCAGAATATTAATGATTCCATGGTTTATATTGAAAATACTATTTCACAGACCATAGAACCTGTAATGCAACAGATTTTTATTATTTGGAGTATTATTCAAAAGACAGAGATTATTGAAGATCAGGAAACTAACAAAGTTTCAGTACAGATTCAGCACTTGAAAGAGTTTAACAAATGCTTAATTTATGAGACTGAGCAAGTTAAGCCGATTGTTCACACCTTTTTACATCTACTAAGTATAGCTAAAACTTATAAAGATGATGTAAAGAAGACCCCAACCGATCATTTTTCGCCACCAAAAATAATTTCTTCTGTCAATTCCAATATTATCGCTTCTACTTTCAAAATTAGTTCAGATTCATACTATGTATTAAAAGATTTTGTTAAGAGAAAACGTCTTTTCATTGATCAAGATCTGAAGAAAATGGACGATGAATCCCAAACAAGTCATTTTTTTAACGAAATAGAGTTCAGAAGAATTGATAAACTTTTGAATGAGGATACTGAAGGTTGTTCTTTATCTTGTGTTTTCAATTTGAGCTCTGCCATTGAAGAGCTATATAGGCTAGCCGTCAAGAAAGTTTCAAAGAATTTCATTTGTAGCTTTTCTTCCTTAAAAGTGAAGTTGGATCCAGAATACTTTTCTACCCAAAATATCTCCAATTGTACAAATGTTTCAATGGACGATTTCCAAAACATAGTAGTTAAATTAATTCACCCAATTCAGACTGAAAACAATAAATATATCATTTCTAGGATTTCTATTAAGAATGATGAATTTTCAAGTTCTATTTCCAGCTTTGGAAACAGCCACACACAACACGACTCAATAGATTTCTCTAATTATGGAAGGATTCAAATTGAATACTGTTCCAAAGCATTTTCACCAAGCATTAACAAACTATCAGTTGACTATGCAATTGTGTGCCTTCCAATTCATTTACATAACTTTAAGATTTCTAGTGTAGTGTGGACTAAGAATAATGAACTTCTAATGCTTGTTGATAATGGTTTAAAATCATCTCTTCTTCTTGGATTTAATTTAGATCTAATCAAGCTCCAGCCTTTAACTCCCAGAAAAAATAATATATTGGATGATTCTTCACAAAACAATAATCTTGCTCAAAATTCACTAAGACTATCATTTAGCATACTTAATTCCAAAAACGGACACGAAATCAACAAACCTTGTGCTAAATATTGTCCAAACATTACCAACTTGTCAAACATATTTCATTACTCCCAAGATATTTCTCGAATTCATAGACCTCAGAAGTTTAGAAACTTGTCAATGAACATTTCTGGAACAAATGACAATAATTCATCCATTGAATTCAGCGAATCCCAAAAAGAATCCTGTTCAAGTACAGTAATTCTTGACTTTCACTCCAAATTTAACCAAGTAAGTTTATTCATCATTAAAAAGCTAACCTTTTATTTGCTATTAAACTTTATTGACGCCTCTTTTTAGAAATGCTTTGTTATTTCTGATCATAATGCCGGAAGGATTGCTGTAGGATATTTCGAATAACGTTTATTTTGCTCAAATATCCCACAAAACATTCAAGGTTCACAATATTTAATACCACCTCAAATTTATTAAAGCTACCTAAATTATTCATTATTAATATTCTAATCCATAAAAAAAATTGAATCACTTAAAGGTTAATTTAATAACTTTTAGCCAAATTTTTTCTTAAAGCTAATTACAATCAAACATCCATATACCTAAATAGAAATTTCAACAATAAAATTTCTTCGCAATAACCTCAAACTCATTGGAAAAATCTAGAGTTGCTCTCTTAGTTCTCTCCTTAATCATTCCTGATTTGAGTTGTCCTAATATCTACTATGAAAAATTAAAAAGGAGCTGACGGGACTCGAACCCGTGACCTCGAGGGTATGAATCTCGCGCACTAGCCAACTATGCGACAGCTCCTCATACTCGTAGCGTTAATAATTTATGGTCAAATCATTTAGGACTAAATTGGGAAAAAGCTATTTTATTAGCTCTTGATCCTTCTTCGTTCTATATTATTATCACAAAAAACAAGCATTTAAATTAAGCAGTAAATGTGTCCAAGTGCTTATACAAATATTATAAATCCTAAGTGATAAAAGTAATTTATAGTAGAATAAGCAATATTCACTGAAATTAAGAAATTTGACCATACAAATGTGAGGAGGCCATCTGGATACTTAAAAAAATTTAACTTACAAAATCAGAAAATTGCCTTAATTAGCAATTTAAGAAGCGGCCATGGGTATTTAAGGATTAAGGATACCTTAAGCCACATATAAAAGAAATTAATTAAAATTGCCTTTCAACGGACGTTCTTCGCTCCTCCTTATGTTTGGTAATTATAGAAAAGAGTGAGACAGTAAAAAGCATAGTAAAAATACAAATGATCACAAACTCGATTCTCCAACTGAAAGGCATAATACTTGAGCCATTGGGCCCTGAAAAAGGCCTGGATGAAGGGTTAATAACGGTAATTCCGAACAACTTAATAACAGTATTTTGAATATTAACTGAGTCACAGTTAACTCTAAACATGCACGTGAAACCATTGGGTCCGGTAAAAATAAGGGTACCGTATACAATTGCGTTAATCACTATGGGAACTAAAATAAACGGATTCTTGTAGAAAGGATTTCTAAACTGTGATCCCATAGTGTAACATAATGCAGTGGCAATAATCTGGACTGCAGTGTAGATCCAAGAACATGCTGACTCAATATTATCCATGCGCATAAACCAATTTTGGGCGGGCAATTGAATATTGAATCCTTTAGAGGACTGGAACCAAGGTTTGGAGCTCAGTCTATTAAACATTATAAAGTAGCCAACAATGTAGGTGGTGATTGGGGCCAAAAAAGCTAAGACAAAACGGATGCTTGCAATACTTCCAAAAGGCCTGGCAGCTGCCAATCTTCTACAGGGAGAGTTGAATAAAAGACCAATCAGGAGAAGAGTTTGAGCAAAGAAAGCAACAAAGGAGCTTGAAATATCGGGTACCGCTGCATATGCAAAGTGTGTCAATAACGTATCACTCAGAGATGTCATTATACCATAAGTAATGAGATATAGTAAAATTGACATTGCTGAAGCCAGACTACTCCTTCCTTCACGAATGATTTCTAACATAGAATTCAAATTCGAGGTTGAGGAATTAAAAGGAGCTACCAGAGACGCGTCTCCCTTCGAAAATGAAAGACCAACGTGAGAAATTCTTAGAGCCCCGCAGTCATTACCACCATCTCCTACCATTCCAGTTATTACTCCCCTCTTCATAAAGAGACTAACTACCTCAACCTTGTTGTTTGGAGACATCCTGGCATAGACACCAACACGGTTTATTATGTGGTCAATCTTAGTTTTCCCTTCAAGTAGGCTGCTAGAAGCCTCAACATCCAGTTCATTAATTTTCTTAGATTCTCTTGAAGTTTCAAAGAAGAATACTGAGGAGTTGTGTTCTTTTAGTAACACATTAAAGCAGTCACCTGTCAAGACTAAGTTCCCAAACTCACTATTTCGAGAGTATATTTTGCTATCTGCAATCAAATCCTTTGATTCTATGCATCTCCACTTTACATATTCTGATCCCATTTGATTTGTTGAAAGTTCAGAGATTGCAATCTTTCCATATGTGTCGTCAATTATACCAAGCTTCATAGCGGCATTCAACCCTGTTAATGCGGAGTCTCCAGTAACCATAACTGGTAGTACATCAGAATTTTTTAGCTGTTTTAAAACAGTAGGAGCTTCCTTTCTCACAGTATTCTCGAAAAGCAGAAGCCCAATAGGAGATAAATCGGTCTCTATGTCATTTCTATTCAATGCCAAATATAAGTTAAGTAGACTTCTTTCTATTCTCTTGTACCCTGACATGATCAGATAATATCCTTGTGAAGAAAGTTCATCAAGTTTCTGTTTAAATTCAGTACCAATGGATCCAGTATAAATCTTCTGAATAGATTCAGGGGCTCCCTTGGTGAATAAATAATACTCGTCATTATGCTTACAATGCACAATAACACTCATTAGTCTTTTATTATAATCAAATGGAAAAATTCGGAGTACCTCTAACGAGCTTTTTGCGATATCCAGCTTTTTTTCACCGTCATGTCCTGAATAAATGGACTGAATATAAACACTGTCATTTGTTGAATTCTTTTCAAAAAAGCTGTTTGTAACTGAGAACAATGCTTTGTCAGTATCATTTCCATTCATTTTCTCATAGTACTCCCTTGGATTGGAAATTACATCTCTTGAGATTCCAAAATTGGTTGGAGAATGGCTTAGTGATGTACAGCTTCTTATTGACAAAAATGCCAATTTAAATTTATCTTGAATTTCGTCGATCGTGTAAACTTTATCTGACAATACATAATCAACACTTTGAACTTTTGTACCATGGCTTGTCAAGTCAATGGAGTAATCCGTACTCAGTTCTGTTGCTGTTATATCGGTACTGAGTACGTATGTTTGGTCGTCGCCATTATTAATACTTATGGGAGACATACCAATAAAATCAAGGCGATCATTAGTCAATGTTCCTGTTTTGTCAAAACACACAATCCTAAGTTTACCGGCAAGGATGATCCTAGTTGGGATTAGAGCTTTAACATTAAAATTCTTTAAAAGTCTCATTGATGAGATGTTCTGGGATAAAGTATTTAGTACCCCAAGATAGAGAGGGAAAGTGGAATTCATAGATCCCAATGCAAAGAAGAATGTAAACAGGCCCCAGTTGAATGAACTACCTTGTTTGAAAATGATGAAAGCCACAATTATACTCAAACAGAGCCAAGCAATGGGAAGCTGATCATATAGGCCGAAGCTGTATTTACTGGGATATAAAATTGACCTAATGATTTTACCTCTAAGAGTAGAGATACCAGTTCGAATAACTAATGCTGTGGTAGTAGATAGTTCGTCTGATATGAGCTTTTGATTCGCAGACAGCTCCGGAAGATCTGCGCTTAAGTTAACAATAGAATCGGTTGACCTTGTTGACGAAGTTTGAATATTCAAGGACCCAATAGAACTACCAAGAGCCATTCCTTTACCAACATTATTGTAAACAGCAGTAACCTGTGTACCTGCATATAAGAAATACCTTTTTCCTGAATATGGCCCATCTTCTGGAGATATTTTTTCAGATTCACATTCAGAAATGGGCATTTTCAGAACTTCAGCTGATTCACCAGTTAACATGGACTCATTGACAACAGCTGAGCCTGATAAGAGTAAAAGATCACATGGAACTATAGAGTTCTCATATACATGGATAATGTCACCAGGTACTAATTCTGAGTTGTCTAAAGTAACTAGCTTCCCGTCCCTGATCACCTTGACATTATCACATCCTGTCACTTCTGCTAACTTTTTAACATTTCTAATATTAATAAAGTGAATCCTTATATTTGCAATAATACTAATAATCATCATTGGGACCCACTTTATGGCAAAAAGTACGTAACCTTGAAATGTATATGAAGCGACAACTAGGAGTTGAAAGACCGTTAACGGATCCATCATCTCATTAAAAAGGCCACTAATAAGAGAGGGCATTTTAATATTAATTTCATTTTTACCATAGGAATGGTGTTGTTCATGAACAAGCTCACTACTCAAGCCCAAAATGGGGCTAAGTATCCTTGTTTCGTCCTCAACCTCCTTTGGCACAGATTCAAAACCCTCAAGCTTCTTTAAGGTTTTCAAATTTTCTAAGTTAGGTTTTAATTGCTCCAGTTCTGATACGTTTTGAATGCTATAAATGTCATTTTCCAAATAGGCTGTAAGATTAGTAAGCTCACCATTGGAACACTTTTGATCCTCCATGCATGTGAACCTTTTTAGATTCTCTGAATACCAGTATCTGACGCAGAATAGTTCAAAGTATGGTTTGGAGGCGGTATTATTATCATATTCCCTATAAACGGGTACAGTAGAAAGGATATAGCCAGAAATTTCGTCATTTAAAATTCTTGAGAGCTTATTGAATGGATCTAAAAAGAGAGAGAGAACCTTGTTAAGTTTCGTTTGCCTTCTACACGTGACATCAGAATCTGTACTTATCTTTTGCCATATTGAGACAAAGTCTGCAACTTCTAAATCACAAGGAAAATAGAAAAATTGTTCAAATGTTGATCTTGTTGACCTATAGAGAAAGCATAAAAAAAAGCATTCTAGCCAAAGTGATATAAATACAAGAGCTCTATCATTCCAGTAAGGGGCAAGCTCTCTTCTATTGCAACCAGCTGTATCATATGTATGAACAATAATGAATAAAAATGGCAATATTGTGGAAAATAAGACAATTAACCAGAGAAACATGCCAATAACAGAATACTCATATCCGATTTGAAGGCCATCACTTCGCTCTTGTTTTGTCACACTCTTATTCCTGTACAAACTCCAACAGTATGCAAGAACAGCCGACACTAAAAGGCTAATGAATGCAATCCATCCCAATTTAGAACTAATAATGGGATCAGCAGGAGAGTGAAATTTCATTTTTGAAAGATCTGTTAAAACTCTAAATATCAGCTTTGTAAATCTAGGTAAACACTTTGCTTTAAATCCTCCACTATTAACCATTAGCGGCTGCTAAAAACCAGACTAAAGAAAAATATCTTCTTTAGCAAGAAGTGTCTTTCTCGTTCAATCAAGCAAATAAGTAAACCCTGATCTTAATACTTTAATTAAATTTCAAGGGAAACCTAATTCCTCAATTCAATCCTAATATTTATACCCCTAAATATAAAGAGACATATTGAATATAAATAGTTTAAAACCAACTATTAAACTTTTTATTTAATAAGTTATAATCGTTGAGCGCCAAATATTTACGGTACCAGTACAATTGTGGTGGCGCCAAGGTCTTAAAAATATTTAAAAGCTTATTTAATAAATATTTGTATCGAATCTTTAAACCTGATTACAAATGTGTTTGTCCCACACTTTATTTAATTTAAGAGCTGGCTATTCACAAAACTCTCCCTAAATGAGGGATTTGTGTGTTAATTCAATTTGTGGGTGAATACCACTATAATTTTTGAGTGATTTTTAGAATTAGAGTCTAAGCATACAAGAATTCGAAATCAAACTATTAAAATAAAATCCTAAAACTAGAATCCTTTGATTTAGTATAGAATGTTCCAATATAGCTAATTATCTAACTATTAGGAATTGCATTGATTAGAAACTCAACTCAATAATACAATATAAAGATTCATTTAGTCACTATCGTCGAATGTGGTACTTGTTCCCTGGAAAGTTGTGGATGAGTTATTCTTTACAGGTTTGCTATTAGCACCTCCACGTCCCCCACCTGATCCTGAACCTCTCCCACCACCACTATTCTTTCCTAAGGCAATTTCAATAGTCACCTCTCTTCCATTCATTGAAGTACCGGATAACTTGAGAGCATTTTGAATTTGTTCATCATTTTCAAATTCAACCATAGCGAATCCTCTCATTTTACCAGTATCAGAATATCTTGGAATAGAAACTCTCTTAACTACACCACAACCATTGAAGAATGATTTAATTGATTCATCATCGCTTGAAAATGGGATGTTTCTTACAATTACTGAAGGGCCATATCCTCCACTTGATAAACTTCCTGGTTGAGGCTTGTCTGCTGACATATTAATTCTCAACATCCTACCTTTATATTCTGTCTGATTCCATTGAATTGCTGACTTAGCTCCTTCTTCTTGTTCAAAGGTAATAAAAGCACATCCCTTCTCAGAAAGAACCGTTACTCTTTCAATAGATCCACACTCCTCGAATAAGCCTCTAATTTCTTCCTCACTACAAGAATATGGAAGGTTACCGCAGTATACTTCTCTAGCATCTTTGTTATTCGTATTCTGTCTCTTTCTTGGTTGGTTGTTATCATTATTTCCTTGGAAAGAACGTTTTGGACTATCATTTTTTGTGAATTTGTTGTCCTTGGTATTGCTTAGCTCGTTTTCTGCTTTTCTTTTGTTCTTATTCATCTCAACTTCTGATTCGGACGAAGAATCTGATGATTCTGCAGTCTTTGTTATCTTTTTGGTTTCGTTACTATCAGCATCAGATTCCGATGAGCTGGATGAATCAGAGAAATTTTTTGAAATTTTCTTCTTCATTAGGGTTGTTGCCTTTGCATTCTTTGGCTTCTCGTCCTCAGAAGAACTTGAAGAGGAAGAATCAGAAGATGAGGAAGAACTACTTGATATTTTCTTCTTCATTGGAGTTGTTGCCTTTGTATTCTTTGGTTTCTCATCCTCTGAAGAGCTCGAAGAGGAAGAATCGGAAGATGAGGAAGAAGAAGAAGAATAAGAAGAGGAAGAGGAAGACTTATTTGAAATATTCTTCTTCATTGGGACAGATACCTTGGTATTCTTCTTTGACTGTTCATCTTCTGAAGAGCTCGAGGAGTCTGAATCAGAAGATGAGGAAGAACTACTTGAAATGTTCATCTTCATTGGAGCTGCTGACTTTGCATTCTTTTTTGGCTTCTCATCTTCGGAAGAGCTTGAGGAATCTGAATCAGAAGATGAGGAGGAGGAGGAGGAAGAAGAAGAAGAACCATCAGACATTACCTTCTTCATTGCAGCTTGAGTTGCCGACTTAGCATTCTTTTTTGGTCTCTCGTCTTCAGAAGATGAGGAAGAATCAGAAGAACTATTTGAGATATTCTTCTTCATTGGGGTTGGTGACTTGACATTATTCTTTGGCTTCTCATCCTCAGAAGAGCTTGAAGAGGAAGAGTCAGAAGAAGAGCTATCAGATGTCATTTTCTTTGCCAAAGCTGTTACAGCTACCTTGGTATTCTTTGATTGTTCGTCATCGGAAGAAGAGTCTGAGTCAGAAGAGGAAGAATTGTTTGAGATGTTTTTCTTCATTGGGGTTGATACCTTGGCATTCTTTTTTGGCTTCTCATCTTCGGAAGAGCTTGAGGAGTCTGAATCAGAAGATGAGGAAGAGCTACTTGAAATGTTCCTCTTCATTGGAGCTGCTGACTTTGCATTCTTTTTTGGTTTCTCATCTTCGGAAGAGCTTGAAGAATCTGAATCAGAAGATGAGGGGGAGGAGGAAGAAGAAGAAGAAGAAGAAGAAGAAGAAGAACTATCAGACATTGCCTTCTTTACTGTTGCTTGAGTTGCCAACTTAGCATTCTTTTTTGGTCTCTCGTCTTCGGAAGATGAAGAAGAACCTGTAGAAGAGTCAGTTGAAGACTCTTGAATCTTAATACCTTTTGTTTCAAACTTATTGAACGTGGATCCCTTATTATTATCGTTACCCTTATTCTTAATATTTGCAAGCTTCTTCTCAGCCTTCTTTACCATTACAAAGCTGGAAGTATCAGAATCATCACTTGAAGTATCTGCAGAGTTGTCAATTTTTGTTTCAATTGGTTTTTTAGCGACTTTAAAAGATTTTGATTTCTAAAGACAATTAGTTAGACCAAAAGGCCCATGTTGTACAAGGAGTATCTACTTACCGACATGGTGATAATAAACTAAAAATTCTCAAATATTGTTATTTTCGTTTTTTATTTTAATTAATAGTCAAGGTTGACACTATTTTGGTCTTTTTTGACTTTAATTTCATTTTTCTTTCCCCCTAGCCATTAATATATTATCTCACCCTAAAGACAGTACGAGACGGATACATTGCCGGTATATTTTTTTTTATTATAAAAATATGTTTGAGCCTTTATTCTTATAAAATTTTAGATTTATGTAAATTTTAACACTTAAAGAACTAAATTTTTAAATTAATGAACTTTTTATTATCTTAAAATTGCTTATAAGGTAGAGCATTGCATATTTTAGTTGCTTGCATATATTGTAAATAGCCTTAATATACCTAAGGGAAATTATACGAGATTACAAGACTGAAAAAAAATGAGTAAAGTAAAAGCAAGTATTAAGGAAAAATCTGACATAAAAAAGGAGAAAAAATCCAAGGAAGTCGAAAAAGGTTTGGAGAAGAAAGCTTCACCCTTAGAAACTTTAGATAACTCGATAAATAGTGAAAAGCTTCTTGAAAGAAAGAAAACATCCAAATCTAGAAAATCGGAAAATAATAAAGAGAAAAGTGGTCAGATTAACAGTACTCCTGAAAAGGATGAAACACATGTTTTTAATGATAAAAAAATTGAAGAAGGGGATTTGAAGGTGAAAAAGAAGATTAAAAATTCAAAAAAGACGAAGAAAATAAAAAGTGGATGTTGGACAAGCGAAATGATAAATGAGAGTATTCAGAATTTGGAAAGTAAGTTAAATGAAGACTCTGGAAAATTATCAAAGTCAAAGAAACGGAGAATAATAACGAGACTCTCAAAGCTAAAAAAAGGTCTAAGAGGAGAAATTGAAATTGGGGGGCAAATTCAGAAAAGCATTAAAACAATTAAAAGGGAGATGAAACAAAAAAACATGAGCTCAAGCATATCACTCAGAAAGAATTCAAATGTGGTTTGTTTGTGCTGCAGAAAGAAAGGCCATCAAATGTCTGATTGTAGGTACTATAAACCAACCAATGGCGAAGTTAAAGATGGAAATAACGACACAAATAGTATTGGCGAAAGAGATGCCTCAGGAAAAGAGGTATTTAAGTGCTTTTTATGTGGAGAGCTAGGACATACTCTTAAAGACTGTAAAAAACCAAGGAGCGATAACTCTGTATTGCCATTTGCTAACTGTTTTAGATGTGGTAAACCTGGGCATATAGTTGCTTTCTGTCCAAATAACGAAACGGGATCTATTTATCCAAGAGGAGGAAGCTGTAATATATGTGGATCAGTTAAACACTTAGCTAGGAACTGTGATCAGCAGATATCAAAAGCTAATAAGAACAAAAAATCGATTGGAACAGGTAAAAACAAAGATAAGATGAATATTGGAATAGATGACCCGGATATTATGTGGAATGAAGCAATGCAATGAATGAGGGAATTATTGCTTTAGATATCAGAACATGGAATTTGTTGATTCCAAATAGCTAAGATACAATTTAATTAGATTCTAAGGTGTTCTATTAACTTATTTAAATTTTATATATAAAAGTTTTTATAGTATTTTAATTATAATAACTCCTGGGATAAAATGTTTCTTGAGATATTGATTGGGAGCTTGTAAATATATAGGTTTTCTTGATTAAGTAGATCGTCTGTACTGTTAAGCATTGTAAAGCCCGTAGGAACATATTTGTCAATTCTGTAAGCCCTATTAGAAATCTTGGACTGTATGGCAATCATAATTTGAGGAGCCTTGTTTAAGAACTTTATAGATTTAATAAATCTATCATATGACAAATTCTCCAAAGTGTGGATGACTTTTTCAATCCATTGGAATGGAAAATCAGTACCTTCTATAAATGTGAAGAATAAGATCGAAAAGAGCTCAATTTTATTAGGGAGATTTTTGAATTTATTAATACAGTCCTTCTTAACCCTGTAGAAGAAATTCTTGTCAATAATAAATGGGGTCTCGAAAATCTCTTCTATAAACATGATGAGAAATTCAGAAAGACTTACTACATCTTTCGAATAAGACTCAGCTTGGATGATCGCAAAGGTGAGAGTGGAGTAATGAGACGTCGAAAAGACTGTCACTGAATGGCTTTCGTTTGAAAACCTCTTTAAGAACTTATTAGCCAGATCTGAAAGAATTATAGTTAAGAGAGTTACTAAAGAGATGGTGAAGGGCGTCTTTGTTCCTAAAAATAAGGCTAATGATGATATTGACTTTTCTTCATCAATACTCGAGTACTCAAATCTATAACTCTTCCAAAGTCTAAGTGGGAGAGTAGTCAAGTCCAAAACCTCATAGCTGTTAAAGTAGCTTTCTCCTGCATGAGAAATGGGGAAAAGCATGTTTTTAACCAAGTAATCTTTAGATTCTTTCATAAATGCATTTTTCAGAAGCTTATGATCTACTATCTCAACCCTATATTTCATAACAGACAAAGAAATAGTCCCTGAAGCTACTGCATTCCTTCCAAGTTGGTCCAGAAATTCATTAACAACTATTCCAGCTTCTAAAGGGTCAATATTATTCATAAACAAACCCTCAACTTGGCCTTGCATTGCAAAAAACTCACTTAGCTCTGTAATATCCTGATAAGTTATGTATTTGAGTTCGTTTAATCTGTCAAATGGAGTCAAAGACTGGTTTTCTGTGACAGATCTTAAAATCATTAAAGACTTTGTTATTGACGGGGTAAAGTAAACATATTGATATAAATAACCATTTACGCGTTCAATAGCCTCTTTAAATAAATCATAAGTGAAATATTTGCTTGGATGGCTAAGATGAATTGCAAATTTTTTCAGAAACCTAAAAAGAACATCGTAGAATCCTTTTAATTGAATTTCAAACCCGTTCGGGAGACTGCTATAAGTATGGTCGTTGAAGCTTGAAATCTTGAATTCATTCCTTGCAACTCTGAAGTTATACATTTCATCCTCGAGAGAGCTCCTCAATAAGACGCATAAGACTTCAATTGCCACTACTAACCTCGCTAGTACTTTGAGCACTTTGGGATGCTTTCCTATTTTTGAATTAATCTTTGGGGTTTGAATTCTAATTGTGATTGAAGCTTCAGGGAAAGACTGCTTTACTGAATTCTTGTAGTAGAAGTAGACTATATTCGAGTAAAAGTCAAAACGCCTAATACTAATTTCATTTGATTCTTGTACTATATCCTTGTCATTAATGTTACTTAGTATCCCATTGCTGTGTTCGATTTCAAAATTTTTTGCATTTTCGTATGTAATTTTGGCCACTTCAGAATTATTATAGCACATTTTTATTTGAGCTCCTTTCTGATTAGCATCCAGGTAATGGTTTTCATTCACCTCAAATTTAGAAGCAGATTCATTAAAGTTGATATTTTCTCTGCTATTAAAATCTTTAATGTTATTATTCAGGAATCTTTTAATAGACAGTATTAGAGGCTGAGGAATTATCTTTGTATCGTCATCATTTAATTTTAAAGATAAATCAAAAGGTATGTATGGGTTAGGCGTGGAAATATCTAAATTATAAGTATTTTGAATTTCAGTAAGCGTCGAGTTGTGAATATCTTGAATAAATCTGTTTGGAAATCTATTAATACAATAGTCCGAGAGCAGATTCTTGGACTTGTAGACCATGATACATTCAACGAAGAAGTTTTCCTTGTTAATCTCACCAGACTCTTGATCAGAAATTCTTTTACCTATTTCCTTTTTAATACTAGTATCTTCCGTTTGAAGTTCTTTCTGAAATATAAATCTTAGTACCTTTATCAAATGCTGTTTGATTGTATTGTAAATCCACAGGAAAATTTGAGTTGCATCTCGTGACTTATCATTAGAAGATTTAATGCTATTTGGGGCCACATCAGAGTTTAGAATGTGAAAATTTCTTGAATAAAAGTTTGTTCTGAATACTTTATGATTATTTGGGATTTTTCTAACCAATAATACAGGAGTAAAGAAAAATATAGAAACTTGTTCAATTTTTATTGAGCTTATAAAAGCTTTAACAAATGAAATATCAACAATTTCCATGATTTCATCAGCATATATTATCTGGTAAGGTTTAACTCTGTATTTACTAGCTTTGTAAACTATATTGTATGCAAGGTCTCTGGTGAATTCGGACTCTCTGTAATTAAAAATAATGTCTGTTACTTTCTTCACCTCGAGCAACATTGTTTCTGATATTGGCATTTCAACGATATACTTTACCGCTGATATGATTGCTTTAACTACTTTCCAGGAATGTCTTAATTGTCTGTTATAGAGTTCTATTGATATGTCCAGAGTTGAAAACCCTTCATAAGACATTACTCCTACTTTAATTGGAGAAGAAACTCCAATAGACTTTAAGTACTTACGCAATATTCCTTTGTAGTTCCCATCTAGAAGATACTTAATGTACATAGCAGGGATCCTCTTCCAATTAACCACTTGTAGTTCGACAGGAAATCTGAGATTTATTGTATTTATTCCAGTTTTTTTTAATCTTCGTATGGTTATAATATTCCCTGAGATTCTAATAAAAGGGTTCAAAACATAGTTATAGCTATCATCAACATCAAATATATTAAAACAGTTACTCTTGATATGAGCAAAGTTCCGAACTACATACTTTTCCAATTTTTCAAGAGGTTCTCTTCCTACCAGAGCCAGCTTCATGTTACTAGGGCAATAGAATTTTAAGAAGTATTGACGAACTTTTTCATAGATCTCCCCTTCTGTTAGATGTGGGTTATTTAATAGAGTATTTTTATTTCCATAATAGAATGTGTCAAAATTCGAGTTTGAGCTGGATATTTCTCTTTCAATTTCCCTTCTTACCCAGAATTCATTTCTTCTCATTCTATTTAACTGACTAAATATCGTTAGCATTGCCTTGTTAACAGAGTCATTATTTAACAAAGGACTATGGAAGTAGCTACTAAATCTGAATATGCTTTCACTAAGGTACTCAGTTCCTATTGTAAAGGAATATACTGTAGATTTTTCATGTAAGTCTAAATATATTTTTCCATTTAATAACTTAATAAAGTTGTGAAACTCATTTATATTTGGGTATTGATAAGAAGCTAATAAAAGGCTATGCTGCACTAAATTAGATAATCCAATCATCTTTGGAGGATCGTAATGAAACCCAACATCAACTGAAATTGCAACTTCAGACTTTTCTGCGTCCTCCTTGCTTACTAAAAAAGCCTTCAAACCATTCTTCAATTTAATATAACGATATTTTGCCTTGTCAACTTTAGATTTTATAAATTTGTCATCATCTATAACTACTTTAATGTGTGGGCTCTTGAAAACATAATCGTGAGCCAAACTTGCAAATGAAAAGTTTTCCACACAGTTTTCAGTATTATAATATTTAGAGTTAAATAATAGTAAAAAAATAAACCCAGAAATAAATATAATCCTTAAACTCATAAACATTTTATTTCTTAATTCGTCATTGATTTGTACGTGATTTGCACCTTTTCCATTTATTATTTTTTTGTTATGGTACCGGTAAATATATTAATGCCGGTATTATTAAGAAATGATATATTTTTTTATATCTAAAAGAAATAAAAATATTTGAAAGAAATTAAGCAGATACAAACATATTTTTTATTTACAGTCGGTTATGATATGAATATTCTTAGCCTTACTCTAGATGAAAATTGAAATTCGTAGATAAGAATAACTATAATTCTCTACCAATTATATTAAATATATTAAAAGAAGTGCTAAGCATCACACATCAGTCGTGTTATGCATCGATAAATCTAATAGGGACACTAATAAACTCGCAAGTATCGGAATTAGTTAGCTGGCCTATATCTTTGATACTTGTAAATCCAGAAGGGATATAATCCTGAAGCTCTTCAGATTTTGAGCCTTGTAAATTTTTCTGAGTTGCAATCAAGAACTTTGGAGAATTGAGAATTGAATCACATGTTTTAGTAAATTTCTGAAAATCTAATGCTTTCAAAGAGGATTTCATCCCTTGCATTACACTTAATACGCTTTTTCTAGAAATTATTTGATATAATAGTCTTGATTCTAAATTTCCACACTCGGACCCTATATAGTGATTCATAAGCAAGTTATTCTTTATTTGTTCAAACTGTTCCTTTTGAGTGTTTGTAATAAATCTGATAAGACTGTAGAAGATATCTAAAAGTTTTTCAGACAGAACTGAAACATTGTCTATTCCTGATAATTTGATAGTTATTCCGACCAGAAAAGCTTGATTAACTTTGGGGAAAAGGTCAATTTCTAATCCAGATAAAGACAGTTTTTCTTGGAAATTGAAAATAAGGTACTCAAATAAGACCTGGAATGCAACAGAATCGGAGTTAAAGTGTGAAAATGGAACATATAATAATGAATTGGAGTTCAAAGAATTGCCTAAGCTTAATGTATTATAATAATAGTAGTTTTTGTTAATTTGATTGTAAAGTGGGTCCATAATTTTCCAAGTCTGCATTGAATTTTTAATGGAGTTGAGTTGCGAAAAAACTTGGTGGTCTTTGTTACTTTGATTGCGTAGTCCCGAGGTAAATTGATTCAATATTGTATAAGCTTGAATTGGATTCGCGTTTCCAATCAATGCACCTTCCAATGCTCCATTCCTGCATAGGAATAAAGATAGCTCTAAGATTTGTGCAAGTGTAATTGAACTATAATCACTTTCCAAAGACAAAATTGATGTTTTCTGACTTTCAAAGATCGATCTCAAGATTAATTCAGATACCTCACTTGAACTTCGATTAATATTCTCAGATTTGACTCGACTTTCGAGAGATTGGGTAATTTGTTCAAACTTTTCCTGAGAAATATTTCGCTTTAAATGAAACATTATTCTAGAGAATGATTTAAGAGCTAGGAAGATAGAGCCTAAGAATCCCTTAACCTTGATTTCAAATCCTAGAGGAACTCCACCAAGCTCCGACCTAAGGATGCTTGAAACTGAAAAGACTCCTTCAATGCTTTGCATACTCTTTATTATGTCTTCAGCTGAATAATTGAGACAAGCAACTAAAACCTCAAGTGACAAAATCAACTCTTTGATAGACTTTGTATGTTCCAGATCAACAATAGGGGCGTTAAAAACATTTGTATTTGCATCAAACTTTTTTGGTCCTGGAATCATGATTCTAAGGAATAATGTTGCAGAGGGAGCTTGGTAACTGACGCTGTTGAAAAAGAGGAAGCTGCTATATACTGGACTCTCGATGTTGTCTCTGATCTTTTTATGAAAAATCTTAGGCTTGGAAGTGGAGCTCTCCCCCGTTAAGTAATCTAAAATTGCATTTTTAAGAATAGTGGGCGAGTAAAGTCTGTAGCTGGCACTGTTTGAAAAATATAGTAAGGGGGTGCTACCCAGGAGTTTGTTCCTTTTCCTAATCTTGAATCCAATAGATTTAGTGCGAATCAGATTAACTGCAGAATTTACTTGGTCGATAAATTCGTTAGACAGTTCCTCTACAATGTACTCGTTGTTGAACTTAGGACACGTTCTAAACTCAATATTCTTGTTTTCAGAACTGACTACTTCGGAGCTTGGTTTGGGGTCTATCTCCTGTAGTTCCTCTTTCTGCTCCTGTTCCTGCTCCTGCTTCAAAACACGTTTAGGTCCTGTTTCTAGTTCTGAATCTTTCCTATCTTTTTGAGAATGGACGGTATTATGGCCTTTATTAGTCTTTAGTGCAGCATTCATTCTATTCAAAATAATAGGCCTATTTCTTATAGGAATATTTACATCAAATTCTCGAAAAATACCTTCATCTCTGTTTAATACGTTGATTTTGTTTATATTAAAGTCCAAATGCTTGATAAAAATGACCAAATTGTCGATGGAAATTTTGTCCAAAAATGCAGAAACCTCCTCCAAGTTTGAATTTCTTACAAGATTCCCAGCAATAAGAACCTCCTCAGGAGAGCATCCCTTAATATCAAAAGAATCAATTATCTTTTCAGATATCTGTCTGGGAGAAACATCAAAATAGTAATCAAACTTATATTTGAGCATATGCTGGATCTCAACAAGAATCTCCTGATTAATAGGAGAAGATTTAATATGTCTCAAAGCAATAAATGTTGTTTGAATAATTGATTTAATTTTATCAATTCCCTTAGAAGTAAGCAAAAACCTGATTTCAAAACTTGAAAACGAGTACCTGTGAGAGTTAGTTCTTACCTCCATTTTTAAGATCCATCCTTTTCTTATAAGAAGACTGCTCAAACTAGTCTTGGAATTATCTTTGAGTAAATATTCCAAATAGAAACTTGGGGAAGAATCCCAAAGAACTTCTTGATAGTCTATGGGAAACTCGAGAATTAGCTCATTCATAGAATGAGCTTCAACATGAATAGCGTTTCCAACTACTCCAAGGTGAGGATGGCGAATTATTCTTGCTAAATCAAATGGAAGTGGACGTGAAATATTCAAATTCCTAATCAAAGAAAAATTTGAAATTACTTCATTTGACAACTTAGCTAAATTTTTCCCGCTAGCTACAACTAGAGTCATAATGTTAGAGCTATATTGATGATGATAAAAATTCTTTACGTGCTCCAGTAAATTAATCTCTGAAATCTCTCTAGCTTCTTTAATTGAGTTATCAGTTAGAACATTTAATCTTTTAAATACATGGTCGTCCAGAGAAATATCCCTAATAACGCATTTAAATAAAAACTCACTATCATTCATTAGACTTTCAAATGTACCGGAATATTCAGCAGTTTTGGCAAAAAACAACTTCTCAGGAAATAAAGGATTCCTAATCATGTCGCTCAATCTATCCAAAGTTGTTGAAGTATATTGGTTTCCAACCTCTATAGTAAATACTGAATTCCTCTCATAAACCTCCATCTCTATTTTCCCATTAATTGAGTTAATGAAGTTGCAAAAATTCGAACTTTCAAAAAACCGATTAGTTCCCAAACATAGTGACTCCTGTACCAAACTTGAAAGACCCGGAAGTTCTTCAGGGTCCATAACAGATCCAACCCCTACAGAAAGAGTAATCACTGAGCAATCAAAGTTATGATTTGATACTAGAAACACTGCCATCTGATTCTGTAGCTTCATGTATTTATATTTAGAGCCATCTACTTTTGATTTTATAAATGATGAGCTCTCTACCGTATTTACCATCCTTCCTAGTTTGCTAATTAGAGGTTTCGTCAAATACGAACCGAACCTTGATTTAAGAACAAGTCTTTTTCCACCTTTTAATTTCTTTGCAGAAAACGCCAACACAATCTGCGTGAAAAACCAAAATACACGTAACAGCCTCATATTTAATAGCTAATTAACTGTTTTAAAGCTGCTATACTTGTAATTTGTACAGTCTACCTGCAAATTTATCCCAGCTTTCATTACTATTCTGCAAACTATTTTTTGCAGAAATACCAACCCAATTGAAAATTTAAATTACTGGTATCGAGAATCTGGCGGGTTTTTTCTGCCTGATTTTAGGCACAAATATATGCAGAGAAATTTCTAAAGATTGGAATCCCAATGCGAACAACAGAAAATGTAATTTTCTTTCTATCACTCTCAACTTATTATACTTAATTTTTACTGATAAATAGTTGGAGTTTGAAGACTCAAAACTTTTTTTCTGTACTTGTGACTAATTTAATTTGTTCTGGATGCATGTAGGAGAAAACGCTAAATATTGTCAAATTCTGTTTAGTAAATCTAGCCATCTTATAGTAACAATACAAATATTTGATCAATATCTTTACATAATGTCTATTTCGTAGCTATATTCAACTTTAGTTTTTTTCATTAGCACTAATATTAGTATATTCCATGCAAACCAAGCATGCAAACCCCCCTCCCATGAATTGAACGGCTATAAACAGGACGGACCCAAAAATAGACAGCAGTAATAGCAATTATTTTAAAACTTTTAATAAAAGAAAAATATTAGATTAATAGAGCCAATCTACTCGTATTTATTGTTTCTAAAACGATGCAATACGAACTTTCATTGCATTGTAATTTAAACGATAGTGATCTTTAACGACAAAATTAAACAACTATTCCTGATTTATGATTGTGTAAAAACTACATTCGCATTATCCAACAGGAATTTGTAGTCAATCCCAACATTCTTGTAGCCACTTGGAATGTAGTCCAATGAAGAAATAGCAGCCTTTAAGTTAGATACTTTCTGAGTAGCAATTAATATACGTGGAATACTTTTTAAGTCACTTAGAAACTCAGAGATTTCGACTTGGCTCCGGCTATATAAGTGTTCTCTAGCTCCAACGATAAGGTTCATTAT
The DNA here is from genome assembly GCF_004936735.1 of Cryptosporidium sp. chipmunk genotype I. Lineage (NCBI taxonomy): Eukaryota > Apicomplexa > Conoidasida > Eucoccidiorida > Cryptosporidiidae > Cryptosporidium > Cryptosporidium sp. chipmunk genotype I. The sequence goes on from NW_027125593.1 coordinate 450,862, forward strand.
GCTGAACTTGGATAGAAGGAATTTGGTTTCAGAGATATTATCTCTAAGATCAATATTCTCTAAAACTTTCTTGAGATAACTTTTTGACTTACAGCTTTTAGTAACCTTAGGAATGGATTTATTTAAGTTCTCATCTAGAATTCTAGTTAATGAACCAGTCGAGAGCTCATCACTCTTGAAAGAGAATAATGCCACAACGAAATTATTCGCAACTATTGAGACAGCAGAAGTGAAGCTAACATTCTTTGTAGATGAAATTTCAGATGAAATCTCATAGGACAGAGCTTCTTTGACAACATACGCCTTTACATAGCTCGAAACTGTTAGTTTACCAATGAGAATTGCAGCTGTGGAATAAGAAGAATCGGCGGTAATGTCAAGCTTCTGAGTATATATCTTCCTGTATTCAATTGGAACGGTGGAAACATCCAAGATAAATGTATTAATACTAATATTTGGGACTGGACCAAGGAAATCGGAACCGTCTTCATTCTTTGGGTAGGATGCTATACTGAAGAATTCCAAACTTTTTTCTGGAGTACTTTCCAATAAAAAGAACTCGTGATCAAGGCTTTCAATAAACACATTCAAAATATGATTGGCATGGAAGGGAGTGAGGTTTCCTTCAATAATACCATAAATTGTTGGAGATGCGAACAAAGAGGCGTGTACCGCACGTATAAGTTCAACATTTATGTCTTTCTCAATAGCAATACCAAGCTTTGCAAGAGAACAATGGTGGGAAGAAACTAATTGAGTTATAATTTTGGCATCCTTTTCGAGTTGGCTATAGCTAGTATATAACTTCAATAGAGTGTCTTTAGCAACAGTCTTCGCATGAGAAATAATTTCCTGTGATAAGTAGGTGTCAAAAGACAAAATAACCTTTGAAATATCACTCATAATTAAAGTAAAATAGTCCACCGGTGCATTTACAATCAGGAATAATTCAAATGGATCGGAAACTATGTCGCTATATGTTTGAGATGGAACGAACCTTACATCTGCTCTCAATCTATTGGTATAGTACAAAGTCTTGCCTAACTTAATGTTGAGAGCTGCAGTGAAAATGTGAATTGCAGTAAGAATTGAGAAAGCTGATAGTTTATCGTTGAATTTTTCCATTAATGGACTCCACTTACGTAAACCGAATTTCAGCTCAAGGTTAATGTTCTTATCATACGACTTGTTATTGGAGAACCATATTCCAGCGGTGGTAATTGATTTAAATGCCATTGTTCGAGATATAGTAGTCTTTCTGTTTGAATCATTAAGATATTTATAGTGGATATCTAATGACTTGTGAAGAGTAACCAATTTGTTAAAGATAGGCATAGAATAGAAGGAAGGTAAAGAAATGTAGCTTATTAAGTCGTTGTTCGGTAATTGCAACCCATATGTATCAACTGCATACATCGGACTTAATGAAGATAGTTTATTAGGTAAAATATCGTCTATTTTGAATAATGAAACTCGAATATTCGTATGAGGTTCAATAGTTTCTATTGGGAATGCTTCGACATTTCTATTTCCATCTAAAAGAATGTCTATAGGTTTGAATTTACCAGAAATAGAGAGGGAAATTGCAACAGAACCCAAATTCATTTTTGAAAGGAATTGCTCAACATCAGAGCGTGTAAACTGGGTGTTAAGGTTTGAAGCAAGAATATTGGATAAAGAGCTGGATATAAGGAAGTGCGAGCTCACATAATGTTCTACAGACTCTGCTAAAGTTACTGTGGATTTGGTGAGATGATAATCGAATAATCGCTGTACTTCAGAATAAACTCTGTCGCTCATTACAGTACTCTTCATTAAATTAAAATAAGAAACTACTGATTCAATTATAACTGGGATGTTTAGTAATCCATTTTTAGTCAGAATAAGTTCCAAGTATAAAATTTTAGTGCTGTATTCAACATAGTAGTAGCAACTTAATTTAGTAGCAAAGCTATTAACGAAAACAAAGTTTGAAATACCATTTCTATGTCTGGAATTAAGAATACTTAATACGAACATATGTGCATTAGAAGTAAATAATTTCATGTCTTCAGTTTCGAATGGAATATAAATCCTCAATACATCACTTTGGAAACCTTTTCTTACAAAAATATTACTTCCCATGTTGTTGATTGCCATGTTGGCTTTGTTAACCTTACTATAATCTACTTTAACCTCATTATCATTTCTAAGCTTTCCCTTTGTAAGTTTAGAAAGCATCTTTTTAAGGTTTTTATCAGTTAATTTACCAATGAATGTGGCAAACATAGCATTTGGTTTGAAGATCTCATTAACTAGTTTAAGTGAGTATTTTGGTAGCTCATCATCCAATCTAATAGAGCTCTTGAAACAAGATTGCGAAAAAATACTTGAAATTTGTAGAGATTCACAGCCAAATTGTGATAGAGAACCGTAAATCATTCTAATCATTAGTTTGTCCACTTCAATGGAACTTGCATCATAAATCATTGTATCAAACTCTTCAGATGCTTGCAAAATCTCAACAAAATATGATCTACCTTCCAAGTACATTTGGTTCTTAATAGTGTTATGAAAACAGTCAAAGAATTTATTTGCTTGCCTGGTTAAAAATGTAAACGTTAAGGTAGAACTAGTTGCATCTACTTTGATCTTAAAATTTGCGTGAGTTTCCTCTTTAAACATCCTATTCATACAATTGTTCACTTGCTTGCTGAATAAAAATAGAGTAAAGTATCTGATACCCGGTAATTCTATTGGATCAGAATAACTTCCACCATTAAAAACTATTCTAAAGTCAGAATGTAAACTTTCAAATGGCTGTTGAATGTTTAACAAAGTAAATCCATTGTTGAATGAATTTTTTGATATTACGACATCTTCGTTAAGATAAACATCTCTGTACTTGTAAGTCTCACAATTGCCTTCAAAACAAAGTCTTTCCAACTCCAATAAAGAGTGGGAATTATATGATAACTCACTGCTTGATCCAATATAACTGCCGATGCGATTGTTATTTAAAAAAAATAAGCATACAACTGAAATCAAACTAATTAGTCGATACATGTTTAATTTTTATTAAAAATGTTCTCACTAAATTCCGGGTATTCAATTTGAGATAATCACAACCCTTTAAGATGGAAAGTAACTATTGTATTATAGGTCGGAACAACAGGATTCAAATCGAGATACTAATAGCTCTTTTACCCTGAATTTATTTGCGCTTTTATCTCTTTCTTAATAGGTACCTTTTTTTCTTGTCCAATCAAATTTAATGGAACATGAAGTATTGTCTACTAGGCGCCAAACTGTTTAAGAATGCAAAACTAATGCAAAATAATCTATAAAAATGGCGCATTACATTTATACAAATTTCTCGTCATGTAAATTCATTCAACATTAGCTTTCCAAATAGAACTTTTTTTTTACGTAGCTTTGTTTTCATATTTATGGCTCCAAGCTAAATTCAATACTTATCTTATTTTCTTCTATTTTTATCCACGTGCCATCTTTTTGAATGTTATTTTATTTTGGGGAATATTGCTTGTGTGGAAGCTAAGCCAATTCAGTTCCATAGCTTCGAAATACTAATATAAATATTGCTACATTCATTAAATATGTTTACATAGTATAAACAACTAATTTGAAATAATACAGCAAGTTGAGGAATTAACAACACTTATTTTTTTCAATTCTAGGGGTTTTATGAAAATTTACGATTAAGAATATTCTAGAAAAGCTAGAATTGATTTTTAAAAGAAAAACATTGAGCTTATCCTTCAGTGAATAAATGCATTCATTGGAGGTGCTTTACTAACACTAGAACTTATTAGTGCAGGTAAACATGCAATCATCATTCTTTAATGAAAATGTATTTAAATACATTTTCTTTTAACATCTATTACGTAATGAAATTGTTTTCTATTGCAATCTTTTTCACAAGACTTGTTGAGTTGATTCTGTTATACCCTTCTAGCTGGAATGAATTTGCTTCTGCCATTTCAATGGCTGAGACGTGAGTTTTTACAATAGAAATAAGAACTTTAGCAGGCTTAATAAAAACTCCCCATCTGTTTAAAAACTCATTATAATTAAGATTGAGCAAATATGCAACTTGAATATACTTCCAGTTTGGATCTGACTTTCTATCAAGAAGAGAGCTGGAATACTGATCAAGAAGTTCAACCATATTAATATGTGGAATTTCAATATTGGCAACAGCACGATTAACCCCTTTCTTGAACTCGTCTCTGGAAATTAGAGGAGTGACAAGAGTAAAGTACTTATTATAGAATTGTACTGCCAAACTAGTTAACTTTATAATGCTATATTCCGTGGAAGAAATCATTATCTTGAGTAATAGGTAACTTGTTCCTATACTGTAGGGAGAAATTGCAAATTCAGTCTTTGGATACTCTGATAATGTAAACTGTTTGAATGCGTTTTTAATGTCCAAGTTTACCACGAGATGTAAGAATGCGAGCATTTCCTCAGAGTATTTGCCAATTTGGATTTCCATATATACAACTGAATGATCTTCATTAGAGTTAGAGCATTGCTTTAGATAAAATATTTCCTGGTATTCTTTAGGTAAAGTATCCATATTTATTCTATTGATCCATTTTCCCTTATAACTTCCCTCTGGCAAAAATGCTTTTTCCAAAGAGTCAATAGATGAGATTTTTCTTGTGATATTGGTTCCAGAATAAATTTCATCATTACTCGAAATATCTAAAATTGTATTATTGTTAAATTCTATTCTCTGGTTTGAAGTGGCTGAGTTTTCTAACCTATTTTTTAAATTCAAGTCAATATATTGAGTATTACTAGTATCTTCTCCAAATGCAACATGAGTGGAATTGTTCAAGAATCTAAGGTTAGTTACGTCACTCACAGCTATAAAGTCTCTATTAAGTATTCTCCCAATTTTTAATAAGTAAGAGTTAACCTGCATTGGAGTACAATTTCCGATAACAAGCGACTCAATTGAACCCATTTTTATTACGTAAGATGCAAAATCGATAACATCTTTAAATTTAATACTTTTAAGAGCCTGGGAAAACATTGAAGGTGTCATCATGTAAAAATTGAGGATTTCAAAAGAAGTATGCTCAGCCAGAGTTTTGCTATGTAGAGAAGAAATTTTATTTAGTATTGACTCAAAATCTGACTTTGCGTGATTAAAATGACTCTTATTGATAAAACTTGCATACTTTCTTAGACCATTAACAACTGTTGAGAAAAAGTCATCAAAAGATGAAGTATAATTTGTCCACTTAAATTCTATTCCTAAGAAAGAATTTTGAAGCTCCGAAATTGAATTATAATTACTTTCAACAATCCATTCTCTGTACTCTGAAGGAATTGCGTATTTAAAAGACTTCATGAAAAGATAAGATAGGGTTACAAGTCTGGCATTCGTTTTCGGGAGAGATTGGAACCCATATACTACCAAAGATTTTGGCTGAATGAAGATTCTTGAGCTTAGAGATATTTTTGGAACACCAACATTAATGGGGAAGTAAAATGTAGAATAAGCAATTGGTGAGACAAATTCATTAAATCCTGACAAGACTTTGTTCATTAACGTCTCGTCGATATCTTCTGTGGTATTAGATGTATATTTAATATAAGATGCCAAAGATTCAACCAAAAGTTTTGGGTGTACTTGTGGAGGTATATCATAAGTATAAATTTTATACTGTTTTGGATAATTTATCACAATTTCTGTAATATTGAATCCCAAACGCTCAAGTGCTAGATTCTTAGTGCTACCTTCAAATATCTCCAAAGTCTTCATTGGGATATCAGTAATTAAATAGTTTGCGTTCAAGTGCTTTTCTACTTTGAAATTCGGATATTCTCCGGGTTTTGCTCTCATAAATGATCTACGAATTATTCTCATAAATGACATGAATTTCCTAGAGAACCAATCCCATCCTGATTCTCCATAAACTTCACTAGATAACAAAAAGTCTTTAGAGTTTCTGGAAAATGAACTAGATGAAAATGTTAATAACATATTAAATGGATTTAAATACTCCAATATCATCCTTACATAATCATGATCTATAGCTTCAAGCTCATAAGGCACTAAAAGCACATTTTCTGGAGAGCAACCACTTTCAAGAAGTGACTTTACTATGTTCTTAGAGTATTTGTAATATCCTGTACTTTTATACTGTTTCAGTATTCCTTGCTCTACTCGCCTTACCTGCTCATCAAGATATTTATTATACTTTGCACTCTTTACTGCATCTAAAGTTGCAAAAATAGCTTGTATCACTCTAACTAGCTTATTCCTATCAGAGTCCACCAAAGTTGCCTTTACAACTAAGTTAGAGAAACCTGTATCATAGTTTATTACGTCAACCTCAATTTCTCTGACCCAGCCAAGTTCTGTCATCTTATCCAAGAATCCATCATGGAATCGTTGAGTTAAGAAATACTTGGCATATGATCCTAACTTGTATTTCCAAAGTTTACTTTGATTTGGTATTGGGAATTCCATAGTGATATATGCCTCTGGAGTATGAGATTTAATTTCAATAAATTTTCCAATTAATGTATCATAAGGGTGATTCACATTTTTAGAAAATTTCTCTGGCTTTTCTGGAGTAACTTCAGTACTGACTAAGTCAGAAAATGCATTTCTCACAAGCTCTTCTGTTGTATCTAGACTTAAACTTGTTGAAATACTTAACACCATTAAGTGCGGACTATAATAATTTTTTTTAAACCTTATCGTCTCCTCATGAACTGAAAGATTATTTTTTGAAGGAATCTCTCTCAATGTTTCATTTGTACCATATGGAAATCTATGGAAGACATGAGAAGAATTTGAAAGGTCTCGCTTCAATTGTAGCTCTTGTAAAGAATCTACACGTTTAAATAGCTCAGTCAGCTCTGTAACCTGAGAAATCGATTCATCTAGGGAGCTCCAAGTAATTACAGACTTATCAAGTCTTTTTCTAAAAGCATTAACAGAGGACTTGAAATGTTTTGATTTAATATTATATGAGTAAATTGTTGAAAGTTTATTTGATTCAACGTTAAAGTAACCATTATTATCATCCAGAAGCTTTCTAAAATCCGTGTCACCTGTAGTATTAGCCTCTTTTTTAAATAGTTCCTGTGTTAATAAATAAGATACGCCTTCAATTCCTTCTGGATCATGAGCGCTTCCCACCTCTATTCCCAAAGACAAAGAGGATGTATACAACAAACTATTTGATACTAAAAATACCTTTAGTCCGTTATCCAGCTTTATAAACCTGTACTTGTTTTCATCTCCAAAGTATTTATTAAATTGGTCATTTTCAATTAATGTTTGATTTATTAAAAGGCTCTGACTTTCCTGAAGTCCTTCTTTATATATGAAGTCGTTCATAGAGTCTAGGCCATATAAACAGTTTAATCCATAAAAGCACCTTTTCCCACTTTCTTTTAATTTCATATATTCCTCTTGCGTATAAAGCTCTTCTTTAAGACTTTGTATATCATCAATGTCTGTTTGGTTAAAGATGATATTTTCCGCAATATCATCTATATCTGTATCATTAATAAACAGCTTACTATCTAAATTGAATTGATCTATTGGGTTTCCTTGCTCATCTGTAATTAACTCTATCAGACTAATCTCAATAGCTTGGTTTAATCTGATTTTGTCGTTTAAGCAAATTAGAATAAATAAAAACCCAGTCAAGACAGAAACCCCCCTTAACCAACACATATTTCGATAAAAAACTTGAAATAATAAATGTTTATTCATTTAAAATGCAAGTAAAATTTTTTAGTCTATTTTAATAAAAAAACAGTCAACAATTTAAAGAAACTGCTCCATTTCAGTTCAAATTTAAATTCAGCATTCACTGCCTATTATTGTTCTGCCTAAAATTTCATTTATTTATTGCCCGTTATTTCTCCCGATTTTACTACTCACATCCCACACCCCCACAAATATTTACAACTTGATTGAATTGCAAGTTAAATCTCTCTGGGGCTTTAAATACAAATTTCAATACCAAATGATTTTTCTATATTAGCATCTTCCTGCAAAAGGCTAATTTTATTTAAATAATTAAATCTTTATTCTGCCATTCTTTTATCCTTAAGGATTACTCGAATTCTCACAAATCCCGCCCTAGATGCAATTTCAGATATTTGTCAAGGAAATAATAAAAAAAGTAAAAAAAAATAAAAATTATTCGGAGAGACTTTCTAGTTCATCGAGATTTGTATACGTGTTAAATACTGATTTTAGTTATTTTAAAGAATTCAACCTATTGAATAATAAAACTATGTGTTAAATATAGCTTGTTGTTCATTAATGTCGTAAAGGCTTTCTGCAAATAAGAGTCTAGTGAACCCTTGAGGCAAATATGATTCAAGGGACTCAAAAAGTTCATAGTTTGTGTTTTGAGATTGATATGAAATAAATAGTTTTGAGGAGTTGCCGAAATACTGCCAATATTTAAAGAACTGGTCAAATGTTAAAGCATCAATAAATTCTAAATAATCTTTTTTCCATGAGCAGGAAAGATGTGTGTGCTTGGAAGCTCCTATATGCAAAGATGCTATTGTAAACAAATCCTCAGAATCCGAAGTTTCATAGTAGATTATGTTGGATTTAGATGTGATTTGGTTTCCGCGGTTATTCTCTGATAGTCTTGCGTTTCTGGAAAGTAATAATAAAAATTCTTTGGCCTTCTGAACCTCTGACTTGGAAATCATTTTTGAAGGCCTAGAATAATACGCTAGAAAGAAGTTGTTAAGGAGCTCGCCAAGTTCTCTAATGTTTTTAGACGGGGACTGGAGCTTTAATTCAAGAACTAAATATTTACCAAGTATTATTCTAGGGAGTACTTTTAAAGAACAGTCATTACAAACTTTATCAGAGAATTCTATAAAATACTTGTAGGAGTTTAGCTCTGAAACTATTTGTAGGAATGCAAAACTCTGCTCGCTATAAAACCCATAATGTATTTGGAGGAAAACCATATTATTCTTGCTGTTTTTGTTGGGATTAATGTAAAAGAAGTAAGAATTACTGTAGTTATAGGGCAATCTATTCATATCACTGAATGTATTCCTTGTGTAACCAAGATTCTCGATATTCATAACATTGTATATGTTTGTATGAACAACTTCATTCGGCTTCGCATTTTGATCGTTTTTAGAATCTTTAGACGTTGATTTTTTGCCTCCAGATCTAAGCATTCTTTCTCTTACTTCAAAGCCAAACTCTTCGAACTCAAGAATATCAAAACTATCTTTTACGGCTGGTTCGATTTGTTTGGTTGAATTAATTATACTTACCATCGATTCCGAAGAGAGCTCCAAAGAGGAACTGTCCACCTTACGAATAGTATTTACGAAATAGGATAGGTAATATTTAATTTGTACAGGAGTTGCATTTCCAAATACAGACCCTGAAATTGAAAAGTTATTTATAAAAAAGTTAGCAAAGTCAATCAGGTTCTGCATAGTTACTTTAGAAATCTCATCTTCTAGCCTGCTAATCTTCATAAATCCTGGGTCAAGTAACTGATAGGAAAGAGAAAGAAGTCTCAGATTGTCATTCTCTGACTTGAACGAATTAATAATCTCTTGGAAACGTTGTTTAGCATTCTGGAAGCTTGCTGGTTTAATAGAAGTTTCAAACGTGGAAAGAACGCCTGCTATTTCATTTAAGCTGTCGGGGAAAATAGAGGAAAAGCCTCTCCAACTGAATTCTAGGCCATAGAAGAATTCTTGCAACTCCCAATGATGATAGTTTCTTTCAAAAGAGAAGTTCTCACTTAGTCGGCTTGGCAAAACATCGTATAGGATATTTTGGAATAAGAACATTAATATTGTCAACTTTTCTGGGTAGATGAATTCTTTCGGAGGGTTTTTTGGAATTTGAATTTTAACTAAAATTATTACATCGGGATTGAATGACGTTGGAAGGTAGCAAAAGCTTCTTGAAATTGAATTCATTTTAGTTGTGCTTAAAGCTACTACCAAATCTCTTGGACTTATTGGTATTGACAAATGCAAATGAGAAAAGTCTGTAGAGTTGTTCGAAGCTTCTGATAAGCTTATTTCGGTAAGGTTTTTAGCTTGCTTAAACTCTTTAATTGCATAGTAAAGAGAAACAGGAAACTCTTTCTTAGGAACATCCTCCGTATAGATAATGAAATTTCTCGGAAAATTAGGGTCAATTCCGGGCATTTGAATTTTCAAAATATCATTAGCCAATGTGAAATTAACAGACTGCAACACCTCAATGACTTTATTGGGAATTTCTTCCAGCAAATATTCTCCGCCAAGGTGTTCCTCTTTCAAAAACTTCGGAAATACCCCTACTTTCGTCTTATGGAAAGCTTTATTTATACTTCTAAAGAAGGAAGATATGGATTTTCTTGCACTCTTCCATCTACTGTCTGAGAAAAATTGACTGGAAAGGAGAATATTTGAAGCACTTTTTTTGAATTCCTTCTTTTCAAGAATCAATATTAAATTGTCATACTTCATATAGTCTATTATCTCTTTTACATGATTAAAGTCAATCCTATTCATTGATACTCCTGCATGTAATACTTCTGTGGGTGAGCAGTTTGTTCTCAAAAACGTGTTGACAATTTTTCTAGATAGATCTGGATAGATAGCGTCAATAGAAGCTTCTAAGATTGTCTGTCTTTTCTTTCTGATCTGATTTATTATAGTTTCTGAAATGGAAACTTCTTTAATCAGCTTTAGAAACGATAGTGTGATCTCTAAAATCTTTACAATAGCTTTCTCACCTTTAGAGTTTAACTTAAACCTGATAATAAAATTTGAAAAGCCATTGTCATTTACCTCGATCATGGTTTCCAAGCTTAAGATTATTCCAATTTTTCTCAAATAGCTGTAAAGGCTTTGGTCTGAGTAATCTGTAAAGAAGAATGAAATATACTCGGCTGGCTTATACTTCCAAAGCGGACTCTGGTGCGGAATGGGAAATATCACTGTGAAATAAGGACTTTCTTCGGTTGATTTTACCTGAATTACTTTATTATTTAAATCAATATATGGATGGATTATCTCATTTGAAAGGTCAAAAGGAGTAATTAGCTGCCTGCTTTGATTAGGAATCTCGTCAAAAAATGTTCTTGCAAGGCTTTCAAGTTCATCTATGCTTTTGTCAGAAACAATAGAAATTGTCATCAAATTTGAGCTGTAGTAAGAACTGTAAAACTTAATTAGCTCGAAAAGAAGGGCCTCTAAGTCGAAATCTATATTTGCAATCAACTTTTTCATATTACCCATATGAAAACCATGGTTAATGTGGCCTTCAACGGAGAGCTCCTTAAGAATTTGCTTAAGTTTGATAGAACTAATTCCCATTAAGACCTCAAAATCTGCCTGCAATGCTTCCATTGCTGGTTCTAGATGAATTCTTTTTGGGCTAAAGCTTTTCAAATACGAGCCAAACTTAATTAGTGCCTCGGAAAAATACTCTTGTTTAACAGATAAATAGTATTCAGTTGAAAATGGAGCTACTTTAGTCCTGAAAATTCCAGAGTTACTTGAAATGAAGAGATCGTATGGTGTTATCTTGCCAGCCTCGGACCTCTTCCAATCGTAAAATAATAACTCACTTAACAAAGCTGCTAGACCCGGAAATTCTTTAGGTTCCATAGAACTACCCACTCTAACCCCTAAAGTAATTGAAGGAAATGAATTGGATCTCTGCGATACAAGAAAAACCTGAATATCATTTTTTAGGCGAATGAAGCTGTATTTGTTTGAATCCATGATTGATTTGACAAAATCTTCATCGTAGAAACGAGTATAAGCATCATTAATGTTTTTTTTGGCTCTATACTCTGATATTCTATTCATTCCACCTATATAATATTGACCATCAAGTGCTAAAGAATCGTTATTTATTATTCTGGTACTGGATTCTGCCAAAACATCACTATTAGATGAATTGTTTACATTTAAAACTATATTAGAAGCTAGGCATTTCTCTACACTAAGAGAAAACAATATCAAAAATCCAAACAGAAGTATTTTTGAATTCATTTTTACCAATTTCTGATAAATCTCTCAGAAACTCCAAATTTGATAATGGGATCTTGAAGTTATTTGAACTTTACACAGTGGTGAATTCTAAATAACTTAATTACACCTAAACTTTTTCTGATTAGTTTGCATCGATGGACCCAGAGTTTTTGCAAAAAGTTGCTTAATTTTGCTCAACTAATCCACTAACCTGGAATCACTTTTCCAAATATTATTTTCTGAAAATTATTTACCCCGGTGCCTCTCCGATCCTAAATTACCGCTGGAAATTTAATCTTATTTTCACATTGAACTTTTTAAAAAAGCGAAAAAAATAATCGAAAGATCATTATAATAAATACAAAGTTAATACTAACTAATTAACCTAATTATAAGATAAGGCCGATCTCGTTAAAACATAAAGAAAACGTTATTTCCAACAAGTTTATTGGGAGCATACCTGTCCCAATTATGCTATTTACAAATAATTGGTGAATGCCCACACTAACAAAAACCCGCCTAATGGAAAAGTTAAAATAAATTTAAAAAAAATGTTTGATTCCAATATTATAACAAAATGATTGATAATATCAAGCTGTTACATGCATTTCATAGATGTGGAGTGTGTGAATATTATTTTTGTTGTTAATCCATCTTTTTCGCTTTTGAAAGCCGAAAATGTTAAGCGTTATATTAATTATATATTATCTTCGATTTCAGTTAAATGAATCCTTGAATTGATAAATAGACTTTAGTCTAGTATATCCTTCAGGAACAAATTCTGATAGCTGAGTAGACTGATCATCTTGGTTCCTATTTGATTCAATCACAAGCAGAATTGTAGGTGCGGTTCTGAACGAGTCCCAAAGCTTAATAAAACTTAGATAGCAGAGACTTTGAAGTATTATAGTCTCTTCAACTTGCCAATTCGGGGCTAAATTTGCACGGATAACCCTTTCGTAGTGTATCTGAGCGAGCTTACTAGGGTTAAGTGAGTATCTCTGAAAATTACTTAGTAACATGCTTTTTAAAGATAAAAAATCTCTATTAGAGAACACCTTTTCTGGGTTTAGAAAGTAGGTGTCAAAAAACTCGAGTATAATATTTGTCATGGGTATTATCTTATTAGAAAGGAATGTCACTCTGATTTGAAAGCCTGCAACTTCATGGGTAATTGGCAAAGACCCAATTTGAATTGAAGAATAACGAAGAGACTTTTTATTTGCAATGAAGGAGTTCAGTACTTTGCGGAAGTCTACTAGCTCTAGAAGATCTAAAAGAATCTTATTTCCATCATCCACAAATCCAAGGTAGATGTATAATAGAACGGTATTGAATGGGTCAGAACTTGAAGCTCTTCGCTTAAAAAAGTAGTTTTTATGATATATAGGAGGCAGGAGATTCATATTAATAAATTTGCTGGTAATCAAATTTCCTTTGCTTTCAGCATTCATAAGCATAGGCCCCATATAGCTCCGCTTAATCATTTCATCTGTTAAATCTTTATCAGATATCCATTCATCACTCTGAGTACCGAAAGTCATACTAAATTTACCTGAATTTATCTGTTCAATTGAATTGAATAACCTAGCTGAAGGTCTAATCAGCTTTATGAATTTGTCAATTCTACTATAAATTTGAGATGGAGTACAGTTTCCAATAACAACGCCGTGAACCTCGCCATACTTTAGAAGAATTTTGCCAAAAAGCCTAACATCTTCAAGAGTTAAATGTTTGGCATCATTTTCTAGTGCCCATGGTTTAACACTTTCTAAATGCATTATCTGCAGTAACTGCATCAGAGAGTAATCCTCATTACTAGCGTGGCTCAGTCTTTCTAGTAACTTTTTGAGTGCAGTAATAGACTGTTCAAAATAAGAATTAGTTATGATTGTCCTGTAATTGACCAAATTATACATAAAAGCCACAAAAAAGTCATCAAAATATTTGGTAATGCCGTCCCAACTCAATTGAATTCCAGGCAAAACATTAATATTCATAAAATCTGTATAGTTCTCCGCCTTAATCACCCCATCAGAATGCGCATTAGCTAATGATAAATTCATTGAATTTTTAAAAAGGAATGAAAGCAATAATAGCTTTTGCTTGTTCATATTAAGCAGCAATAAGTCTGTAGAGTTATTTAAATCAAAAGGAATAGTTATATCAAAAACAATCGACAATGTTGGTAACTTATTCTGTAAGGGCATATAGAATATAGAATCCATGTTGAATTGAGGATACAAACTGTTAATTTTTTGATTAGCCTCATAGTCCAGCCCACTTCTCTTATATTCTTCGATATATTCTTCATATTCTTTCCCATATTCATTAGAAAATTCATTACCATATAATTCATGGCTAAAGTTTCCTTGTTTAAAATTAATTAAGTCACCATCATCGTTTAATTCAAAGTTATTGCTATAGAATTTCACGCCATCCAAATTTAACAAAATATCATTTTTCTCAGAAAAATCATCACCAATATACTGGGAAGAATTAGAATTCACTTTTCTAGTTCCGGAATTGCCAAACAAGTTGTCAGCAGTAAGTAGCTTCTCTTTCATTGCTTTCCTTAAGGTGATTGGAGAATTAATTGTTGTATATTTCTCACTAATATACATTTGACTATAACTCTCAAGAGAAGGATCAAACAGTTGAATTCTTAATTTCTCTGAAGCAAGACTTTCATCAATACTAGAAAGCCTCCTTTGTAGGTATGGAGGCAACTTTTCTTCAGAATAATGGAGCTTCTTGAAAAATCTAGAAGTAGTTCTCTCAGAGATAGCTCCAAACCATTTTAAAAAGAAGGAAGATATATTGTAAAACGTCTTAAACACAAATTTCTCAAACTTGAATAAAAAAGAGTTCAAAAAAGATTCACTTGACCTTAAATAATATGAAGCTCCATTACTCAATGATTTTACGGGGCATAATATGACCATATTATCTGCTCTGATAAAATTTAAGAGTTTCCGTATATGCCTTCCCTCAACCTGGTCCATTATGAAAGGAGCAACCAATACATCTTTCGGGAAACAACCGGTTCGTAAGTATGACCTCAAAATGAAGCTTGCTTGATCAATATCAAGATCTAAATATAAATTCTTTAATTCAATAGAAGATTCCTCCCTAATGTGAAAAAGTGTTTCTTCAGAAAAATCTTGCTTTGAAATTAGTTTTATTGTTGAAAGTAATGCTTCAAGTATTTTCATTATATGTCTAACACCTTCTTTCTGTAGATTAATGAGAACTACAAAATTCGAGTAGCCGCTCTCATTAGTTTCACAACCAGAAGATAATGAAGTGATCCACCCTCTTGATCTTAATACCCCAACCAGCCCTTCCTCAGATTCATCATCCAAAAAAAATGAAATATACTCAGTAAGTTTGTACCTCCACAAATTTTTCTGATATGGTATAGGAAATATCAGTTTCAACTCGAGATTGGTTGAGCTTTGTTTGATTGCGACTATATTTCCCACATGTTTTAAATATGGGTTTTCATTAAAGTTATACGTTTTCTTAAGCTCATCTGTACTAAAATTAGAGCTCCTAATTTTTCCAAAAAAAGTTTTAACTAAAGTTAATAAATAATGCATATTTTCATTTGATACAATGGCCAAAGTCATTAAGTTACCGCAATAATATTTGTTAAAGTGTTCATTTAATATACTGTCCAAACTACTATACTCGTCTGAAAATTCATCTGTAACTTTAGAATTTGCTCCAATTCTATATCCCCTTTTAAACTCGTCCTTTGAATTGAGTTTAGCATCAGTAAATGCATATAAATACTTATATGCAGACTTTTTGCAAAAATCACTTTCCACCAAAACACTCCTTAAATTATCCATTGAAATGCACCTGGCCTTAATTTCCTCTCTTGTAACCTTTCTTAAGGATGACAATGTATGAAAATCCACATCTAAAGGACTAGCTAAGACTTCGCTAAGAGTGTGTAAAACATCCACAAAGTCTTCATTAAATACTTCAATATTGATTTCTGTACCATGACCATACACCCTTCCTTCCACTGTATTTTCCAGATTTTTGAAATATAGAGGATTAGTTCTCTTGTTGGTCTTAAATTTTATTTTAGAAATAATTAAATTCTTCAGTAAAATAGATAATCCCTTCATACGGGATGGTTCATTAAAGGCACCGTATCTTATTGTTATTGCAATTGAAGACTTATAAAGGATATTCTTTGAAGCTAAAAATACCTTCATCTTATTTTCTAAGGTAACAAATTTATATTCACCTTTTTCATTTGCCATTCTGACAAATTCTTTATCATCAACTTCCTCAAAGTCGTTAATATCATAATAAACTGATCTCATCTGTGAAAAGGAATTCATGTCGTTAAATCCATCCAATACAAATGGGCTATATGAAGATATATAACTGAATGTATCATTTGAAACAAATTCTGAAATACCCATAGATGTGTCATTTAAATCCAAACTTTGCTCATCTAAAAAACAACTCGCAAAATTTAAATATGGAACAAATAGAAATATGACAAGTGATAAGCACAGAAGGCTGTCCATCTTCAAAAGCTTAAAAATTTTACTATTAATCAACATATCAACTTAAAAAAACATAAGCTTGTCTTCTGGTGTCAGGATTTAGAAGTGGAAAACCTAAATCACACATTATTCATACAGCTGTGTATAATTGACGATCAGCAGATCATTAAATAAGATTTCTTAATTAGGTGGCTTGTTTTTTTTAATTATTGTTGCAGTTTTATTAAACTAAAATCTAGCTCTTGTTGGCGCCAAGCAATTTAGACATTGTTAAATATTGCATATCTCATAAAATTGTTAATATTAATTTTAGCCACTTCATCTAAATTGTTTACAAACTGATACATGTTACACTGGTAGTCTATTGTGTAAACTTATTTTTAAATAATATAACTTGATATCTCAACTCCCACAGGTCCCGGCTATTTAATTAAAAAAAGGACCACATGTCTTTGTTGAAATAATTTTGAATTTTTACCTGTTGTTCTTCGAATTAATACCTAAACTAATTAGTTCCAGAGTATTTCCATTGAAAATACCTAATCAAGGAGGATGGAACATTGTTGTATACGTACTTGGTACCGAAATAGTAATCCTCCTTTTGTAATAGGTATTTAATTCCGAACTTAGGCAACAAGTATTTACGTATTAGATATGAAATTGAGTATAATTTTCGGATAAAATACCAGTACCTATCTTCATCGATCTTTGCATTTAAATTCAATATGTCTACGCCTTTAATAGATATAGGTTTGTTGCTGTAGATTATTATTACCATATTATCAATACCTAGACATTTAATCAAAATGCTTTCAAACTGTGAGTCAGACTCATCCGGGTCCAACATCTCATTGCTTTTTCTCAAGTTTCTTATATTCAAATTTGAAGTATTTAATATTTGAAGCCAGATCTCAATTATATTAGTCAGGTTAAATTTAAGTAATTCTTCACTGGAATTTAAAGGTCTATTTGAGATAAAGTTGAGTAATAGATTCGTGTACATATTCTCACTGTTGTTTTCAAACTCGTAGCTATATTCCAAAATCCACTTTTGTTTTGTGAACAGAGTATCAATCAGTGCGCTCTTAGTCAAAATCTTATCCAAAAATTGAACAACTTCAGGAGCTCTTTTTCCTATTTGATCTATTATTGGAAACATGAGAGTAACTTTGTTATTAACTCTATTGCTGTTTATTTGGAGAATTCCCCCAGTCAGTTCTGAAAAAGGATTTGTCTTTCTTAGAAATTTTAAATGGTCAAAATTTATCTTCGAAGTGTGTATTTTTCTGAATGAATGACGGATAATACGTCCTAATTTTTGCGTACTAATCCTTTCCTTATTTAAAAATATCTCCATTTTCTTAATTCTTCTCTTAAAGTAGTGTTCATATTTTTTAGTAAAGTTTCTCACATTTTTAATATTAGAACAAATTTTCAAATCCCCATATATATCCCTGAAACCCTCAGGTTGATAATTACTACCTTTAAATTTATCATTCAATACAGTCAAAAATAGATTTTTCATGTAGTTATCTGGCATAAAATATCTGTTTCCATTTACTTGAAGATCCATAAGATAGTTCCTAACAATACCACTTGAGTTGATTATATTTCTACTAAAGAATACTGCAATATAATTAAGAATGAGTTCAATTTCTTTTAGACTGAATTTCTTTGACTCCAAATAGTATTTTGTTTCTCCAAGATAAATATGTCTTTCAGACTTTATAAAGCTTGCTCTGGAAAGGTAACTTTCGAAAACTTGACGAAGATGGCTCTGAAAATGCCAGCCAAGCATTAGCAAACAACGGTCAGAACTTGAAATCGAATTGTAATATAAAGGGTTCAACTGATTACCAAATTCTACATCCAATACTATTTTAGGAAAACTTATGTTTTTCTTGGAAACAATCCTGATCTTAATATCTCCAACTATTAATTCATTAAAGTTGGAACTATGTCTCTTCTTTTTTAGCAAGTTAACCAAGTTACTTACTTTTTCCTCTGAAATGAATTCTTCACTTTCTCCTTCCAATCTTCCTTGCTGCCCAAATTCCATTAAGTTCTGTTCAGTAGCATATTTTTGTTGCTCCTTCACTAAACTCCTGTTACAAAACCCTTGAATTAGAAAAAGTATTATGCTTAATACTTGAAACTTTGTTTTTAGCTTATCTAATGACTTCATATTAAATTAACTCAATAAATTTTAAAAACTTGCTGATTTAAAATTTGAGCTCGCATTTTTGTAACAAATTATATCAATTTAAAAATGCTAAAAATTGATATATAATCAAAAACTAATCAATATTTAAACTTTATCAATTTAATAGAAATAATTAAAAATAATAATTTTTTTAAATTCAATATAGATATTTTAACTGATTATTTACACTATTATGCCAAGTTTTATTTCAAACTGATTTGCTATTAGTATCAACTTTAAATTAATTTAAAAGAAATATTTGAAATGTTTTCTTGTTTCTCTATGGTACAAAACTAGCACTCAGCTAATTGGAATAAGTAATATTAATAAGCCGTTTATGGGATCCAAACAAAAATTATCACAAATTTCATTAGTAAATATAAATACTAGACTAATCAATTGAAAATCCTATTTTGAACATAGTATGATTTGACCTTTTTAATTTTAAAAAGTTCCATTGGTTTTTTGATTTTGGTAAAACCAGGAGGAACAAACTTTTTATTAATTCTTCTGTTTGAATCGCTCGCGTTTTCTGAAATACAAGCAGTAATTAATATTGGAACATTTTTAAGTGAAACAGAAAACCAACTTTGAAATTGACTAAAAGTTAAAGAACGTAGACTTTCCAAAACCTCCTCTCTCAATTTATAGTTAAATGTTCTATTAAAACTACTTGTAATAAATGAGTTAATTTCCATATATATCGAGTCCATTTGTTCTAAATACTCTATCTTTTCTAAAAGGGCAACTCTGAAAAGCTCCTCATTGAGAATACTTGGTGATAGATCATTTAAACACTCCAATAATGTGTATGTAGCGCTCATAATAGTGTGATTATCCGTTTGAATGATAAATGAATAGGAAAGTGTCTTTTCTGAAACTTCACAAACCTCAGAGTTAAATTCGTAAGCAATTTGTCTTTTTTGTCTAACATTCTCAAAAAGTATATCAAAAAATACCTGGTTAATCATTTGAAGTTTGAAAAATGTGATTGGACTTTCCCTTTTAAAGAAAACAGAAAGCCTAATCAAATTATGTTTGCTCTTTATGCTTTTTGTTAAATAATAAATCTTATTTTTGTTTGGAGGTATCGAAAATAAGTCAATAATATCAAAACCATTGCAACTGACCATTTTTTTAGTATATATTTGAGAGTTTTTATTTTGTATGAAGAAGATTTTGTTATAATAAGATTTAAAATAGTTATCACTATTTGGATCGTCTTTGACATAAAATAAAGGCTTGTTAATCTCTGAAAACTTTAGACTCTTTAAATTTGAGATAAAGTCATCTAATACTGTTTTAAGGATATTAGTAGGAGTATTTCCTGCAAAAATTCCCTCAAAAATACACATTCTTCTGAAGAAATCTGAAAATTCAATGATCTCATTAACTTTAACTTTTTTAACCAAGTTAATAAACTTTTTAGTGTTTATAAATCCCATATTTAAAACTTCATGTTCAGCCTCTCCAATCAAATCTTTATATGAAAGCTGACTTTCAATCAGAAGTAGTTTTCTTATTGTGTTTTTTTTAATAAATTCAAACTCTTCACTTTTTATCTTCAAAATATTCTTCAGTGCATGAGATAATTCATCTGTAAATTTAGAAAGATTGTCTAGTTTTCCATATAAATTATACTCAACTCCTACAGTATAGTTCGGAAATGGACTACGAAATGTGGGGTATATCTGTATATATATCCCTTCTTTAAATAATTTTTCAAAGTTTAAATTCATTTTCAATTTAATTAGCTCAGTGAGCAATTGTATTAAAACATAAGAATGGTATGTACCTTTAATATAAAAGCCACTTTTAGAAAACCGATCAAATGACTTTTTTCCAAAAAATGGGGGAATTATCAATCTCAAAATAAAAAATGAATCAGAAAAAATATTTTTTGGAATATTAATATAGAACATTCCTCTCCAAATACTTGAAATTTTTAGATTTCTAGAAAACGAAAAATCCTTTTCTCTTAAAAGTTTGAGTTTTTCAAACTCATATGCAATGTCGAGCAGTAAAGGAGGTTTAAGTATAATATTCATATGCTTATTAATCTTTGATGAGTCAAGTAGATTTATAGTTTGCATTGGCAAAGGAACATTATTAAAATCGATTCCTGATTCTATTTTAATTTCTGAAATTGAGTAAAGGAACTTTTCTGAGAAATCCCATATGGAATAATTTGTATTAAAATGCTTCTCTGATAATAAATATTTGCTTTCTATATTTCTAATGTGCCCAGAATTGACAATATTTGCAATATAATCTTTCAGGTGGTATTTTTTATTCACATAATCTTTGTGCTTTGACTTTTGAATAACTTCTTGCTTAATTAGAGTACCTATAAAAGATTTGGAATCTAAGATAATTACCACCATATTTTCAGCATTTAAATAGCTCATAAAATCTTCGAAGAGTTGCTGTGAAAATTGAGGTGTATAATAGTTAGCAGAAAATAACTTTTCTGGTGTACTTTTTGTCAAATAATAAACCTTAAGCAGATCTAACACTTGTAACGATGGTAAACTGTCTTCTATTTTAAGAAAATTAAGATAATCTTTATTTATGATCCGTTGAATATATTCGTCGATCAATCCTGTGTTTTTAATAACTTGAAACGCTGAAAACAAAGATAAAATAATTTCTCTAATACTTAAAACTCCTTGTTCCGTAAGAAATAGAAAAATAGTGATATAAGAAAATCCCAATTGAGAATAAGTATCACTCAAAGATATCTTATAGCAAAGTTTTCTTTGAATTATATCATTCATTAGCCCTTCTCCTGACTTCGGAGAAAGGAAAAACGACAAATAATGAGAAAAAATCCTCGATAAGCCATACTCTTTTTTAGGTAATGAAAACATTAGCATTACCTGACTTGAATTTGTATTTAAATGAACTTTTACTAGTTTTTTTGAAACCCCTAAATATGGAAATTCTGGGAACAATGATAAGGATTCTGGTTTTGGAGATAGTCTAGAACAAGATCTAATATTACAAAAATATTTATATGAAATCTCGGACAATTCTTGAATAGAGATATTACTTAATATAAACAATACCATATTTTCCGAGCCGTAGTAATCTTCAAAAAAGCGAATGGTTCTTTCTCTAAGAGAAATTCCTTTTTTCTCAGGTATATTTTTTAAAGTTTTCGAATTCCCATAAAAAAATTTGCTATAAATATGGGTTTCATCGGCAATCTGTTTAAAAACATGATCCAATAACGTATAAAAGTTGTTTGTTTTGGATAAAAATTCACTTTCTACAATATTTATTTCATTTTGAAGGTACTCTTCAGAAAATAAAGGTGACTTGAAAAATTCACAAAACCTTTCTAATGTTGGTTCCAAGAATTGATTCGGAACAAAAAATGAGTAATGCGTCATTAAAATGTCTGTAGATGCATTTGTAGCTCCACCGTGAGTTCTTACAAATTTTCCAAATTCGTTTTGTCCTGGAAATTTTTTTGTTCCCAAAAATAATGAGTGTTCTAAAAAATGAGCCAATCCATCAATTTCGGGTCCTTCATTAGCTGAACCAATTTTCACAACTAGATTAACGTTGGTAGAGATCAATTTTTCACTTGAAATAAGAAAAACTTCAAGGCCATTTTTAAACCTTTCAAATTTACATTTAAAACTAGAATCTTTTGGTTTTATAAATTCACAGTCTTCAACTACTTCTAAATACTTAAGACTTTTTTCTTTAATTGACATTTCTTTTTCCAGGATTAAAACAATAAAACCAAGTTCACATTTGCAAAATTAATTGCCTCAATTTATAGCTTACAAACAAATTAAATATTAAGAATTGTTCCAAAAAAATGCAATATTGCACAGTTACTATTACAAATTTTCTATATTAATCATTATCTTCCCATAAACAAAACTTGGCGCCACATGCACCATGCATACAAATTACAAGCACAATTTTAAATTAATAAAAAAAAAAATTAAATAATTTAATTCAAATTAACATATAATAAACTAAAAGATTAATTATAAACCCATATATTTGCAATCGCAGGTGCTAAAATTCAACTAATGCTACATAACTGCAATCATGTTAAGTATTAGTAATTTATAAGCGATACATATTTACATACTGGATAAATCTATTAATGAAGAATTTAGTTGCTGTTAGCTACTGAACTTAGGTTCATTAACAATCCAGAAAATATAGGTTTAATAATCAGACCCAATAATAGTAAAATTTCATTTTACGGATAATTACACATTTTGTAAAGTTTAGTAGAATTTATAACAATCACGTTATTAAGAGAGATTGGATAGTTGTTTGTCAGCTCTAGAATAGGCTGGTTTGAATGTTTTAATCCCAGAAAGTTTAAAAATATCATTTGCACTGGCAAAATGAACAAATCCATTTGGAACTACAGGTTGGGACTTATTAAAAGATATTGAATAAATTATAGAAAATGTTGATTTGTGTATTTTCTTGAGGTTTAAAGTAAAATTCTCAAAAGTTAGTTGACTTAGGAGGCTCACAATTGATCTGAATTTAACAAAATCAAATCTCTTATTCACAATTTCCTCAAATATTTTGGAAATTGAAGAATCTAAAACATGCCCTTCTTTCTTGTACTTCTTTATGAGAAATTCTTTTGCCGAATTGAATAGCTCCTGATTAAAAATTGATGAGCTTAAAGAAAAAAATGTATCTAGGTAGCTTGATAATAAATTGTTGATTGCAGAAGAATCTTCGCTACTTGAGTATCCCTCTATTGAAATGAAATATGAACTTGATGAAATTTTGTAATCTTTGAGGGAAGTGTGTATACCACTATGGTTTTTTTGATAGGAAATAAGTCTGTTGTTTACAATATATTTAAGGTATTCGGTAAATATGAATGATTCTGGGCTTTTCTTATCTATATATATCCATAAAATGGAAAGATTTCTGGTTTTGTCATTTGTATACGAGTAAATGAAAAACTTTGAATTTGGCTTAATTGATGACATATCCAATATTTGTAAATTCTTGCATGTATCTGAATTTGATTTAGAAAAAGCTGAAGAGTATAACTTATAAAGTTTTGATCTAGAAGGTATTTCACTCTCAATATTTATTGCTTTATTAGTTTTTTTTGTTAGAAGTGGCTTATTAATTGTTAAATTGCTTTTTCGCTTAGTCACCAAAATCTTTCTGGTTCTAGCTCGTTTTGATCCAAGTTTGGTAAGCATACGTGAGCATCTTAATCTCGTAGATATTCGTGGCTTTCTACTTGATTTAAATCTTAATGTTTTTTTCTTAGGGGTTTCACCTATGAAATCCGAAAATAGTTTACTTAGATGGTTCTCTGCATCGATTGGAGTTAAATTTCCATAAATAACTCCTGAAATTTGACTCTGCTTAAATATTGTATGTAAACATTTTCTAACTTCTTCTACTGTTAGAGTTTGTGCTTCATTTAATAATGTTTCAGTTGAGATTTTGTGATTCAAATTGATCTGTCTTACAAATTCAATAAGCAAATCGGAAGGCTGTGATGAAGTTTCCACTAGAATCTTTTTAAAATAAACATGAAACTCCTGAAATGTATTTTCTTCCAAATTGATGTAGGAATTTAAATTAGCTGACAGATTTGATAAAAAGTTAGAAAAAGCACCTGGGACACTTCCAATTAATAATGAAATACCAAATGCATTTACTATTGAGTCATCTGGTAATGAGATTTTTGGAACAAATTCGGCATTATGTTTTGCAAAATGTGATGTGACACTTTCAGAATAAGAAAGTAAAATCTCTTTAATGAAGAGTAATATGGTAGCGATACGAATTGATCGCATAGATGCCAATTTCCTATTTTCAAAAGGAAAAAAAAAGTTTATTGCTAAATAAGCCATGTGGGTTGGCGTAGAATGTGGAATAAAGTAGTAAAAGTCTTTGAATTGTGAAAAGTTTGCTGCTCTTTGAGAAGAATTTGATGACAGCAAAGAACTCAATTTCGTTGGGGCAGCAAGCCTCTGTACCATATCGTATTTTTCCAAGCTGGCCTTCAATTGTATATCCTTTTTTTCATATTGTATCTTTAATTCCTGATTTAGTGATTCTGGAAAATGTGTAAAGTATTTTTTGAGACAAAAATTCTGCTCTTCTAAAATAAATCTAAATTTATCATTTGTTTTTACAACTCCTTTAAATTCTGTGGACAAAACATTTGTTAATACGACATATCTAAATGATTTATAGTTATTTAAGAATTCTTCATACTTGGTGCAATCTTTATTAATAATGCTTTGGTCAAATAAGGTTAATTCGCTAGTATCTTCAATTTTTTCTTTGTCACCTTTCAAACTGAAGATGATGATCATATTTTGTGGTGTGATTTCCATTAAAATTTGTCTGTGTAGGTTAATATCAAAATCGGCGAATTCATTAATTCCCAATAATAAAGATTTGAATGCAGAGCTTTTATATCTGAAGTAGTTATTTAAAAGTGATAAGGAGTTCAAATTCTTAAAATATTCAGACGAAGATTTAATTCCTGTAAGTAGATTTTGCCTAGTTTTTTTGTATATATTTAAATCCAATTTCAAACCTTTAATCTTATTTATTGAGAAAAAGAAAGCTCTAATAATGTTTTGGATATTAAAAATGCCACTGTTAGTCAAACGAAAACTGAATTGAACATTTGTAAAGCCAGACATATCATTAGAAATATAACAATCCATATTTGAAATAAATTTTTTTTGTTTTAAAAATCTCATTAAAGTTCCTTCTCTATCCTCGCAAATATAAGTGCTGATAAAAAATAAAGGACCAGATTTCATATAAGGCAGTAAATAGTTTTTCAAAGGAAAAAACAACTGTAGAGATTGGTTTAAATCATCAATTTTATACAATATCTTCCCAACAGAATAAGAAAGTGGATTCATGGCAAGGATGTTTATTGTTTTGTGTTGGTCATTTACTGGTAGATTTTTATTTGGAATTTCAATAAAGTACTTCGTAACTAAATCCTGCATAGCTTGTATTGAAAGGCTACTTTTCAAGCTTAATATCATTCTATTTGAGCTATATTGCTCTTTAAAAAACTTTATCAGGCTTTGTTTAATATTAATCATTTTTGATTTTGGAATGGTTTCTAGAGTATCCCTATTTCCAAACTTATTTCTGGTAAAAATACTTTTTGGGTCAGACAGTACTAAATTAGTTAAAAAGTTGTTATAGGAATGATTATCTAAAGTTGTTTTCTTTTCCAGTAAAGTTAGAGCCTTCTTCAGAACTTCATCAGTAAAAACGGGGTTTATGAACATTTCAGAGCTTAACCTCAAAACATTCTCAAACAAGGTTGTAGCTGTTGTAACATAGAATATTGAATATGTTGAGTAGACTTCATAAACTATTGACGAGGAATGATCTATAGTAAAGTCGTAAAGCCCAGGACCAGTGTCACTATTGGCAGAAAGCATGACATTCATCAAATAAAATCCCAAACCATGTAAATCAGACGGATCATGTATAGAGCCTACTCTGTTTAATATCGAAACCTCGCAGTCTTCCACACTCGGAGCTGAATTCAAAATCACCTCGATATTGTTGTTTAATTTTAATAATTTAAATGATTGGTCGCCGATTGGCTTCATTGACGAAACATAAACCGAACTTTCATAAATAAAATTAGTGTTAACATCTTTCGTTTCTTTTTTTTTAGCAACGCCATCAATATTGGATTTGGAAACCTCGTTACCTATAAAACCTAGATCTGTAAAGCTAAGTGGGAAGAACTCATAATTTGAAATCCATTGAAAACAATAGATGAAAAGAAGTGGAACAAAAGTAATAATCAAACGTGTTGAAAGCATCATACTATATTTCCATAGAAAAGATGCCTGAAATTATTTCTCTAAATAATTTTATTTTCGTGTTAACGATATCCAGGCGCGCGATTGGTAGTGCCTTAGCTAATTATTGGAAAAGAGCATATTAATTCTGTACAAGTCTCGAATACAAAAAGAAAAAATTATCGTTTTCTCATTCATTCTAAACCCAGGACTATTACATTAATTATAACTCTAAGGTATACGCTTACAATTTAATAACAAAAGTCATAAAATGGTTTAATATATAAATTTGCATCAACATAATATACATCAAATTTTGTTTTTCAATCGGAATTGGCTCTTATTCTTACGTTATAAACTAAATAAATTATTTGAGTGATTATAATGTTAAATTATTGGATGTAACAACGAAAAATTAAAAAAAAAAGTTTAACATGACTTAGATATAAGAATTGTAAGTTTTAGACCGCATTAAAGACATTCCATTGGTTGTATGTCTTGATATTCTTAAGATTAAACATAGAATTAGATGAGTTGAATTTTGTGAAGTTTTCAGGAACGTAGTTAGATAGGCTATTCAGAATATCACTTTCCTCAGAATTAGGTGATTGAACTGCAAACATAAATATATTGGAGTTGTCGTAGATTTTTTTAAACCAATCTAGGAATTCTTGATATGTGAGTTTCTCTGCAAAATTAATATATTTACTTCTCCAGCTGAAGTTGTAATTCTTGGCTATTATCTCAGATGAAAACTCGGAAAAAACTTTATTTAGGTTAATCATAGGGGTTTTCAGGGTTTCAATGTACGATTCTCTAGCTGTATTAAACAATTCCTCTGTAATTTTGATAGAACCAGGAGAAAACCAATCGTTCCAAAATTCAAGTATATTCTCAGCCAATGTTTCAACATTCTGGTTGGAAGAAATAACAGTAAAACTAATACCAGATATATGTTCAACAATATCCTCGTACTCTGTTCCCACTACATATCCAAGTTGTCTTTCTGTACGAATTTCGGTAAAGAATTCCTCTGAAATTATTAAATTCAAAATATTTGTTAAAATACTATTCTTCAAGTAATTGTATCCTATTGCAATCGTCAATAAAATTGCACTGTTGAGGGAAATTTTAGATTTTGAAAGATAATAAGAGTAAATCTTGGAGCCTCTTTTTAAGGAGAGAAGATCTAACTTTTGAAGGTATTTTACAGAGTTTGAAGAGCTCAATAAAGGTGGTGAAGATCTTAAATGTTCCTTAATTTGAAGGTAATCTTGATCTCCAGGGTCCATTCTTTTAGTAAAAATAGTGGAAATGTAGGAAAAGAGTGACCTAAGATAATCAGCGGATTTTTTTATTCCAGAAGTTATTGGTGCAAATAAATCATTATTCGAGTATGTAGTTGAATCACCCTTTTCAAATAAAAATGTGGATGAAAATTTATTAATTACATTAAATGATTGTATTGGATTCAAATTTCCAAGTAAAAAGCCTTCCAATTTGCAATCTTTCAAAAAAAATTTTGAAAATTTAATCAATTCTTCAAACTTAATAGTTTCCAGAAAAGAAAGTTGAGATTCAAAAGAACAATCATGATTTATAAACATTTCAGACCTCATATAAGTAATATCAGAATAAACTGATGGGTTTATAGTTAAACCTTTAATGCCAATTTTAAGCCTTTCTTTTTGCAAATCAAATTCATTTTGTGTTATATATGTAGTAAAATTCATAATAAAAGCTTGTAGTTTAGCGATAACTTCTCCTATATGGTCTGTAAACCCAAATATTGCAAAATTTAGTTGGCTTGTACTAGTAGAGTCTTTTATGAACCTTAAATCATCAATATTAATCATATATTTCGCAGATATAATTTCATAGAAGTTCCTAGTCAAAATTACCATAAATATTTGTGAAAATAACTTGAAAAGCAAATTGAATGTAACTGTTT